>NC_054829.1:14422980-14733239 GCF_018345385.1 Vulpes lagopus | reverse complement strand
TCTGTTTAATTCTTGTGCCTACTTCTAATTGGATTATTTGATGTTTTTATTTGTTTAATTGTAGGAGATTTTTTATATATTCTGGGTATAATTCCTCATATATCAGATATATTATATGCAAATATGTTCTTGCAATCCATAAGTTGGCTTTTTTCCTCTGTTGACTGTGTCCTTTGATGCAGAAAAGTAATTAAATTTGAGTAGTCCTATTGGTCTATTAATATATTTGTTGCTTGTATTTGGTGTCATACTCAAAAAATCATTGCCAAGTCTAATGTCATGAAACGTTTTCCCTAATTTTCTTCTGGAAGTCTGATGGTTTTAGATCTTACATGCAGGTATTTAATATATTTCAAAATAATTTTTGTATATGGTATAAATTGAGGGTCAGCTTCATTCTTTTACCTCTATATATTTGATGGGAACTGTTTTTGAGTTTCTCCCACTTGGAGTTTGTTGAGCTTCTTCAATATGTATATTAGTGTTTTAAATTAAATTTAAATGTTTTAAATTAAATTAATTTTTAATTTAATTTAATTAAAGCTTTAGTTCTTTTATTGTAGTTTTCAACTCTGGAATTTCTATTTGGTTCTTTTTTCTGTAATTTATTTTTACTGATACTCTATATTTGGTGAGACATCATTCTCGTGTTCTTTTCATCCTTAGACATTGTTGTTTTGTTGCTTTGTTTTGTTTTTAGTTCTTAAAAAATATTTAAAATCATTGACTTACAATGTGTCTGCTTAAATCCAATGTGGACTTCCTCAGGGACAATTTCTATTAACTATGTTTTCTCTGTGTATGAGCCTTATTTTTTTGGTCCATTTATTAATGTCACATATGGTTTTTACGTTAAAAGATAAATATTTTAGTTATAGAATGTGGCAAATATGGAAATCAGATCATCCCTTAAGAGTTTTTTTGTGTTGCTGTTTGTTTTTGATGTTAGAGGTGGTGTTTGTTCTGTGACTGTCCTGAACAGTCTTTATTCTGTAAAGTCTGTATTTTTTGTCCTATGTGATTACTGAAGACTCTGCTCAGTTAGCTATTGGTCAGTTACTTTTTGGTCAGAGATTTCCTTTAATATTTGAACCTATGTATTTCCCAATCTGCCAGAGGCCTTCATGTGCATGTTTGGGCATGCCTTCAAAGCTCAGACAGGCAATTTACAACTTCGCCTTTGTTTTTTTGTTCTAGCATGTGCCCAGCCATAAGGTAAACCAGTGGCAAGAGATTAGGGCCTTTTGAGGTCTTTGCTGAGCATGCACACATCCTTGAACATATGTGATACATTCCAGATTCCCAGGAATTTGGTGGAACTCTTCAAAAAAAACCCTTATAAATACCTCCTTCCCCAGTTCTTCCTCTGATATTTTGTGATCAGCTTCTTGATTGCCCCAAGTATTATCATTGCCTCAGATAGCTTCAATTTTACATATTTGCTGTTGATTGTTTTCTACACGTATAGACACAGGATTAAAAGCCATTCAAGTGAATGAGCTCTGAGTCAGGTTACATAAAGATGAGTCCTGTAAATGGAGGTTTCCATGGAAGTGCTAGATATGATAGATTATGGCAGTTCTTGTCCGCCTCTCCAGTAACTGCTAGGTTTATGAGGTTACATGATTAGGAAACTTTTGTTTTCAAGACTACTTCAAAGCTAGAGAGAAAGGGATGGGAATATATTTAAATGCCACAAAACTATCTGTTCTTACTGAGAGCCATCCATTTTTCTTGAATAAATGCTTCTTAGATTTTTGCAGACCTTTGGTTAATTCTCAAAGTTCTGAAAAAGTTGATTTGGACAATTTTGCCAGTCAGTATTCTCACTGTTTTTATGGTAGAGTAGATTGTGGGAGGATTTTACTCTGTCATTCTCACTCCCGTATATTTATGCAGGATTAATGGACCCTTATTAAATCATTTAAAGTTCTTTATTGATTTTCAAATAATGAATATGTGGGGATTCTGCCCAATGTTTTCTAAGATGGACAATAGATGTACAAGTCTATTTAACTGGAAGGATTTCTTCCTTATGTGTAGGAGTAATAGCAATCTCTTTGTCTGGTTCTCTTTCCAAATGAACTTTAGTGTTGGTGGCTGGGGAGTTTTTAATTAGAGGTGTCATATCCACATTGATTGGGCTGGTAACTATTTACATGACATAATTAAAGAGTTTTTATAATAAATAATAAATCTATTTGTACTTTAGAAAGGCAACAGACACCCTGAGCATGTCTTTAGAAAATTTTCATGAGATGAGCTCAAACAGATTTTTGATGACTCTTTTTATTGATTTCATTTAAATTAGAAGTGTTTTGAACTCCTTTCCAGATGTGATTGTCACAAACCATAGATAGATATTCTCTTCTTTTATAACTCATGGAGGGGAAACTATGCACAATCACAAAATCAAGGGTTTAGACACAAATAAATACTTAAATGCAAATTGTTCATTTTATGCACATTATCTAAATAATTAGAATTTCACTAAATAAGGCAAAAAAATAAACAAAAACACCAGACATGTTTCTGCCTGCTATCTATACTCATTCACTAAATTTAAAATGCTAATTTCCATTGGCTGTTCTTCAAAAATGATGTACATTGAACATAATACTCATTATTTAAGCAGATTTCAGTGAATGTTGAAGAAAAGGGAGGAAGTGAAGATTTTGTGCATTTAACTATTTTTTCAATCTGACTTTCCAAAGAGCTCTTTATTTACAAATAAAACACTTTATTGCTTATCTTGTGAACACATGTCCAAAGTGGATGAAAAGCTCTCGGGAAAATTGCTAATGTTACTAAGGTTAAAACCCACTCATCAGGGTTCATAAAGTACTTTCTACAGCTAAAGAAAATGACTTTCTATAATATTAACATCATTAAAAAAGTTTATTTTAAGGAAACTTCAGATAAACAGCATTTTATAGGATTTTGGATTTCACTGACATCCAGACTCTTAAGATAACTCTAAGAAGACTGGCCATTATCAGTATTGAAGAATTACCAAGTACTGAAAGTTCATTAAATATTTTGCTGTTTCATTATGATGCTTTTTTCATTGTTCACGGGCGTTTTACCAAAAAGACAATGTTAGAGCCTAAACTATACAATAACAAGGTCCTTCTAGGCATTCTAGAAATGGATCTACTTATGAAGATCACATAAAAAAAATCCAAAGTAAAATGATAATGTTATTATCCACATTTCAGAGTGCTAAGCAAAATAGGTCAATATATAATAGCTGATTATTTTTCAAAAAGCAGAAATGTTTATTATGGAGAAGACCGAATTAGTTGGGACAATTTAAGGTGAATAGAAACTCCTTGGCCTCAGAGGTCCAATAGGAAGCCAGAAGTCTTTTTCAAGAGAGATGAGTGTAAAGTTCAAGAAGTTTTTTGAAAATAGTTTTGGGAATGATTGACTTCTTCCTCTCTATTCAAGGCAGGTTAACTGTGCTATATCTGATGGGTTTTCACGTGGATTCAGTCAGCATAGTACACCACCTTTAAAGGACTAACATGAGGAAACTGACCCTGTCAGGTGTGCTGCATGAACTAGCCGCAGGCCAGAGAAGAATGTCATGGATAGCAACCTACCCTATCTTCTTACCCACAGCTTCCAGAGAAAGGTTTGTGAGGAGATCCTACATGCTGACATACATGCCATCCACAAATGGAATGGGATTTTGTATAACTAAAGAACATAGTGTTACATCATGGTTAAGATCTCTGGCTCAGTTAAGATTCCTAATCCCCTATCCCCACCCCTTCCTACCTATATGATTTTTAGCTAAGACTCAGTTTTTTTGTACATACAATAGAATAACTGCAATCAATCCAAGAGGATTATTGTGAGCCTTCAATGATATTATGTATAGAAGTTACTTAGTGCAGTGACAGGTACATTATAAATACTATATATTGATATAGCAATAAACTATTATTGATAAAGACTATTACACATAATCGGAGTGTTTAATAATATATGTGCAGGAAATACGTTCATCTAAAATATACTATAAAAATATGGTAATATATTTGCAGAGGGAGTCCACTTATTTGTCTGCTGTAAATATGTCTGATTCTGGAAGGTTTCTGGTTATAACCCCTGAGTTCTCACAAATTCTCATATAAAGTATGTCAGGTGCAAAGTTCTTGAACTGGAAATTCCTAAACCATGTACAATAAGTAACGTTTAGAAAGAACCAGAAATTTGATCCCAAACTGCACCTTAAAAAAAAAAAAAAAACGAATGCAATCATGACTTATTGAAAGTGAGGTGTCCACAGTCACAGCCCTGCTTCAAAGAAGCTGCAGCAGTACAAAGGAAACTAGGAAACAGTGTGGCTGAAAATTAGTTTTAAGAGCTCAAGCTTTCAGAGAGAGATAGACCAAGTTGGTTTCAGGGTGTTATCTTAGTGCTGTTTTTACCATCAGAGTAATATCTACCCTACTAAAAAATAGGCTAAGTGATAATCAGCATTTGTATTAGTACATTAGTTTCCGACTTTTCTTGAAATATTTTGGTGAAGATTTGAAAGAAAGACACCAAATAAGGGGTATTTTAATGAACTAATGAAGTGGAAAAGATGTCTGAAAATTGCAAATTGACTGATTACAACTAATACAAGACAAATCTAGAGTGCGAAAGTCCTTTAAGGTGTGCTCTTCATTGTGCATAAGGCAGAGCAACTGGGGTTGAGCAACGATGTTAAGAGATTCCCAGGAAATATGAATTGAGACTTAGCACTTTCCTCAAAGACAATAGAAAGAACACTAAGTGCTTTTGGTATTGATCAGGGCTCTTATTTGATGAGTATATCTGGAATAATCCACATATTTCTTTTGTGCCTCAGATTTCTCACCTGTGAAATGAGGATGGTATTGCCAGATAAAATTGAGGATGCCCAGTTAAATTTGAATTTCTGATAAACAATGAATATTTTTATTCATATGTCCCATTCAATATCTGGAACATGCTTATAATAAAATTTAGTCATTGCTTATCTGAAATTCAAATTTCAGATAAGAAATTTATTTTTATTTGCTAAATCCGTCAAACAAAATATGGATAATAATGAGTTGTGAAGATTAAAAGAATTAATACATATTAAGCACTTAGAACTGTGTCCAATACAAAGGAAGTGTTCAATTATTGTTAGCTCTTAATAAAATACTAACATTATCACCCCTACGTAAATATAAAAGACTTATTTTATGAATCAAAATCTGCTATAATTTCCCATGTACAAATATTTGGCTATTCATATATCCAAAATTCATAATCACTCCAGGCAATTAAGTTTTTAACCTGAATTCATGCTATTTGGGCCTTATGTTCTTGCATGGATGGCAACATGCAGTTTATTTTGCTTATAGCCTTTGGTTTGCCAAATTAACCCTTTAGGAATTAATTGTTCCTCATTAGGGCATTTATTCCCCAATTTGGTTATCTGTCCATTAGAGAAAAATAGAAGAAAGGTATCTGGCTTTGTCTGAATGTCAGTTGGCTGGTCTCTTTCCAGGTACTGATGGATAAAATAAAACTGCCTCAACTCAAGATATATTTCAATTATTTTCTAACAAGATAAATGGAAAAGGCTAATAATTTGAACTATTAGTCTATGCATCTCATACTTCATGTCCCCAATGTCTTTTTACGTGGTCATAATTTCTGTTCTATCTTGGTCCAAAAGACACAAGGCTTTGGTTTGTTCCAAGGAATTCTTATCCTAAAAAAAGTATCACAACCATCAAATTTTTATTTTTATTTGGGCTACATTCAAGTATAAGTACAACTTAAAGAATACATGATACAATTCTATCACCACTACCCAGGCTAGAAAAGATCTTTTAAGCTACAGAGAGAGAGAGAGAGAGAGAGAGAGAGAGAGAGAGAGAGAGAAGAATTAGAGAGGAATCGAGGTTATTCACTCTTGGTTAAGTCACAGTTAGTTCCCATTCTTAGGAGGAGGAATAGAATCCCAGAGAAATTTAGGCACTAAGAATGTAAGAGAATGTGCCCCCTTCCTCTCTGACTGCCTTGGGAATTCGTAAGGGTCTCAGAGTTCTTCAACCTACCATATCTTTGATGTGTAGAATATAGATGACAGCATGGTGATCCCAGGAAGGTGGCTTGGAATAGCCCAAAGTCAAGTTCTCACACATGTTGTAGGAGCATAAATTGTCATGCATGTCATATCATGTAGTCAGATTGTTATAAACAGGGCACAGAGGGCCAGCAGAGTCAGAGGGGTCTTTAGTAGTGAACAAAGTAAAGACCATATGCCAGATACCAAATGACAAAGTAAATATCTCTGCAGATACTGTCATAAAATAGGTCAAGGTAATGATTAGTTGCAACCCCTGAGGACAGGATGCTATGAATCCCTCCCAAACTCCAATTTAATGCTCCTCCAATGAGAAATGATGTAACCTACATTGCTTGAGTTTTTTTCCTAAATCAAGAGAAAACACTGAGGTGGCTTTTGTCATCCTGGATTGGGTGGGTGGGGCCAGGGTGGTAAGAATTTAAAATAGAGAGGAAATCTATTTATTATAACTAAGAAAATGCACTTCTCATTCCTCATCCAAAGTTCCTGTGGTATATGAGATTTGAAGATTTATATCTGCCTTTAATAATTATAAAACCAGTCTAAATACAGCTTATACTAAACACATATGTAACAAATTTTTTAAAATAAATTTATTTTTTATTGGTGTTCAATTTGCCAACATATAGAATAACACCCAGTGCTCATCCCATCAAGTGCCCCCCACAGTGCCCATCACCCCGTCATCCTCACCCCCCACCCACCTCCCCTTCCACCCCCCCTAGTTTGTTTCCTAGAGTTAGGAGTCTCTCACGTTCTGTATCCTTTTCTGATATTTCCCTCTCATTTTTTCTCCTTTCCCCTTTATTCCCTTTCACTGGAGGGTATTATGCTGAGTGAAATAAGTCATTCAGAGAAGGACAAACATTATATGGTCCCATTCATTTGGGGAATATAGAAAATATGTAACAAATTTATGAGAGGGTTTAAGTGAATACCAATTAGATATATGAAAATGTTCATACAGATGTTAAGAAGAACAATGATTGAGTGCCTACTATGTGCCAGGCATCAGACTAGATGCTTTATAAATGTATTTGCTTTGCTTTTGACCATAATCTTAATAGATTGGCAACATTACTAATAATATTAAACTAAAGTTCAAAGAAATTGACTAAGTTGTCGAAATCTCATACAGCTTATAAGTGGTCAATGTTGGGTTTGAATGAGAGCCATTTACTTCAAAATAGAAAATCTTTGGGATTTCAAAATACAGTCTCTTCCTGCTACTAAGCATTATTTGTTATCATTTATGGCCCAACTTAACCTGGGAGGGCCTGACTGAAACATATAGAGATTTTCTAACTCTCTTTCATTTACATTTCAAGAATACAAAGGTTTGGCCAAAGTCAAATTTCCACAGAGGTAGATTCTTCCCACTTCAGTGGCTTTGGAACTAGAAAACTTTGGCATCAACAATTCTCAACTGCAAACTGAATGTGCAAAATGTAGAAATATATGCTTTATTAACTCCTGATGAAAGAAGAAAGATCTACTGGACCTTTTTCCAAAAGCCTTGGGTTAGCAAAAAAAGAGTCAATAGCAAAATGCCTCAGAATATGTCACTTCAATTCTTGAACACATATGTTTCCTCTCCAGATAAGTCCAGATACTGAAAGTGCATTTGGACGCATTTGAAGTGCATGGAAGGGCTGAGTTTGTAATCTTCCCAGTGTCAAGTTCAGGAGGTGTCACTTGGGGTATTCTTTGTTTTCTTTCTTTTTTTAAATTTTTATTTATTTATTCATGAGAGACATAGTGAGAGAGAGAGAGAGAGAGAGAAAGAGAGAGAGAGAGAGAGACATAGGCCATGGGAGAAGCAGGCTCCATGCAAGGAACCCGATGCAGGACTTGATCCCGGGACTCAGGGATCACGCCCTGGGCCAAAGGCAGATGCTCAACCGCTGAGCCACCCAGGTGTCCCTCTTTGTTTTCTTTTAACTGAGCCTTGATCAAATGGTGTTCTTTCAGGTAGTATTCATATTTCTTATAAAGTCTTATCTCTTAATCATGGGCCATTGCTCTAGAAACTTGCAGACAAATGTAATGGTTTCTAGCATATACTAAATTATTTTCACTACTTTTGGGTGCTGAGGCATTTCCCCCCTTCTTCCTTCTTACCTGATTTTACAGACAGAGTAAATGGAAACCTTTGAAGGGAGTGTTTCTGGTACTTGAATTCTCTGCATCATTTTTTTTTCAAATTCCTCAGCAATCAATGTGTAATCTATGTTGCTTGTTTTGCTGCAAGTGCGTTTCCTCAGTTAGCCTATGAGAACAGACATTTATTGGGGGGAAAAAAAGATGACTACCTGGAGAACATTATTTCAGACTCACCACTACCTAGGAAAATAGAAATCTCTCTACAGAATTGAGAGAAAAGAATCTCAGGGGCTATTATTTCAATGTGAAGCATGGTTTGACAAAAGAGATTAAATTCAATTGTTCATACTGTAGTAGTTCCTCTCTTACTACTGAGTTGGAGGAATGGACTGGCCTAAATATCTCGATGAGATATTCACAAAATGTAAATTTTATTGTGGAAACAAATTACTTGCCACAAATTGAAAAAAAATAATGTAACCAATGTTTTACATATTGCCTTTAAGACATTTAAAGAAATAATTTCTCTTGATGCCATACTACATTTATCTAAGAAATCTCTAGCAGTTTTTCAATAAATTATTGTTTTACTTTCAAAATATGAGGATGAAGAGAGTCTTTGCAGTCTCCTGAGAAACATGTTCTCAACTCCAATTGTGGGGAAGGGACTCCTCCAGCAACCTTAGAAATGTCTAGTCTTGTCAATTCAGAGTATCTGTGGTAATGTCCTTAAATGCAAGAAATTTGCTTTTCTTCTTGGCTGTTTCTAATGGCTAGAGCCACATTCATGCTATCCATTCATAAATGGCCAATCCATTCTTCTAGAGAGGTTTCATCTATTTCCCTGAATAGAATAATTTAAAATATCACTGACCTTTCTTTTTTTCATATTCACATGAGTATTTTAAGAATTCTTGGGGAATCATAAAATTTTACCCAAAATAACAGGGTGTGCCAAAAAACTCCAAAAGTATTTTCTTTCGCAATAGTACAATTTTAATACCTATATATTTCTGGAGTAATCCTAGTGTGTTACAATTTAAACAGTTAAATTTAACCTCATCCTAACCACAGCCTGATTCATTAAGAAAGGAGAATTTATGTCAATAAGCTTTGGTTTTTATATTTCACTTAAAATCACACTTTTTTTTCAGAAGCTTAGACAAAAATTTTAGGATCTATAAGAAAAGTTTCTGTAAGAAAAAATTTATTTTGAGTCTGGGATGGAAACGCAGGGAGAGTTTGACATTTTGAATCTGGCTCAAGGAACTGGCAATGTGAAAACAAATGAAAACGCAAAGAACAGTTTTAAAGAAAAGGTTATTATAGTCCTTTGCAGTAATCCTAAAGACATATAGTTCATTTTATGCCAGATTTAGATAAAATTACTTGCGGGGATGGGGGAGGGTATGTCCTTATTCTACTGAAACTAGCTTTCCTCTCCTCATTAATTAGATAATATATTGGCATTAGTGGTAGACATTTGAAAGCACTGCCACTTTAGCATAATCTTGATTAATGTCTATAAAGTTCTATAGGCTACATTAGGAGAAACTCCTTATTAAGGGAAAAACTTAGCTTCATGTGAATAGCACAGGAAGAAATAAGCTCAAAAGACTGACCTGGAGACTAAATGAAGCCACCCAAGTGCCTTCCAAATCATCAAAAAACATTTAAAAATTGTAATCTGTAGTTTTAGCAGTAGGTTCACAGAGCATTAATCTATTGCTAATTTGTAATTGATAGATGATCTGTATTAAAACATTGTTAGAATTATATCTTTTATTTTCTATTAATAGATCAGTCATTATAATGTACTACAAGTTTGGAAATTGGAGTGTAAACATAAACACACACAAAGCCATTATTTGACACGCTGAACCTTCTCATTGTGGAATAAGAAACCATGAATTGAGAATATCACTATCAGTAAAGAATTTGATGGGGGAATCCAGGGTACTAAATAATTAGTTTCTGGAGCATCTGAGTGTCTTGTTTTGTTTTGTTTTTGTTTTTTAAACGAGGTGTTAACATCTCCAAGATGTGCCAGAAATGTTCACTGATGTTGACTAACTCTCTGGTGGTCGTTGGGACAGTAAGATTTTGACAGAATATTCATATGATATAGCAGCAGGTAAATCATACGCCATTTCAGAGACAGCAAAAGCTGTGACTCTGACTTGAACCTCCTAGGCTATAGATATACTTTTGAGATATACTTTTTAAAAACTATTTTATTTATTTATTCATGAGAGACACACAGAGAGAGGGCAAAGACACAGGCAGAGGGAGAAGCAGGCTCCATGCAGGGAGCCCAATGCGGGTCTCGATCCTGGGACGCCAGGATCATGCCTTGGGCTGAAGGCAGACGTTCAACTATTGAGCCACTCAGGTGTCCCAACCTTGAAATACACTTATAAGAGAAATTATTGGAGATTTAATGAAGAGGTGGGCATGCCTCATCCTCTAGTGGTGTTCTTGCTCAAAGGCTTACAACGTTGAGATAAAAAAGTAATTGGGGAGAAAAAAATAATTTTTCCCTTCTATACACGTAATTGATCCTGAGAGATACATACTATTCACACTTATATCTTAAGAAACTATAATTCATTCAGTATCTTGGATCATACTTCTAAAAGGATATACATTTCAGCTGGTACTGCCTTCAAAGGAGGACATCCCTTTATCAGGACCGCAAATAAAGTGGACAAATCCAATGAATCCAAGTGGATTATTAAAGTACGAACTCTAATAAATCTAACTAAAGATTTGTAATCTGATCAACATAAGTGTGTAATAGTAGACCTACTATGTGCTACAAGCCATTGTCCTTGATATTTTAAGTATGTAGATATGTTTATAAAAAAAAATCATTGCCCACAAAGAACTTAATCTAGACTTCTATGTTAGACAACTTGGGCTACCATAACAAAATACCATAGACTGGGTAACTTAAACAACATTCACTTATTTTCTCATGATTCTGGTATCTAGATCAGGATGCCAGTATGGTCAGGTTCTGGTAAGAGCCCTTTTTCTGGCTTGCAAATGAATTTCTTGTATCTTCATGTGATAGAGAGAGAATGCTTTCTGGTATTTCTATAAGGACATTAATCCTATAAAATCAGGGCTTTCTCCTTGTGACCTCATTTAACCTTAACTAATTCTGTAATGACTCTATTTCCAAATACAGTCTTTTTTGGGGTTGAGGGTTTAATATATGAATTTGGGGAGAACGCAGTCAATTCTCTCTAAAACAATTAGGAAAAAAAACACATAAGGATAAAAGAGGGAAAATGAAAGAATACCAAAAAATAATATGAGAAAGAAATGGGACATCTGTGTGGTTCGGTTGGTTGAGCATATGACTCTTGATTTGGGCTCAGGTCATAATCTCAGGGTCGTGAAATTAAGCTTCACATGTGGTTCTACACTGAGTGTGGGGCCTGCTTAAGATTCTCTCCCTCTGCCCCTTTCCACCCCACTTGCATGTGCATGCTCTCACTCTTATATACATTATACATAATATATTTATATATATATTATATGTGTGTATATATATGTATATATGAGAAAAAAATAAATTGCTGTGGATGTTTAGGTGAGAGACTATTTCTAAAAAATAGTTCGTGAAGAAAATAGTATGATGTATGGATGATACATACATAGTGACCATATGATTTGTTTTTCAAATTGGGGCACATTTAGAATTAGAGGGGTTCTATTTCTCATTGCAGAATTGGTCAAGCCCAAAGGCAGCCAGCTCATGGCATGGGTCTACCAGTCGCATGGAGTCATTTAGTCTTACCAAAGAATAGTGAGTGTAAGAAGAGCAAGGCAGGGAGGATTTCTTTGCATGGAAATCAGCTGAGGCTTAGTTTCAGATTGCAAGTAAATGGAAGACTTGCAAAGCTTTTAGAGGCAAGTGTGCCATGATCCAAGCTGGGCTTCATTATGACACACTGGGAAGTTTAAGTGGACTATACGAGCAGAATTTAATAAAGGTGGTGGCTGTGGAAACAAAGAGAAGGTAGGGAGACAGATATGTGGGTAGACAGAGCACAGGCAGGGAACAAGGCACTCAGGTCCATGAGTAGCAATGGCCTGTGTGTGGCCACTATCCTCTTCCTGCACATTCTTTATTCTTTGCTCTCTTCTTTGGGCCTGGCACTAAATATTCAAAACCTACCCTTTACCATGTGGAAGCAGGTTGTAAGTTCCAAACATCATGAAATGCTACTGCTCAGTTGAAAAGTTCTGTGGGTGAGCAGTGGGCTCAGGTGACCTCTCTAAGGTAATATTTTCTTATGCCACTAATGCATACCTCGTGTGTAAAAGGAGTAATATATTAAACACTGTTCTGCTTGAGGGATCTTCGAGAAGTCTCCAGGTACCTCCTAGCTGAGATCTCTTCATCCTTCAAAATAAAAGTAAAAGGCAATGCAGTCTGGGAATTTAACTGTTTCCAAGATTTCTTACACTGCCCTTTCAGAGTACAGTTAGGTATGTTTTAGATAAGAAAAAGTGAAAAGATATTATGTCATAAACCCTGCACCACATGATTAAAAATACCTTAACATAAATAGAAAAGCAAGCAAGTACTATTCTCTGCTTCTCTACCTCTACTCCTACTCCCACCCCCTGAGGAAAAATTATATTTTAGAACTGGTCAGTTTACCTGAAAACTATTTAGATTTTTGCCTTTCTAGTTAGAAGGACAGGAAAACCATATCATAGATCATTTTTGTTTGCTGATTAGATCAGTGTTATCATTTTGTTGTTTGTGGGCAGCTTCCAAGAATTAGTCTTCAGACTTCTTTGGCTTTTCAGGGACAAGGATAGAGTAGATTTTTTTTTTCTTGCTACATGTCAAAAAAGGTCTTCAGGAATGATTTTCTGGGAAGTTAAGTTTATCCACAGACTTGTAGGCAGAAATCTCTTCTTCAAGTACGAACTGCTGTACCAGGCTTCATATAGATTTTACCAAGACTTAATATTTAGTTGTTATAGTCACACGTCTCAGAACAACTTGTGGAAACATCATTTAATTATAACAATTTATGACAACCATTTACTTCTGAATCTTTTGCTAGGTCCAGGTCATACTCAGGAGTAATTAATTCTCAGCCTGATAAAAGCTGCCTCCTCTTCTCTTAGGTAGGGAATAAGTATGTCTCTTTGTTCTTGGCTATGGATATGAAAATGGGAAGCATAAGGAGTGAAAATAACACAAGCCTACATCAAGAAATCACAAAGACCTTTAAATAAGTAAACGAGCATTTGATAAAATCTCAGATCTTGCAGTAAGATGAAATGCGTACATTTAGAATATTCTGGGGCGTTCTGAAACCATTTTCATTTTAATCATAAAGCCATTGATTCCTTTGTAGAATGTGCTCAAGGCAAGCAAGATACCAGAAAGTCAGAGGAATTAGGAAGTGATACAAGGGAACAAAAGCAAAGCTGAAAAATACAAGATTGGTATGTGGTGCCAATACAATTTCAAAATAGTATTTCAGAGAACTTCATATTAAAAAAAGCTTAAAATAATTAAAATTTGTTGGGATGTGGGCTTCATAAGATATAGGCTATCATCTGCAGGATGCAGACAACTAATAAGAAAAATAAGAGGCTACAGAATGGTGACACATGATGCATCAAGCCAAAGGAAGAGGTCATGACCAAGTCAGGTAGGCCCAGGGATGGCGAGAGAGTTGGGGATATTTTCCTTTAAGGAAATAAGATTTCATTTGTAGTGTCAAACTTGTGTTTGGAACCTCAAGAGAGGAAGACAATGATGACAAGAAGGCCATAGGAAAATAATATCTTCTCTACTTCCTGAGCTCCCAAGGCAGGGCACAATCATAAGGAATGCCTGTGATTGTTTGGTGAGATTCCAGAAGGCAGACCCAGCCTGAGGTAAGAGAACCAGTTTAGTGATAAAGCTATAGGAGTGCTAAGCTCAATTTAAAGGAAATAAATTCCAAGTCTTTTTCAGCATTTGGGAAGATCTACCATTCATGTTATACTTACTTCAAAAAGACTTCCTTGGGAGTGGGAGGTAGAGTGAGTTATTTTATGAATGTCCCCTCCAATTTCAACTTGATAATATACAAATTTAAAAAGCAAAGCTAAATTAATTAATTAATTAATTAATTAAATAGCTATTGTCTTCATGCTTGTCAGGAGTGTTTGGTGAGTAGGATGTTGAAGAGCTAGAATGACACCACCAGGTCTGGCTGGTACCAGCTATAGGGATTGCAAGAGAGATTCAGTAATTTACTGATTTACTGAAAGGCTCCAGACAGATTCGTATTTTTTAAAAATGCACTCCAGAAATTAAAGTTGTTATCTATGGCTCATTTCAAACATTGTGATTATTAGGAGTCTTTCTTGCTTCCTAATGCAAAAGTAATACTTAAGTAGACCATCACGTGTTAAGACAGAAGCTGAGAAGCAAACATGGAAAAGGACCATTTACCTGGGTTGTATATAGTGGAAAACACTCTGTTATGTTACTTGATGACTGATACTGGTAAGGAATTATACAAGAAAAGAGCATGAAATTATTATTTTTTTATGATTTTTTTTTCTGTATTCATTTGAGAGAGAGAGCAGTTGAGAGCACAAACAGGATGAGGTTCGGAGGGAGAAGCAGACTCCTCACTGATTGGGAAGCATGATGCAGAGCTCGATGCTAGAACCCAGTGAGCATGACCTGAGCCAAAGGCAGATACTTAAGCAACTGATCACCCAGATGCCCCACCACGAAATTATTTTTCAACTGATTTCAATTATTTTACATTTACCAACTAAACTAAAATAAGTCAGTCATGAGATACTTGACTATAGTTTTTTTTTGTTTTCCTAAAGAACCTGCTTCAGTGTTCATGCTTGGGATCCTAAGGTTTTAAGTCATGCACAATATGGAGCATAATCATTTAAGGGGTTTATTCAAAGTGCAGATTCCTGCACCCTCCTCCACCTCAGCTGAACTGGAATCTTAAGGGCTGGACTATGAATATCCACCTTTTACACAAGCTCCTTAGGACAAGAGGATGCAACAAAAGTTTGGATTTGCTTCCTTTTGAAATGTCCCAACCCTGAAATTGAGAATATGCCAGGAAGAACAAAGCTGGTTAAACTAGTTAATAAAGTATTGACATCCATCAATAACTACCTGTAAATAACAGCTTGTCTTACCCTTTGCTTGTTTGGTCTGTGGGCCAGCATCATTAGCATCACCAGCTTGTTAAGAATGCAGAATCTCAGGCCTGGCCCAGAGATTGCCAAATCAGAATCTGCGTTAAAAAAAAAAAATTGTTCAGCTTTTTTTCGTGCACATTAAAATTTGAAAAGAACTGGGTCACTGTACTCCACAAATTCCTTGAACTAGGTCAACGATGCCCAGGTGAGAATTTTATTGCAAGGTAGAAAAAGAAGGAAGAGTCAAGGATAGGATTAGCCTGTGGCTTGATGGGGAAGAAAAGAAAGAAAGCTTGCAATGGCCTTCAGGGGAGCAATATATTTGAGGAGCAATCATTTTCTCTGAGATGGACCCTGATCCCAAAAGGGTCTGTTGGATGCAGTGTTATTTTGATTTTACACTGTATCGGGTTGATGGACATCACACTTCATTCCCATTTAAGCCTAGAGGCTGTGAGATTAAGAAGCTTCAGGTTGCATCATTTTGCTAGTCACTTCAGGTGTTTTAGTTGTGCTTCTCTCACATTATATTCTACGTCATTTGTTTGTTTAATTATGGGGCATTACTAGAAGCAATTGACTTAAAATAATTATATTTCTCTCTTCTTTCTTTCTTTCTCCCTTTGCTTTCATCAACACATGCCACTAAAAAGCAATAGCATTCCAGAAAGAGCCCTGAACTTTGAGGCAAAAAACCTAGGTTACTTTTTCCATTTTGTGTTAACAGCCACAATACATTGAACTCTTAAATCATGCCAGGAACTATAAATCGGTCCTGAAAGAAACCTATTATTTTAATTTAAAAATAAGGGAACTTAGCCTCCAAGAGTTTAAAAGAAAAAAAAATGTCCAAAATTATACTGCTAGTAAATGTCAGGGCTGAAATTTAAAACCATACCTGTTTAAACCCAAATATCACCAATTACGCTAATACTCTGAGGGGACATGGAGAAATAATTGAGGTTCTTTGAATCTTACTTTTCTCACCTATAAACTGATGAGGCAGGGCTTGGGATGGTACATTAAAGATTTTCAGCTTGGAGCACCTGGAGGTCTTAGTTACTTAAACCTATGGTCTGACTCTTAATTTCATCTCAGGTCATGGTTTCTGGGTCGAGAGGTGGAGCACCCTTCTCCACCCTTCTCCTTGGGGCTACACACTGAGCTGGGAGCCTGCTTAAGATTCTCTCTCTCCTTCTTCCTCTCCCTCTGCCCTTCCCTGCCCTTACCACCACCCAACAGCCCCAATGGCAAGCATATGCATGCATTCTCTCTCTCTCTAAAAAAAAAAATTAATTAAAAAATGTGTAAAAAGAATTTAAAAATAAATAAAAGATTCTCAGCTTGTGTGGAATCCTTGATTCTGTCACCTATAAGTTTATAGCTTCCAAAACCTAATAATTATACTAGTATTCTTTTTTTTAATTTTTTTTTTAATTTATGATAGTCACAGAGAGAGAGAGAGAGAGAGAGAGAGAGGCAGAGACACAGGCAGAGGGAGAAGCAGGCTCCATGCACCGGGAGCCCGACGACGTAGGATTCGATCCTGGGTCTCCAGGATCGCACCCTGGGCCAAAGGCAGGCGCTAAACCGCTGCGCCACCCAGGGATCCCTATACTAGTATTCTTTAAAATATGAAATTACTCTTGATGGTTTGTATCTATAATAAATAATATAATCTTGTCTTTTATTCCATTATTAGAAGTTTTGAAAGTATAAAACAATTTGTCACCCTTTAGGACTGGTGATTTTCATAGATTCCACTTCAGAAAACACGTAAGTGCTCACTCAGACCCCCTCCTGCTCATCCTACAGGTCTAAAGCATACATAGAATACAGCCAATCTGGTAAAAGAAGACCTAAATTGGAGAACTTACTCTGCTTGATTTTGAGTCTTACTCTAAAGCTGCAGTAACAAGGATATTATGGTACCAGCATCAACATAGAGAAATAGAACAATGTAACAGAATAGAGTCTAGAAATTGACTTACACAACTATAGTCATTTGATGTTCACAAATATTCAAAAACAATTCAGTGGAAAAACAATACTTTGCAAAAAAAAAATGGGGCTTGTACAATCAGACATCCTTATGCTAAGAAGGAGGAGGAGGAGGAGGAAGAGGAGGAGGAGGAGGAAAGAAAAAGGAAAATAATCGATCTATAAATCACACCACATGAAAATTAACTCAAAATTTATCCTAGACCTACGTTAAAATCCTAAATACATAAAATTTCTCAAAAGAAATGAAAGAAATCCTTTTTTTTTTTATTTTGGGATAGATTTCTTAATTACAACAAAAGCACAACCTATTAAAGAAAAAAAAGATAAATTACACTCCCTCCAAATTACAAATTTCTGTCTCTGAAAGATAGTTTTTTTTTTTAAAGATTTTATTTATTTATTCATGAAAGGCACAGAGAGAGAGGCAGAGGAAGATGCAGGCTCCATGCAGGGAGCCCGATGTGGGACTCGATCTTGGGTCCCCAAGATCACGCGCTGGGCCAAAGACAGGTGCCAAACTGCTGAGCCACCCAGGGATCCCCTGAAAGATATTGTTTAGAGAATGAAAAGACAAGATAAACCAGAAGAATGTTTGCAGATCCTATATCTGATTAAGACTTGCTTTCAAATATATTTTGAAAAATGATAACTCTCAAAACTCAATAATAAGGAAACAACCCAACTTTAAAAGTAGGCAAAAGAGTTGGACAGATATTTCTTCGGAAAAAAATGGCAAATGACAAATAAGCACATGAAAAGATTCTCAACACTATGGGAAATATGAATTAAAAGCACCAGGAGTTATAGCATGGTGACTGTAGTTATTAATACTGTATCATACACTTGAAATTTGCTAAAAGTGCAGACCTTAACTTTTCTCACCATAAAAAAATGATGATTACGTGAGATGACATGTTCATTAACTTGATTGTATTTCACAACATGTGCATATATTAAAACCATCACATTGTACACCTTAAAATAGTATGTCACAGAAATAAGTAATAAAATATTATGCAGTCTTCTGGGAGAAAAAACACCATGAGTTATCACTCTAGGAAACTTATTAAAATGAGTAAAATTGAGAAGTCTGACCACCATCAAGGCTGAGTTGGATGTTGACCAAGGATGTTGATAAGGTTGAAGAGAATCTAGAGCCCTCATCCACTGCTGGTGGGAATGTAAAATGGTACTATGATTCTGGAAAACAGCTTGAGAACTCCTTACAATGTTAAACAAGCATATTCCTCACCCATTCAACCTTAACTATTTACCCAAGAGAAATGAAAGCCAAAGCCCATAAAAGCTGTCTTTTGAGAGCAGCTTTATCTATAGTAGCCTAAAACTGGAAACAGCCCTAATGTTCACCAACAGGATGGACAAATGAATTATGGTGTATTCATTCAATGAAATACTAGTCATCACTATGAGTAAATGAGCTATTGATACAACAATATGGAGACATCTGAAAATAATTATCCCATGTAAAAGATACCAAACAAAAAAATATGCATTACATGATTCCATTTATATAAAATTTTAGAAAATGCAAACTAATCTCTAGTGCCAGACAGCAGATGAGTGGTTACACATGGATGGGAGGAGGGCCAGGAAAGCTGGATCATAGAGAGATACAAGAACACTTTTGGTAGTAATGGTTATCTTGATTTTGGTGATGGTTTAGTGGAATATATATGCATATGCACCATATGTATCATACGTATCACATGGTGATTTGTGTGTATATATATATATGAGATATATAAAAATATATATTAAAATACTTGCAAATAATGAGTTTATATAAATATATAAAAATGACCAAACTGTAGCCTTAAAATGCATGCAGTTTGTTGTATGTCCATTATATTTCGAGTAAGCTCTTTTGTTAAAAAGGGCAAAGGGCACTGGGGTTCTCTTGACCTTAACAGTTTGGGGGAATCCACCTGTGAAATCAGCTGTCATCGTTGTTTATTTTTAATGAGAGTAATTTAGTTTCTTGAATAAATTAGTAAGTGATTTATTAGTTTATCTCATTTAGTTTTAAAAACTAACCATTGGATTTATTTGTACTATCATTTTTTTACAAGTATAGTGTTGATTTTCTTTGACCCAAATTAAGTTTGCAAATGACCTATCAGATAAAGGGCTAGTTTCCGAGATCTACAAAGAACTTATTAAACTCAACACCAAAGAAACAAACAATCCAATCATGAAATGGGCAAAAGACATGAAGAGAAATCTCACAGAGGAAGACATAGACATGGCCAACACGTACGTGAGAAAATGTTCTGCATCACTTGCCATCAGGAAAATACAAATCAAAACCACAATGAGATACCACCTCACACCAGTGAGAATGGGGAAAATTAACAAGGCAGGAACAACAAATGTTGGAGAGGATGCGGAGAAAAGGGAACCCTCTTACACTGTTGGTGGGAATGTGAACTGGTGCAGCCACTCTGGAAAACTGTGTGGAGGTTCCTCAAAGAGTTAAAAATAGACCTGCCCTACGACCCAGCAATTGCACTGTTGGGGATTTACCCCAAAGATACAGATGAAATGAAACGCATGGACACCTGCACCCCGATGTTTCTAGCAGCAATGTCCACAATAGCCAAACTGTGGAAGGAGCCTCGGTGTCCCTCGAAAGATGAATGGATAAAGAAGATGTGGTTTATGTATACAATGGAATATTACTCAGCAATTAGAAACGACAAATACCCACCATTTTCTTCGACATGGATGGAACTGGAGGGTATTATGCTGAGTGAAATAAGTCAATCGGAGAAGGACAAACATTATATGTTCTCATTCATTTGGGGAATATAAATAATAGTGAAAGGGAATATAAGGGAAGGGAGAAGAAATGTGTGGGAAATATCAGAAAGGGAGACAGAACATGAAGACTCCTAACTCTGGGAAACGAACTAGGGGTAGTGGAAGGGGAGGAGGGCGGGGGGTGGGGGTGAATGTGTGGCGGGCACTGAGGGGGGCACTTTACGGAATGAGCACTGGGTGTTATTCTGTATGTTGGCAAATTGACCACCAATAAAAAATAAATTTATTATTAAAAATAAATAAATACAGATTTCCAGATTAAATAAATAAATAAATAAATAAATAAATAAATAAAATAAAGCAAAAAAAAGAAGCAATGGAATAGAGTTGGTATATCAGATTAGCGAAACAGAAGTGAGAATGGAAAAACTTTCAGTATTTTAAGAAAAATTATTTTTTGACATCTTTTGTATTCTCCCTGACTTTTCAGGGAGAAATCATGCGATATTTCTAGCTGAGGTAAATTTTTGAATACTTATTATTTTTTAAACTATGTTTAATATATATATATCTTATAATATTTGAAAATGTAGTAACGTGACATTTTTAAGACGGGTTCCTTTTCTAATTGAAAATCCATTTTCACTAACTAAATGCACTGTAAGTTAATTTTTCGTTCAGATTAAGTTGCATTGCTTCCAATAGATGTTTTAAAATCATATGTGATGATTACATTTTCCAATAATTAAATTACAAGTGATAGTTTATAAAAGTGGATTAGAGGGCACCCAGGTGGCTCAGTCAGTTAAGCACCTGCCTTCTGCTCAGGTGATAATCCTAGGGTCCTGGGATGGAGTCTGTAATCAGGCTCACTGCCTGGTGGAGAGTCTGCTTCTCCCTCTCCCCCTGCCTCTCCTCCTCTCCCTTCCCCCTGTTCATGAATGCTCTCTCTCTCTCTCTCTCTCTCAAATAAATAGATAAAATCTAGGGACACCTGGGTGACTCAGTGGTTGAGCATCTGCCTTTGGCTCAGGTCGCAATCCTGGGGTCCTGGGATCAAGTCCATCATCGGGCTCCCTGCAGGGAGCCTGCTTCTCCCTCTGCCTGTGTCTCTGCATCTCTCTCTGTGTCTCACATGAATAAATACAATCTTTAATATATATATATATAATGTGGATTAATTCTTATAATGCTATAGATTAGAATGATTGAGTCAATCCCTTGCATTATCTCAGCTTTGACAAAAACACTTTGTTGCTGGTGCAGTTTTAATCCATATACACCGTTACCTCCTGTTTTTGTACACTCTAAAGCGGCTGTCAGGTAAGTTCGGGAAGAGTGGATGGACAACACTGGGGCAGAATGGTATGCATGTTCATATTTGCCATTTTAAGAAATGTAAAACAAATGTGCACGACTGAATGGAAATACGTGTGTTCATGAATCACAAATAGTCTCTCCTGGAGCTCTGCTGCTCCAGCCAGTGCTCAAATATGACAGAGTGGTCATTGACCTGCCTCCCAGCTTTTTCTGTGCTGCGAGGGAACAGAAGCTAATTATTTTGGTTAGAAGTTGCAGCTATTCCATCTGAATAGAACTCTGCTCTGTACAGTAGTTGCCAAAAATATATGAATGAACATAAAGCGGATATCTTATTGAGGAAAAGAGTATAATTGTGTCTTAAAGTAAAATTGCTTCTTTGTGGCAGTAGGTGAAAAAAAAAAGATAATGAACAGCATAGTTAAATTGTAGAAGACTCGAAGAGTAGTGATGTTTATTTGCCTTGATTTAAAATACTTGCAAATAATGAGTTTGAAAAAAGCACTAAAATGTGTAAAATTTTATAAAGTTAGCTCAGTGTTTATGGCTTTATTCATGAGATGTAGAACTGGCTTGCTGAAACAGAAAAA
Organism: Vulpes lagopus; assembly: GCF_018345385.1. NCBI lineage: Eukaryota > Metazoa > Chordata > Mammalia > Carnivora > Canidae > Vulpes > Vulpes lagopus. The sequence goes on along the minus strand of NC_054829.1, from coordinate 14,711,114 downwards.
AGTTTTATATCAGTTGTATAAAAAGGAGTAAAACTGGAACTTGGTTTACTTTCTGTTAAAACAGTTGTTTAAAAAAAAAATGTGTGTCTTCAGTATAGTTTGCCTGGATAACAAGCATTCTTTACATCAGGAGAGCCTGTTTAATTTTAGTGATTTTTTTGCATATCTCTGTATATTTTTTAATAAATCACTTCTGAAAAAATGCCACAGACCCTAAAATTCTTTGTTACTTGGTGCAAAGTAACCAAATGTTTATCTTTTTTTTTTTAAGATTTTATTTATTTATTCATGAGAGACACAGAGAGAGAGGCAGAGACACAGGCAGAGGGAAAAGCAGGCTCCCATCAGGGAGTCCGATGCAGGACTCAATCCTGGGTCTCTAGGATCACACTCTGGGCTGAAGGGAGCCACCCAGGCATCCCTCAGATGTTTATCTTAAGTATGTTTATTTTAAATATTACCTCAGATTTTGTCTTTATATACCTATGACTTATGCTTATGTCTTTTCTGCTTTGCCAATTATTTTAAATATTGCCTTTTTCAAACTCAAGCCCCTAAATCACAGTGATAAAATAGCTTTTACATTCAACCTATCTTTGGGGCTTCCCAAGCTGCCTCTAGGCAATGCCAACAATTAGCTTGCTTGCTCTGCAAAATGAGAAAGCTAGAAATAAGTGAGTATGTTTGGCATTTTTCATGTTTTTAATTTACTCCACATTATTGTGAGAGCTGTCCTATTCATCAAGCCCACAATGTGAGTAGAGCTAGAAAAATCAAAAAAGGAGCTCAACCTATCCAGGTTAATTATATACACATAAAATGATATCAATATGAATGCATTTACACAAATGTGTACTTTTCATGTTAGACAGAAGCAAAATCATGTTCATGCACAAAGGCTGGAGGAATAACTTTCAACAAATTGATTTTTAAAACATGCTCTATATCTAATTTTCAATAGACTTTTTATTTATAAGTACTCTCTGGGTAATTTTTTCTATAATGAGAGCCTTCCAGTTAGAAAAGATGGTATAGAATCTGTTCTTAATTTTATATGAAGTCATTCATGAAACCACCCCAGCCCTTGAAGGTATTTAGATGAGCTTGATGTCACTGGCCAAGGTTGCTATAGTTGACAGAATGGTCCTAGACTTCCTCTTTGCAGGTCAAGGTGTAGTCATTGTAATTGCTAATACGTCCTATTGTACCTTAATTAATGCCTTGGATCAAGCAGAAGAGTCAAGACAAAAATCTAAGGGAGAGGTCTTCTGACTTTATAAGGTGGACTGATGGGTTTGGGGCTTTGTTTAGCGGCCCGGGTCAGTCCCAGACCCCAGGTGGCATGGTTGAGGTGGATACTGTAGATTGGCCTCATCCTGCTGCTTGGAACGCTGTTGATGGTAGCCTTAATTAAACACTGTATGAGACAAATTGAATGGATTTGTTGCCAACCTCTGTTGGCCAGGTTATAATTAGAGTGGTTGACAGTAATATACTCATGAAAAGGTTTGCTGGATGCAAAAGCAGTCAAGAGAAGAGGTGTGGATATTTTGGGGAGACAAATTTCCATGTGTGTCTTGCAGCTCTGTAAGTTTTTCAGAAGGAGCCTAAACAGCCCTTTGTTGTGGATGATCTTTTTAAGGATGATTATATTGGAAACAACCTTGGAAAAGAAAGACACTGTCTCGCTCAAGATTAAGGGGGAATATTCATTTACTGTCCAATATAATAAGTATTATGTCTCCCTTTAGTACAAGGAGTAGATTTTCTTGTAGCCCATTTTAAAAGATTTTGAATTTCCTTGGGCACCTGGGTGGCTCAGTCAGTTGAGCACCCAACTCTTGATCTAATCTCAGGTCTTGACTTCAGGGTCATGAGTTCAAGCCCCATGTTGGGCTTCATTAAATAAATAAATAAATGAATAAACAATAAACAAACAAACAAACAAACAAACAAACAAATTGAGTTTCCTGAGCTTGAGATTCCTCCATTTTCTGATAAATCCATTGCTGACCACCATTCACTAGTGTTCCTCTCTGTTGCCCCATCAGACTGGGCACATGAGAAACTGACACAAGCATGAAGTTCTTGCTGCTTGCTGTGCTGTGGGCCATTAAATCCTTTGTCTCTGACCCAGAATTCTTGTGTCTTCTCTCTGCTCCCATAAAACTGTGGTGTTAGTTTGTTAGCTTGTGAGTTAAAGGATGCTAGCTATATGAAATAGCTGAATCCTGGGAAAAGCCCAAATGTCCATCAGCATTATATTGAATAAATGACACAAAGGAATACCGTAAAGCAATGAAATTAAGCTACTGCCTCACACAACAGCATTGATGAATCTCACAATTATGAGTAAAGTTAGAACAATATATTGTGTATTATGCACAGTTCCAGTTTGTATACAGTTCAAAGGAACACAAATATAATACATGCTGTGAGAATTTGGGACAAAGATGACTTTTAGGGAAGACAGAGTAGTTAATTGTTAGGTGGGGACATGAAGGACCTCCCGAATGCTGATAACATTCTAGTCCTTGATATGGATAGTTGTCATACAGGTATGTTTACTTTGTGATAATCAATTGACCTATATACTCATGACTTGTTTGATATTCAGGTGTGTATTATACATAAGTGAAAAAAATTAAATACACACTATATATTCATCCATGCACACCAGCCCAAATTCCAGCTCTTTTCTTCTTCAATTTCACACAGTAAAGGCTTTGTAAAATGACTGAGGTTGCTAGCCTTATTTCTGCAGAATCCACAAACCAGAGCATTGTACTACTTATAATAATGATTAAAATCAATAATATTTATTAATAATATCTTTAACAGATTCAGTATTTACTAGATATTAGTACTATACCAACTCTTTTACTTGGATTATCTCATTGAATTTTCCATTCTAATTCACATAACATAAGTTGAATAATTAATTATTTTCCTGATTTTCAGGTAGAGAAAAATGAGTGCTAGGTCAGATAAGTTACTGGTTCATGATCATAAATCTAGCATAAGGTGAAGCTTCAACTGAAATGTAGAGTGTTTTGCTCAGTACCCCTTGAGCTCATCCATGATGCTATGCTGACTTCTACTACAACCTTTCAGATGTGGAAATCTGTGATCCACCGAAAGGGAAAAATTGGAGAAGCCAATGTAGAGTATTACCCCAGAGCTAAAATAAACTGAGCACTAAGAAGCAATTGCTAAGCAAAGGGGTGTTAGTGATAACATTTTCTTTTTTACAGGAGTGAAGAGACTGCATCTAGCCAGAGCAGGTCATTAAGCTCAAGCAAAAGTTCACTGAAGCAAAGGCACCTATTGTTTATCTCACAAAATAACTGGAGGGTTTTCCAGAAAGAGTGGAGCAAAAGGTAAATTACCTAGTGGAAATGTCAGCAGGAAGGGACTGCACACTAGGGTCTTTTTCATGTACAATTGACAACAGCTAAAAATAAATCGAACATGGCAATGGCTCCCCATGTTCCCATAGCCCCAGGATGCTACTTTCATTTTAATAAATGATTGAACAAAGTGTTTAACTTCTTTCTGTTTTCAGACTGATATTCAGAGGCACAGAAAATGCATTATTGAATATTTTTCTATGCCCTAGCTTTGAGAAAAGAGCTGTTCTTAATAACTGGTGCTAAGAAACAGTGTGGATTCCCACTAATAGTACAGGAAATTTGAGTTGTTTTCTCATGAGAACTGAAGGCATGTCCTCTGCCACCCATGTACCTTCCTAGACATAGAGTTAAGACTTCTGGCCAAAGGAAAGGTGCACCATCTGTGATCACAAAATAAAAATAAATTAAAAGATGCTTATGAGAAGTGATTTTGTGATGATGCTAAGTGGAAAATCAGATTTGGGATTTGTTAACATCAAAGCCTGCATAGTAGATTCTCTGCTTGTGAGTGGTTCTCAGATACATGAGTATATTGTGACTATCTATTTGGATTCTTGGAGGACAACAGTGACTAAGAATGGTGGGTCTCAGAAGAGAAGTTACAAGGAAACAAAGCAGAGGTATAAAAGTAAGAAGTAGGATACAGAAACTAGGGGACAAAAGCTTTAAAAATAATAGAATGTGAAAAGAATATTGACGTGAATTAGGAACTATGGGATCTTATCCCGGTTGCTAGTTGAATCTCTGGATCAACCACCCTGCTTTCCTGAGCTCCATTTTCTCTGACTAAAATGAAAGTGTTAGATTATATCATTTCCTTGACTTCTTCTAACCGTTTCATATATGATATTCTATGATCCTAAGAGTGGCAACAGTCAATAGCACTCAATTTGCACTAAAGGGGAAAAGGAGAAAGTAGCATAGTCAATTTAATTAGACAGAAAGCCTTTGTGATCTTTTTAAAAACTATGTGGTTGCCGGGACACCTGGATGGCTCAGCAGTGGAGTGTCCGCCTTTGGCTCAGGTTGTGATTCTGGGATCTGGGATCGAGTCCTACATGCAGTTCCTGTGAGGAGCCTGCTTCTTCTTCTGCCTATGTCTCTGTCTCGGTCTCTCTCTCTCTCTCTCCCTCTCTCTGTGTGTCTCTCATGAGTAATGAATAAATCTTTTTAAAAATTTTAAAAACTTAAAAAAATAAAAACTATGTGGTTTCCAATGTTAAATGGAATGAAGAGTAAGCCATCATATCCTAATTATGAACAATTGGTATAAGCAATTGGGATAATCTCATCTAAAGTATACTGGTCAGGAAGTCAGTCCAAGAGGCCAAGGATAAATATAACCACAATCTAAAGGAGCTATAGGTTAAAGGAGGCCAAAGAGGTAGAATTATGGGATGGAAGGAAATGAGGTAGGGGACCAAGATAAGCCCTTGAGAGAGATTATCATAAATGAGATCGCACACTTGCATAGGTAGAATGATGAGATGGACAGCTATAGCCCAACACAGTCTACTGGCTTAAGATAACCCAAGGCACACTCTATCCGACTTTTTAAAAGAGATTTCCTTATAGGCAGAGCCTGCCACTTGGACAGGACTTCAGAAATATTGGATCATTTATCCCAATTAATCAAGCTCCAATGGGTCCAAGAATCTACCCTATGGGCATACAACCTGGTTTAAAATCATGCTTCAGGGAAACTCACAGTAGGTTAAGTTATGTTTTGTGAACTATTTTAAAAGGTAGAAGAAAGACTAATATCATTTAGAAAGTCAACTTTTTGGAAAATGCTAATTATTTTAAGGTTTCATAACAAGGTGGTGACCTCTAGCCATCTGGAAAATCAAATTATGCAGAACACACCAAGGTGGAGACATAAGATACGAAACCAATCACCTCTTCCATGGCATGAAACAATGGTTTCCATAAAATGTCATAAGGAGCCCACAAATGTACCTGAATTTCTTCACCCACAAATGAACATGCTGTTGAAAGCTTACCCTGTGCCTATTTGCGTGTTTTCTAATTGGTATGCAATTCTTTCTCTGCCTCCTGTGATAGTTATTCACAGGCTGTGTCCTGATTTTCATATGCTTTCTTCCTGCCTCGGACCAATGAAGCAATAAATAAGGAAGAAAAAAAAAGATAGGTCTCTCTAAACAGCACAGGAGCAGTAGTGCAGGAAATAGAAAGCAACTCCCCAAAGAAGCAAATGCATTCATAGCAAATTTCACCAACAAACAAGTAGTGTCATCCAGCTAATTATATGTAATTGTCCCCTATATTAAAACAATAAATAATGTGGGAGGCCAGTGCTGCATGTTGGAGATTACAACTCTATATAAATAGAAGGAAAATAAATGAGGAAAAACTGAAAATAGGTGGTATGCACTAAAATTATTGTCACAGGCATTTTATAGCACTGCCCACTGGCGTAAATTTTTCTGGATGTATCCATTGAACACTACATATCGGCCTACCAAAGTTAGAATGGAAGTTGTAGATTTTCCAAAATCTTGGGCAGCTCTGAGCATTCCACCTAGTATGGCTAAGCAGCCAAAACCCTGCTGATGTTCTGGTCTTATTAACATGGCCACCTGGCCAGGAGTAACAAAATATCAGAATTTTTTTAAGCCTTGAAAAGATGAGCACAATGTCTTAAAATATGGCATAGAAATCAGTGAATTTGGTTACTGTCATTGGTGTGACCAGGACATTCATTGGTAGCCAGTCTTACAGACAGTCTTATACGTTGAAGGGATCTCTGTGATTTAGCACAAAAATTCCAAACGACAGCAACAAAGCTACAGAGATCAATGCTATGGCAGCCGATGCTGATTATAAAGCCCCCCACTACTTTTTCAGCTGCCCAAATTTCAGCTGTCACAGAAAAGATAGCTCTTAGCTTATCCCACACTTTCTATTTATGCATGGACATGTCTTTCTCTATTTATCTAAATCCAGTCTCTCTTTTGTTTAAAGAAAAAAATCCTGAATCCTTCCTACTCTTCTCTAATCCCAACAGACCAAGGCCAATTGTATAAGCATGTGTTTATAGAGACACATCCCATCATCAATCATCTTCATTCAAGGCAGACAGCAAAGGGGACCCAGATTCAAATTTGACATTGCAGGGTCCTGGAAGGCCAGGCCCTCTACCATAAAAGTATTTTTGTTACTGTCTTTGACAATCCAAAATAGTACTAATTTTAGATGTATTTGTTCATCCATGTGTATACGCATCTATCCACTTTTTAATTTTCCCTTTCATTCAAAGAATATGTGTTGAGTACCTTATGTACACTAGGCTTATGATAGACCCTAGAGATACAAAAATGAATAAAACATAACATCTCCCCTTAAGGAGCTCTTAGATGGGAGAAAATGAACTGAAATGCATTTTTATACCTTATTAACAATTCAGACCAGTTCCTAATAATTTAGAAGTTGGAAGTGGAGAGAGAAGAAGCAATCAAAAGATGTATAAACTAAGTTCAGTGTATTCAATCAACTTGTAGTTTTATTGATAAAATAAGACAGCAAAAGAAAATACAGCAGGGTATGATAAAATGCTCAATTAAATAAAATCAATATGAAAATGCGTGGTATAGCCTTATATTTTTTTGTTATCAGAAAAACTTTCATCTGACTCCCAGTCCACCTGCCAGCTGCTGGCAGTGGAAGTGGGGATTAGATTGCAAAAGTAGTTTTGATTACAGTCATAAGTTCTAAGATGGAAACTTATGTCAGTTGTCTTCTAAGTCTTCTCCTTGACATCTTTATCAGACCACATCAGCCCAATATCTATTTCCCATATTGTGTCAGGAAGACAAAGCTCCTCAAAGCCTGCCTAGGTGAGATCCTCTCACTAAATCATATCAATATCTCATAGGCAAATATCCTAAAGATTTCAAAATCTGGGCAGACTCTTCCCTTCCATTTGGATTTTCTTTTGTGCTACTAAATTAGCACCAGATAGCATGCCCTCTTTGTTTCCAGATAAAATTTCTCCTAGGAATTGTCCTGACAATGTCTTGTTCTGTTGTTCTTATGTAGGAAGTATGCATTCAAAGGACATTGTGTTTGTTGGCTTGCTTGCTTTGCAAGTTTGGAAAATCTGTTGAGAAGAAGGTAAAGTCTACTAATCTATTTTCTTTTAGTTAAGTGGGAGTTTAAAAAATGTGTTTAATTTACTGTATATTTGACAAGTGTTGAATGAATACCAATTATGAAAAAAATGTGCAAGGCATTGAGGAGGACAATGGATAAGAAGAGAAATATAAAAGTCCAACATTAGTGATAACAGTGAAGCTTATGAATTATATGAATAGTTATAAGATGGCTGTGACAAATTCCCGATGGGCCCCACTTCAAAAACTATACCATCCCATATTAAAAAGGCTAACATATGACACTTTATCATTAAAAGATTATTTCTTTTGACAAGTTTTTAACCATCTGATATAATGTAAACGAGGACCTACATTGTGAAGTGACTGATTTTGAAGCTAGAGGTCTTCGCTTCATATCATTTTTATCTAGTCAAAATGCTGAACTTGAGAGCTCACCTAACAGTGAAAACCAAATGGGTAAAAAAAAATCCAGCATCAGGAGGAGTGGCAAGAGAAGCATAATAAACATAAAAATAGCAACAATGGAGGAAAAAATACATCCAGTAAATATTGTACAAAGATCCTAAATTAGTTACATGTAAGGAACACACAACGACATAGGTAGTGGATGGAAGTTTCTTTAGGAAGTATTTCTATAGAAGATGAGTTTAGAGGTTATTAAAAGCCTGAGGAAACACAAAATGGTGGAAGGCAATGCATGGGGTATGCCCCATGGTGTTTTCCTTTGACACAGGAGTACCTTTAAAAATAGCCTGATGGACCACAAGCCCCAGGGACTAGCTGTTCATAGCTAATTATCCAAAGACTTGAAGAAGCCAAGCTGTGCAAAGTCAATTCAACTTTGCCTTGTACAGCCCGAAGCTACTTTAGTTAAACCTCAGTCATGTTGTTTCTAATGAAAGGGGCAAAACAGAATAAAAATTGCAAACCCAATTCAATATAAGTGAATAAAATTGTCAGAGGTAAAGGCACACTGCAGCAGATAATTAAAACTACCAATACTATTGTTTTTCTAGAAACCCAGACTCTAAAAGAGACTGTTTTATATTTAATTCAAAGATAAAAGTCATTCGACGGGGACTCAAGCTTGTAGCTTAATCAAATGGATGTCACACTTTAGTTACAAAGAAAACATGTCATAGAAAACAAATTAAATGTTCATAAAAAATATTTTCAATGAGTTAGTTTTCATAGAAAGACATAGGGAAACATGCCCACGATATTCCAGTAAATGAATAAGGATGTAACAGGATCCAAAACTCTGACTTTTCCTTATAGAGGTTAATTTTACAACTGGCTGCAGTGAATGCCTATCTTGACCACAACCGACACCAATACTGAAGGCTCCCAAATGATGTCATTCCTCATGTGGGACAAGCCAGCCCCCATATGGCAAACTAACTGCGGGCTTCTTTCATCATGGAGACCACAACAACTTCCCTTTACTATAGTAGACATGTATTCTGGATTTTCATTGCCTGCCTTGCCCACAATCTTTCTGCCATCCTGTAGACTTGTAGAACATTTTACTCATCATCACAAAATCTCCTACAATATTACTTTTGACAAAGGAACTCAAATCAATAAGGAAGCATGGCAGTGGGCTCACCCCCACAGAATTTACTTATATTATCATGTACAGACCTCATCACTCAGAAGCAGCTGACCTGACACATGGTAAAATGGCCTACGGAAGACTCAAATGCAGTACAAACAGACTCAAATAAAAGACCCTGAAATGTTTGTATTATATTTTAGAGGGTGAGTTATAGGCTAAATAAGCTATTGATATAATGGTGGGGTTTTTTCTCATAGCCTCAGTACGTAAGTAGAGGAACCAAAGGGTGGAAGTAGAAGTTGCTTCTCCTTCTCATACTCAATAATTGTGATTTTGAGATTTATAATAAGAAATATATATTTGTTCTTGGACCCTATTCCTGGCTAAAATCCTTGGAATTGCCTAAATGACAAAAGCTATCAAGGTCTTTTAAAAAAAAGATTTTATTGATTTATTTGAGATAGAGAGCAAGGGGGGGCATGTGCACATGGTGGGATGGAATGTTGGGGGGCAGAAGGAGAGGGAGAAGCAGACTCCTGCTGAACAGGGAGCCTGATTTGGGGCTTGATTCCAGCAGTGGGATCATGACCTGAGCAGAGGGCCAACACTTAACTGACTGAACTTCCCAGGTGCCCCTAAGATGTCTTGATATGAATTAAAAATCATTTTCAACCACACCTGAGTTTATGTAAGTGAGGTGATTTTTGGAAACACTTAAAGATGGGGCTGGTTGCCAGGAGAACTAACCATGTGATTAGAAGGTTGGAATTTGCAGTCCCATCTCCTTAACCTCTAGGAATGGAAGAGGGGCTGGAGGTTGAATCAGTTGCCAACGGCCAGCTCTTCAATCAGTCATGCCTGTGTAATGAAGCCTCCATAAAATTCCTTAGGACAAGATTTGGAAAGCTTCTGGGTGGTTGGACATGTGCAGATGCAGTGAGAGTGGCTCACCCAGAGAGGGCATGAAGCTCCTTGTCCCTTCCCATCTGCATCTTCGTCCTCTGCATGTCTTCCATCTGGCTGCTCCTAAATTACATCCTTTATAAAGAATCAGTAATAACCAGTAATCTAGTAAATAAAGTGTTTCTCTGAGTTCTGTGAGGCGCTTTATCAAATTAATTCAAATACATAGAGGGGCTCCTGGAAACTTCCGATCTACAGCTAGTTGATCAGAAGCACAGGGAACAATTTGGGCTTGTAATTTATGTCAGCAGTTAGTGGGGGTGTTTAGTAGAATTTTCTTATGAAAAAAAAAAGGAAATTACAGTTTCATGATTAGCTACAAAAAGAATACAAATATTAAGATTATATTAACTATACACATATGCTCACTATAATTGTCACAGAAAATGAGGAGGATGGCTCTTGTTGATTAACATACATAATACACTAATTTTCCCTTTTTTAGCTTTTTTGCTTATTATTTTATATACAATTGGTTGGTGGTAATCATCTATATAATTTAATGTTTAGGTTAAAGAGCACTCAAGTGATTTTTGTAGCTGAATTAAAAGCGAAATGGACCTCACTTTGTGATTTTTGTTCCTACCCTATTTAGAGAGAAGGCAAGAGCATCTCCAATTGTCCAAAGAGAGTTGCATCTTCTCAGGCAGAGGAAGTACTTTTTAGTTTGTCATGAGAAGAGTCAAATACGTATGGGATGATGTGGAAGTTTGCTGAACAGCCAAAAGAGTAGATGGTGCTGGTTTACATATTTATTACCTTCTCTCATGACCAAATTCACCTTTCTTGACTCTCCTTTGTAAAACTAAGGCCAAATTTCTGTAAACTGTGTAAGCCAGACATCCTTGCTAATTGGCTGACTTTTACATTCTGCAAGGTGAAATCATTAGAGGAAAAATAAAAGCTAGGACAAAGGGGAAACAATAGGATTTCCTTCTTTCATTTACTTGTTTGTTTTACTGTTCCTATTATTGTTGTGTCACCAGTAACTGTTGGCTCTAACCACCAGTGTCTTTCGGTGCTGTTATAAACAGCTTTGTGGTGCTTCTCACTCATACCAGGAAAAAAAAAAACAGATAGTGCAGCCCCCTCAAAACTTGATCACACATTTTGTAGGACCCTCTCTTGAGCTCCTTGAATGCCATCTGGAGATAAACAGCACTTCCTGCCTAGAGATCTGAGGATTATTTCAAGAAATTCTAGTCTAAACACATAGGTCTTAGTAACCCCCAGTTGACTGGAGCATGTGCCTTGTTGAGAAAATGGGTTGTTAAAGAAAGTAACTTAGGGATGCCTAGGTGGCTCAGCAGTTGAGCATCTGCCTTTGGCTCAGGGTGTGGTCCCGAGATCCCGAGGTCGAGTCTCACATTGGGCTTCCTGCATGCAACCTCCTTCTTCCTCTGCCTGTGTCTCTGCCTCTCTCTCTCTGTCTCTCATGAATAAATAAACAAAATATTTTTTTAAAAGAAAGTTACTTGAATCACTTTTGAGATATATCATTAATTGCTAGTGAAGAATTATCCAGTCTTTTCATCCCTTATATTACTAGCATTTGCTTATATTGCCAGGTTATGGATGGTGGTCTAGAGTGGAAAGAACTGTTTGGGGCCAGCTCCATAGCAAGTCCCGAATACATGGTCCAGATAACCTTATGTTAGGATATGGGTTTATCTTGCACCAACTCTTCCATTCCTGGCTCTTAGAGTCTTTGCTAAAATCCCAACACAACAGAAAGAGTTGCATTCAATGCCCTTACCACCTATATTACCCCAGTAGCTGTGTATGATAGACAACTAAACTTGAGCTGAATATAAGGTGAAGTATTTTTAAGAATGAAAGCCAATCAAATATGGTTTTGGCTTCCTCAGGGGGTTAGGAGTCTTCTGTAACTTGTGATATTTAAGTAGAGACAAGATGATCCTTTATTTGAATGTCATTAGAAGCTCACTAAATGAATTGACATCCCTTCTACATTTTACGATTTTGGGAGTTAGATGGCACTTTCAAGTGCATAGAACCTACATTGTTTTAATTTTTTTTTTTAATTTTACTGATTCATAAGCAAAAGCCTTATGAAATAAAATATCCACTAACATGTACTGTTCATTCCATCACTCACCCAGCAAGTATTCTTTGAGGGCCTAGTGTGTATTATGCAGTATGCTAGAACACTGAGAAAATTAAAAAGAAAGACACTGTCCTTGTGATCATAGAGCTGATAGTGGCAGAACAAGGAAAACAACCAAACATCCCTGGGGTAATTCTACTCCACAACACTATCGTCTACTTAAAGTTCCTCATTTGAAATGGATCATAAACCAATATAATTTTTCCATAGATAATTTAAAATGACAAATCACTAGCAATTTAATGTAAATCAAGTTAGTATCAGTAATTAATTCACTCGTGTCATATTTTATATACTAGAATGTAATTCACTTATTACACATTGTCACATTTCAAAGAGCTGCCTTGCAATTTTTTTTTTTTTTTCTGAACTGCATCCCACCTCTATGGAAGTCTTCTTTTTCTAGTCCTGGGGAAAACAGAAGGTTCAGCAACATAAATTTAGACTGAACTGTTCAGGACGCAACATGCCTAAACCCTATGCACTTTCTATTTGCAAAGTATTCAAATTCCTTTACTAGGAAGGAAGGAAGGAAGGTCTGCCTGCAGAATTAAGCGCAAGAGTGTGGGGAGTGCATTTTTCTTTCAGTTGGTTAACTGAAAATCAATTTCCTATTTTAAAAGCAAACCCATCAAAGGCAAGTGTCCAATTTTAAGCTAAGCTCTACAAAATGCTTTTCAATAAAATGTCTTTCGGCCTCTTTCCCTTTTCTCATTTCAATGTCCTGTTACATATTTCCGAAAGCTCAGCTTTCAAACTTGGTATATGCTATGATTGTGTGGAATGAAAAGCCCTGAAAGGCCACAAAGAAAAGTATCACTTGCCTCAATCTCCGAGGAGAGGGCCCTTTGAATTAAGACTGATTCCACCTGCGAAGCCTGAGTGAGCCTGAATTGATGATGCCTGCATGTTGTGGGTTTTCTGGCTTTATTTCCCCTTGCATTCTTTTTCATTTCGGAATGTATTGTAGGCCATTATCCGATTTTCATAGCAGCATGAGTGATTGCTAAAATGCTGTGAAAGAGAAATCCTTAAAACGAGGTATTCAGGCAGCCCGAGTGGCTCAGCAGTTTAGCGCCGCCTTCAGCCCAGGGTGTGATCCTGGAGACCCAGGATCGAATCCCACGTCAGGCTCCTTGCATGGAGCTTGCTTCTCCCTCTGCCTGTGTCTCTGCCTCTGTGTGTGTGTGTGTGTGTGTGTGTGTGTGTCTTATGAATAAATAAATAAATAAAATCTTAAAAAAAATAAAATGTATTCACTGAAGGCCAATATTCTCTGATGATCATTGGGACTCAAAGCTGAATGTTGGAAACATCCAAAGGAATTTAATTTATCTCATGAGGATTTTTCTTTTTCTTTTCTTAGATGCTTGGGGCTCTTGAGGTTGAGGGGTTTCCCTTTATTTTATGTGTTCGTTGTTATTCTTCTTTACATAGATCCATAATGTAGACTGGCAAAAGGACATGGCAATGGTAACTTTTTTGTTCAAGTAACTGCTTCTTATCCAAAGCTCCTATCTACACCTTAACTCTGTAAAGCCTCTTGTCCTTTGCCCTGCGGCATTAGAAAAATGGAAAGCTAGAGATAGAAATGCTGCCTATTTAGAAGTTAGATGGACTGTCATTATGATGCTCTAACAGAACTAGCAGAATGAGTCATGGAAACGATACACAGTGGCAAGAGATGCTCATTGAACACCTACAATTTTCCAGATGTAGGTATAGGCTGTGGCATAGAAAAGTGAATCAGACAGACTTCCTTCCCTGTTCTCAAGTATAATTTGTCACAAAGCGGCAGGTACAAAATATTGTAGGAAGGAATGGATATTCAAGTATTATATGAGCAAACCAAATGTCTACCAGTCTTTAAATGTGGAATATCCACCCAGTGGGATAATATTCAAAGATAAAAAGGAATAAAGTCATGATAGGTACTACCACATGAAAGAACCTTAAAAATATCGTGGTAGTTGAAAAAAGCCAGACACAAAAGACCACATACTCTATGATTGCTTGTACGTGAAATGTCCAGAAAAGGCCAATGAAGGCAAAAAGTTGATTGATGGTTGTGTGTTGCTGAGGCCAAGAGTTAGGATTACTTGAACAGAGCCATGAAGGATCATGCTGGGGTGACAGGAACAGTCTAAAACTGATATATAGTGATCGCTGCACAACTTGGTAAATTTACTAAAAATCATTGATCCTACACTTAAACACTTAATTTTATGGTATATCAATTGCAAGTCAGTAAAGCTGTTGTGACATAAATTCCACATGAGGGAGGAAGATGAAGAAGCCAGATGAAGGAAGAGCTATTGAGAGGAGGTCGTCGTTATTTTCCTGTTGCTGATGGGACAAATTACCACAGATTTAGTAAAGTCAACCCAGATTTATTATTTTATGGTTCTGATGCTCAGAAATCTGATGTCCATTTCACCACCTACAGCCAAGATATTGGCAGGCTGGTTCCTTCCAGGGGCTCTAAAAGAGGACTGTTTTCCTGCCTTTCAGCTCCTCAAGTTGGCCCAAATTCTTTGGTGTGTGGCCTCTTTCTCACTCTTCAAATCATGTGACTCCAATCTCTGTTTCCATTATTCCATCCCCTTCTTCTCTATGATTCCCTCTGCAACTCTCTCACCGGAACCATTTTGATTACATTTGGCCCACTTGAATAACCTGCCCATCTCCAGATTCTTTATTTAAGGATTAAGGTAGGATCCTAAGTCAATCACTTCTGCAAAATTTGTTTTGCCACATCAGATAACATTTCTGGGTTCTGGAGATTAAGATGTAAATCTATTTGGGGAGCCACTACTCAGCCTCATATAAGGCTCATTTTTCAGAAGGGATATGTTTTGAGTTGGGTCTTGAAGAACAGATGCTTTTTCAGGTAAAAAAAGAGAAGAAATTCATTCCAAATACAAGGAATGTTGTCAGTAAAGGAACAGAAATAGAAACCTGTATATAGCTTGTGGAGTCAAAAAACAACATTTGGATTTGGTTGTGGAAAAACAGATAACATTGCTAACTGCTCTCATTTTACATTTGTGACTGGATTTTGTTTTTCCCTACAGGTACATTTTACTGTACCTTATCCTCATTGGCTCCAGCCTTAGCTGGTTGGTTATAACTGGGGTCCAAATATGCTACAATTGTCTTCAGCCTTTAAATAGTCTTCCCTGCCTACCCATCATTCTTCAGCTACAACCCCAATGCTTTTCTTCCTTATTATTTTCACTAAGTGCCTTCTTCCTCTTCCTTTCTTACCAATCTCTCCGAAAAGCATACAGTTTGGATTGTGCCCCACTGCTCTACACTGTCAGCAATGGCCTCTACATTGCCAAATCTAGTGGTCAATTCTCATTCGTATCTTACATGGCCCATCAGCTGCAAATGACTTACCATCCTGCTTCCAGGGACTGTATCTTCTCTCGAATTCCAGGACATCACTGTCCCCTGATAGTCTTCTACATCATCATATCCTTCTCTTCTTTCTCATCTCCAAATATAGGTATTTCCAAGAACTCAGTTATCTAAACTTTGTCTTTTTTCTCTCTACAATCATTGTCTAGATTATCTCATCTACTTCATGTTCTTACATACCATGTTTACTGTGATGATCGTGTTTATAATATTATGACTCCCATTTTTTTGTCCAATGACTCCCATTTTTATATTTATAGCCTCAACCTCTTCTCTGAAAACTGAACTTGTAAAGTCAACAGCCTGTCGTCTCTACTTGGATATTTAATAGGCATATTAAACTTAATGTATTTCAACCAGAATTCTTCTTTTCCTCCTCCTGCTCCAGATTGGTCCCTCTACTGGTCTTTCCTTTCTTAATAAATGTTGAATAAATGTTATTTAACTTCTTCAGCCAAATTCTCTATTCACTTCACATGTCAATGCGAAGTCATCAGCAAAGTTTTCAGGTCACACTTTCAAAATATACATGAAGCTTGATGATTTATTAATACTATCACTTTTACAACCCTGGTTCAAGCAACAATTTATTACCTATTTCTGATCTACATGTTTCCAATCTTGATCTTCTACATCTTATTTTTCTAAACGAAACCAGAATGATCTCTTTGGACATAAGTCACATCATGCTAAATCCTTGCTCAAAATTCTTCTTGTGCCATCTCCACAATCATCCTCAACAACCCCACATACTGGTCTTCACACCTTTTCATGGTTTCCTCCCACTTTGTGTCGGAGCCAGGTCTGTGTGACCAATGGAATATGGCTGATGGCATGCCACTTCTAAAATGAGGTTATAGAACACTATGACTCCTGTCTCTTCTTTCTCTCTCTTTCTCACCTTTCCCTCTTATTTTCTTTCACGTTACTCATCTGGGGGAAGCCATTTCATGAGAAGTCTTATGGAGAGGCTCACATGTCAAGGAACCAAAAGCCTTCTTTTGATAATCATATAAGTGGGCTCATAAATGGATCCTCCAAACCCAGTTAGGTCCCAGATGACCAAAAACTTAGTTGACACCTTGATTGCTTTCCCATGACAGACCTTAATCCGAAACCATTAGGTGCCCTGATTCCTGACTCACAGAAACTGTGAGATTTTTTAAAAAATGTTCCTTTAAGCTTTTTAAGATGCTACATTTGCAAAAAAAAATCTTATACATCAGCAGATAAATAATTTCTATAGTAAATTGAAAAATAATACCTTTAGATTGTCTATTTGGAAAATAAAATGAAAAGATGAGGTGTCTGTGTCATCTGATGTTTTAATCTCTGATGGCTTTTTGTTAATTTTGGAGAACTAGAAGTCACTTTTGAATTAATGGCTGAAATAAACACCACTTAGGAGGCTTCTTACAAGACTATTTAAAAAGTAAAAAAAAAAAAAAAAAAAAGACTATTTAAAAAGTAGTCATGGAAGAATTGTCTACTCATTTAGTTTGATGTCTGTGTTCTGATAAAATGGCTGGGTTCTGATAAACAAAGTAAATAGTTGAGAAGGGTAAGGCCAAATCGAAAAATGTGAGAGGCCACTTTATAATTAGCAGTAGAGCAAAAAGAATGACAGTTTTTGGCCATTCGTTGACTCATTTATTCCTCCCTCCCATTAACAAATATGTGTTATTTGTCAGCTTTTCTGGGACAGACACTAAAGGTCTAGTTAACAAAGCAATTTCAAAACATCAAAATAAATACATATAGCAGTGAATAAAAACTGGTCAGTAAAAGACCAGTTTTCATAAAGTCATAGAAATATAGGCACATTATTTTTTTAAGTTGTGTAGCTGGTGTTTGAACATAAGCAGCACATAGTCATACCTGGAAGTATCAACAGTCTATTTGATTTTCATACACTTATCGTATGATTCAGCATCATTTTCAGTTTTTGAATTACATGTGATGGGTGTGAGTGGATGTATATTTTTTTAGTGTTTGGGGCTTCTAAGATCCAAATCCAGCAGTAAGTACATGATAAGACTAAGTGCAAGTCGCATGGGACCAGCAGGAGATATATGTCATCATTCTAAACAGACCCCCATTATGATGTGAACATAAGTTGTATTGTTCTAAGAAGCAGGGATAAACCAGTCAAGAAATTATAGAAGGGCATTCTAGGAAGTGCAGCACTGGCAAACAAAAAACATGGGGATGGTCAAAGTTTAAGATATCTGGCAGTAATAAAACAGTAGTATTGCCAAGCGAGTCCTGAGAGTGCATAAGGGCCAGATAAATGAGCAGGGATGGATGGTACACTCTGAGGAATTTGCACTTTATCCTTAGGCCAATGAGGAACTCTGTCAGTAAGAGCAACATGATTAGATTTGTGTTTTGGGAAAATGACACCTGCTACATTGTTTTGGAGAAAGTATTTAGGGGCCCGAAAAAGATGGAGAGCAATTATCTTTCAATAATCCAAAGGATTAAATACACTGGTTATTTTGTCTGGAATAGTAAGACTGAGGATGGAGAAAAATAGATTCCATAGATAGTAAGTAGCTCTAAATTAGAGGAGAGGTGGGGAGGGTGAGACTAGAGTCATGAATGGGATCCATGTTCTTCACTTATGCAATTTGAATGATGTTTGCACTCTTTCCTGGAATAGGAAACACTGAAGGCATGGAATCACATTATTGCATAGACTAAGTTACCATCTCAAATTATGTGAGACCTATTATCACAGCAGTGCTTTTCAAAGTGTGGTTCCCAGATTAATAGACTGCCTTAGCAATCTACACTGGGAAGGGGGCAGAGAGGAATGGAGAGACCCAGCCCATTTGCCTGTCCATAAGAGGTCCTCTTCAGTGTCTTCCAGAAAAGTAAATACATATATTTGTCAGTGTTAAGGTACAGTGATTAACTGAACACCATAGAAGCACACTCTTCTGTAGGATTAAAATGTTACCAATCACCTTCATGTGTAGCTACCTAAGTGCTATTTCCACACCTCTTCTCTTTTTATCTTCTTGAGAAGTGAAGACTATCCAGAACCTGTCATTCACTTATTCTATATTCACAGTGTTTCCATATACATCCCATGACAAGCTTTGGGATTTAGCAAATCGTTATCATATTATATGCAATCTTCTAAGAACTGCCAATTTCCTTCATTATAATTATAATTTTTATCTATGAAGCTGTACAAACCTATAAATCATTTGTTCTCTCTTTCTTTTGTGTTAATATATTGAACTTTCTCCCCATTCCTCAGGAATTATTTACATTATTTGCCTTTCATGAAAAAAACCCTTCTATGCACAATCTTTGACATGATTCTAGATGCTCAAGAACAAATGTTTCTACACTTATACGGGGTCAAGGGATATACAAACAGATATACAAATGTTCAACTTTGCAAGATAGTGAAAAATTATTTTGCAAGGTAATTACACCATATCTTAATCCCTCCATCATTGTGTAGAAGTTGCCATCTTTGCCAGTTCTTAGTACTTCAGGATATCTTTGCAACCGTGCTTACACACTGGCTTGCCTCATCAAGCCTGGGTGATGACCACTAATCAAACAGGTGGGGATGAATGCTAGCTTGTTATTTCATCCCAAACTGTGGCTCATGATGTGGTTTCTATCACTGTTGTTGTGGGATCTGGAGTCCCCAGAAGTTGCCCAGAAGAACCAGGAAATACAACGAATATGTGTAGAGTTAATGTTGTATAGAGAAATCTTTGACCACTGAGAGACAGAACATGGGAAAGGGCCTGCAGAAAAAGCCTTCTTTCTTTTTTTTTTTAATTAATTAATTAATTAATTTGAGATGAGAGAGTGCAAATATGCAAACAGGGGGAGGGAGAGAGTCCTCCAACAGACTCCCCACTGAGCACAGAGCCTGATGCGGGGATCCATCCCAAGACCCCGGGATTGTGACCTGAGCTGAGTCAGATGCTCAATAGACTGAGCCACCCAAGAGTCCCACCAAGAGTCCCAGGAGAAGTCTCTTTTCTTCCAAATCCCAAAATTATTACAGAAACCACAGTTTTAGTTGATTCACTGTATTCAATCAGCCTCTATGGATTCACTCCCATTACCAAATATTATTATGTGCTTTTTAATTATTATTGTTACTTTTATATTCTTATATGTGCCTTCACTTATTCCCTGCAACATACCCAGGGAATAAGTCACACTTACTTATTTGGGATTATACCCATGAATGCAGCCATAGGAAATCCATTTATCTAAACATTGAGTGATCTTATTCTTTAGAGAGTCCTGACTATTCTTGGGGTTTGCCTTTTTATATAACTTTTAGGGTCAGTTTGTCCTCAAAAGCTATCATTGTATTGTCATTGGGATTTCATGAAATTCATAAAACAATTGGGGGAGATGACAAGTGGAATTTTGTGAGTTCATGTTTATGCATGATCATGGTTTTATCTCAATTGTTTAGGTCATCTTTAAGCTTTTTCAGTTAATTATCTGCAATGAGACATCTTCTATTAAAAGTTTCATTAGATATTTTAATTGTTTTTGTTATTAGACAGACTATTCCTCAAAGATTTTCTACATATTTGTTGCTGGTGTATAGAGATGCATTTTATTTTTCATACTGACCTAGTACTCAGGCATTATTCTAAACTATGTCTTATTTTTCATCTTTATAGGGCATTTTTCTACATAGACAATATTATCATCTATAAACAATGACATCAGAATTCTTGCTAAAACTAATCTGGGCATGATGTTTTCTTCATGGATAGGATTAGATTATTCATCAATATTTCTCGGTTATAGAAATATTCGGATATTTCTTTTCTTCTTAATTCAATTTTCATGTTACATTTTTGTAAGGATTTGAAATTTTCATTTAATTTTCTAATTTATTGGTTTATGGAAAGACATATCTAGATTTCTAGACAATCCATTATTAAGGGGAATAAAATGGAAAATATGCTGAGCACTTCAGCAATATTTCAGCATAATCCTCTATAATTTCTAATCATATTAATTCATAAGCAGTCATTAGCGTATTCAGCCAATGATGTCTACTAGTCACTGTGATTATGTATTGTATACTTTACAATATGATGCAGCCATATACCCAACATTAAGGAGATTACAGCTCCGTTGGAAAGAAAAAAAAAGATAAGAAACGAACCTAAAATGACTAAAATCCAAAAGAGGAGGTTCTCCGTGAACCCTGAATGGCATAGAGATAGCAGTGTGGGCACTGAGAGGAAAGATGGATTACTGTCAGATGAGGGAGTTGGGAAGACATCGAGAATCTTTGGATATGGATTTCCTGCCATTGTCACCTCGTGCAGGTTTAATGGTTTCATTAGCGTCACTTCTTGGCTATGATGGATAATCAGGGACAGGACAGTGACAACAATGGCATGGAAGTGGAGCTCCCTGGCCCCTCAGGGCTGGGGAGGTACGTGGAGATGGTCCAGCAGCAGGTGCAGCCAAGCAGCTCCCATAAATCAAGCTGGCTCCCACCAACTGTGGGCAAGACTGATTGAAGCATTTTAAAGAAATGATTCAACAGATTTAAAAAATGATCTGCGAACTCCTAAAATAGCAGTTTGGTGCATGGAGAGTAGTTATTTTGAGTAAGGACGTAGAAACTGGCAAATAATAACAAAACCAAAGGTATTTTTTAAAAATATTTATTTAGTATTGATTTGTTCCTATTTACAGGTGCCTGCTATATATTTTATTAAAAAAAAAAACTTTAATTTATATAGAAAGGAGGTAGGTAGAGAATATCATCTCATTTTTCTAAGTAGATATCTTGATTATATTTGTCAATTGCCAGTGCAGGAAGCCAGCTGTGATTAACTTAACTAGCAAAGTAGTTGGCAAGAAAGTTGGAGAAGTTACACTAGAAAATGGACAAAACTCAAGAGAGTCTAGACAGAGGTCCCAGAGTTCCCACAGAACAGAGTTCCCCTCTGCTCAACACTTTGCTCAGCTCTTGTGTCCCTTAGCTCTGGACAATCACCACAGCTGCTATTTGACATTATGCAATGAATTCATCGTTGACTTTTCCTTCATCTTGGTGGCACTCATAGGAAGCTCAAAGTTGTAGATGAGAGTGTCTGATAATCCATGTCTTGCCTGTTGGACAGGAGGAGAGAGGAAGAAAGTATTTGCTTTCCTTCAGCTTTCCAATAGAAAGCAGTTCCCTGATTCTCACATGGGCTCTCAGAATTGAATATTCTTCCCAAATTAGAAAGGATTCCAGATGCCCAGGGGCATTCACACAGACGCCTTTCTCAAAATGACCTAGCTAATAAGCAGAGCTAGTATTTTCCAGTCAGGTCTGTCGGAACCAAAAACACCATGATCTTTTCACACAACTGATTCAGTTGCAATAAATACTGCAGATAAGTTTAGTTTTAGAAAGTGGCGTGATTTTTACATCAGCGTAGTGAGGCTAGGTCTCCCATTTAGCATCTACTCTACGCAAGAGGATGCTGTGCAAGACAGAGTGGGGATAGATAGTCTTATATTCTTAGCATTTATGGTCTAACTGGGGGTCATTTTTTTAAAAATATCTATTCACACCAAGTGAATGTCAGCTCTGAAAAGAGCTATGGGCGTTCAATGTTAGGAGAAAACACTGTGAGCTGAGACATTCCAGAAAACTTTATAGGAGAGGTGGCCAGAATTTCTCTATGCAGGGGATGATGTTTCGGGAAAGGGAAGATTTGCTTATGCAACAATATATGTAGGCATGAATCTATCAGACTGTAGTCTGGAACTTTCTGGGTTAAGTCCATGATGTCATTAAGGAAACAAAAATGTTGATCATCATAGCCACTGGAAACCATGAACCAAATTCCAGCCATCAGAATAATGGGCGGGATTGTGGGGTGTCAAGAAGCAACCGCCAGTTCTCCCTGTTTGAAGGAATCCATTTTCTGGAGAAAAGGGCAGAGTACTGAACACCAGGCCTGCAGTGATTAGCAAACAGGCATGGCACAAATGGGAAGAAAGAGCAGTCAGCACAGCTAAGATGTGCTCTCCAGGAGGTTAGAGACCCAGAGAGCAGGTTGCTGGCTAATAAAGAGCATGGACAGCTTTGGGCCAAAGTCAGTTGTGAGAGGCCTGAAATACAAATGCAAACTTTGTGTTTTGTTGCTTCAGGATAGAATTCCATTACGCTGGCTTTGACCTTACGAGAACATTGTCAGTGGCCTTGGAGCAAAAAAGAATAATGCTCCCTTCTGAAGTGAAGCCAAGAATAATGCTTCAGTAAAGAATTATAAAGCAAACTCTAAGCCAAAGCCGCATCCTACAGATGTACCATTCACTCCTTTTTTAGAGCAGGTGACCTGGAAAAGGAAGTCTCTACGGAGACCAATGATACTGACAGGAGTACTTAAGACATGGTTGCCCAGAAAGCCTTCATCACTTTGTAGTTAACATAAAATATACTCATTTATTGGAAGTTGCACAGTCACAGACAAATGTGACCATGTTGAAAGGAAGATAAACAGCAAAACATTTCAGAGCTTGTTAATTTCCATCCTGGCTTCACACCTGCTCTTCACTCTTGCTGTATCTCATATCCACCCCCTGCCCCTGCCCTGCACCCCTAGATACTCACAGTTTTCATCCCTCCCCTTACACAACTCCCTCGGCCACCCCCTCACACCAACTTCTTTCTACTTTTAAAGGTTAAGCTTACATGTCACCTCCCGAGACAGGAATCCTCTGACCTGTCTCTAGCTAATGTAGGTTATTTCTTCTCTATCATAGCATCTTATTTCCTCAAAATACCCATTAAATACTTACATGCATTTACTTCTCTCCTTGCTTATTTTCCATCTGTCCTAATAGGCTGTTAACTTTAAAAGTCCAGTGATTGGGTCTTGTATTCACTCCCACATATTTGGTGCCCGGCAAAGTGGCCCTTAGAAAACAGTAATTATTTGATGAATAAGTAAATGAATGCAGAATCAGAACATTTCCTCAAGTTTTCTTCTGTATCACTCACTAGGCATCAAAACAGATGTTAGTAGATTTTGTGCACGCAAGGAAAAGTGGGTCCAAAGGTACCTTAGAGATTTGACCTTGAGCTACTTAATCTGGTTTTGTTCCAGTTTTTAAGAAAATAGAATCTCATTCCACATGCAAATGAATATCAGAGGTTTATTGCTGTTTATGTAACAGTGAGTGCTGCTCTCCGAGGAGCAGCACCATTTTTCACTATTACACCGCACTCTGCTTTAGACAGAGTGAGTGATTGGTATTATTTATTGCATAGATATTTAAATGATTAGATGATTACATGAATGAATGTAGAATTAGAGTGATATAATAATGCACAGAATCAAGAGATTTTCTTTGGGCTATGAATCAAATAACCAAAATGCAAACACAGGGACGATTCTTGCTTTGAATCTGGCAGGCTCCAATTAATATTTATTAGGTAAGGAATCGTGTCTCTGGCTGGGAATTTAAATTAACAAACAGATGGTTTCTCTAATGTAGCAAGTGTAGGTTGGAATTTTTTAGCTCGGTTAGCATCACATTACTCAGTTCCATGGCTCTGTACTCTACTTGCATTGTGCGCACAGATTTGTGATATTTTGGCTACTAGTAGTACTTGGAGGGGCAGATGGTCCAGGGCAAAGTTAGCCTGTTTCTGGGAAAGACAACTCACAATGCTTCATAATAGCCTGGGGGCAGTTCACTATTTCTTGCTATACTGACACTCAAGAAATCAAGGCTTTAAGAATGGATTGAAGGGCATCACCATTTTATTCTGTATGATAAAATAATTGTGGTAGGTTAAAAACCCTTCAGTATGTTTCAGTGTATTTGTGAAAATCTGTTAGCAAACCTATTGTGTTTGACTTCCTTCTCAATCTAGAAAAAAAGTCAACTATTTCAAAGGTTTTAAAGGGCAGTATAAATTGTACCTCTATTTTGATTATAGAATGTATGTGAAATGCCTTGTATATGGTGCATGGAATGTAGTAAACTCTCAATAAATGTTAATTTCTTTTCTTTCCATAACACTTGGAAATTACAATGTGTTCATGAATTTTTGATAGTTATTTATGAAGCATTCAATATATTTTAGACATTGCATGAGTGCTTTTCAGACATTATTACCTTGATTAATCCTTAATCTCTCTGTGAGGAAGAGACTATGATTATCCCCATTTTCCAGGTTAAAGAAGTAAGTCACTCAACCAAGTCAATCACAACAAATAATCCTGGCCTGTCTTATCTCAAAATGTATGCTAGTAGATATCTTACCCCTTAATTAAATATGTTTGCCACTTCAAAAGAATTGGCACATTTAAAGCCTTACTTTTAAGAATTCTATTGTGATTCATACGTGTTTGTGTAAAATGCTTTATATTTTTAATTAGTGATGAACTCCATAAAAATGAGAACTGTTTTATTTTTATTTCCTCATGTCTTCTACAATGCCTGAGATTTCAAATATATGTATATAAATATATATATATTTCAAATACATATATACATTTCAAATACATATATATATATATATATATTCCATGGCAAGTTAGTGAGTGAATAATTCCAGAGAAAATATATAACATGAACTCTGCTTGTGGGGTGATCAGTATTTTCCTTTTTTTTTGTTTGTTTGTTTTATAACAACTTTATCGAGATTTAATTCACATTTCATAAATTCACCTGTTTAAAATGTACAATTTAATAGTTTTTCATATAGTCTGAGTTGTGCAGACTTTTCATATAGTCTGAGTTGTGCAACCATCACTATCAGTTGTTTTTTTTAAAGATTTTGTTTATTTATTTATTTATTAATAAATTAATTTTTATTGGTGTTCAATTTACCAACAAACAGAATAACACCCAGTGCTCATCCCGTCGTGTCCCCCTCAGTGCCCGTCACCCACTCACCCCCACCCCCCCGCACTCCTCCCCTTCCACCACCCCCAGTTCGTTTCCCAGAGTTAGGAGTCTTTATGTTCTGTCTCCCTTTCTGATATTTCCCACACATTTCTTCTCCCTTCCCTTATATTCCCTTTCACTATTATTTATATTCCCCAAATGAATGAGAACATATAATGTTTGTCCTTCTCCGATTGACTTACTTCACTCAGCATAATACCCTCCAGTTCCATCCACGTTGAAGCAAATGGTGGGTATTTGTCGTTTCTAATTGCTGAGTAATATTCCATTGTATACATAAACCACATCTTCTTTATCCATTCATCTTTCGATGGACACCGAGGCTCCTTCCACAGATTGGCTATTGTGGACATTGCTGATAGAAACATCGGGGTGCAGGTGTCCCGGAATTTCATTGCATCTGAATCTTTGGGGTAAATCCCCAACAGTGCAATTGCTGGGTCGTAGGACAGACATCCACGAAGGCAAAAGAAACAAAAGCAAAAATGAACTATTGGGACTTCATCAAGATAAGAAGCTTTTGCACAGCAAAGGATACAGTCAACAAAACTAAAAGACAACCTACAGAATGGGAGAAGATATTTGCAAATGACGCATCAGATAAAGGGCTAGTTTCCAAGATCTATAAAGAACTTCTTTTTTTTTTAAAATTTTATTTATTTATGATAGGCACACAGTGAGAGAGAGAGAAGCAGAGACATAGGCAGAGGGAGAAGCAGGCTCCATGCACCGGGAGCCCGACGTGGGATTCGATCCCGGGTCTCCAGGATCGCGCCCCGGGCCAACGGCAGGCGCCAAACCGCTGCGCCACCCACGGATCCTATAAAGAACTTCTTAAACTCAACACCAAAGAAACAAACAATCCAATCATGAAATGGGCAAAAGACATGAACAGAAATCTCACAGAGGAAGACATAGACATGGCCAACATGCACATGAGAAAATGCTCTGCATCACTTGCCATCAGGGAAATACAAATCAAAACCACAATGAGATACCACCTCACACCAGTGAGAATGGGGAAAATTAACAAGGCAGGAACCCACAAATGTTGGAGAGGATGCGGAGAAAAGGGAACCCTCTTACACTGTTGGTGGGAATGTGAACTGGTGCAGCCACTCTGGAAAACTGTGTGGAGGTCCCTCAAAGAGTTAAAAAAAAAAAAGTATTTTCCTATTAGAAGTGCTCAGGCTGAAGCTGTGTGGTTCACCTTCCATGGATGATTTAGAAAGCATTTCTAAATTGTGGGAGAAATTGTCCTGGATGATGATGTAAATAATCCATGCAAATTAAATGTGCAACTTGTTTCTACAAATGCCAAGGAGGTCACAATCTTATTTATGTATCCTTCAGTAAATTTTTTCTTGCCTTAAAAATGTATGAATTAGAATCTAGGAGAGAAAAAAAGATCCATGCTATTGTCCCATCACTACCCTCAAACTTCAGAAAAATCCTTTATTGTTCCAAAAGCCTTTCTCCAATAATATATAATTTCTTACACTATCGTCTCAGTCCATTTGAGCTGCTATAACATAATACCATGGGCAGACTAGGTGGCTTATAACATCAGAAATTTATTTCTTACAGTTCCAGACACTAGAAGTCCAAATGCAGGAGGGGTCAGGTTCTGGATTACAGATTACCCACTTCTCACTGTGTTCACATGTAGTGGACGGTAATAGGGAGCATGGCAGGGCCTCTTTTACAAGACACTAATCCCATTCCATTCGTGAAGGCCCCATCCTCACAACCAAATGGCCTCCAAAACTCCCCATCTCCTAATGCATCATCTTGGGGATTAAGATTTCAATATATGAATCTGGGGAGGATACAAACATTCCAACTATAACACCACTCTTAAGTGAAACTCCCATGGCCACTGTTTCTAACTAAATTGTATGAAACAAGAGCATTGGAAAGACTTCAGTGTGTTTGGTACAGAAGACAGGTTTCCCAAGGCCCCATGTCAGACCTATTTAGCAGAACCTTCAGTTGTAGGGCCCAGGAAATCACTTTTTACCCTGCTTCTACGTGTTTGAAATGATCCCACTACAGTTTGAAAATTGGTATACTTAGACTATTGAGAGACAAGAACAAAACCTGACCCGGCCTCCAGCCCTCCCTCCCCCAACCGCAAGCATATACTATTGTCTGTTCTTCCTCAGTGCACAAGTCAGGCTTCTCCAGAGAAATGGAACCAATAGGATGTGTGTAAATAGAAAGAAAGAGAAAGACAGAAACAGATTTATTTTAAGAAATTGGCTCATGCAGTTGTGGAGTCTGGCAAGTCTGAAATCTGCAGGGCAGGCCAGCAGCCTAGAGAGCCAGGAAAGAATTGACATTGTAGCTTGAATCTAGAGGCCATCTGTAGACAGAATTCCCTTGTTCTCAGGGACAGTCAGTCTTTCTCTTGGAGCCTTCAACTGATTAGATGAGGTCCACCTATGTCATGGAAGAAAACCTGCTTTACTCAAAGTCTACGGATGAAAACAGTAATCTCATCCAAAAAATATCTTCACAGGGACCAAAAATTATATTGTGAGCAAAAATCTAGGCACTGTGGTGCTGTCAAGCTGACACATAAAATTAACCATCATGCACAGCAGTACAGCAGTAGCTTCAGAGAATGCTCAGGGGACTGTGTTTGTCATTAAGGCCTACAGAGAATAAATGATTCTGGACAGAGAGCTCCCAGACTCACAGCTTGATAGTGATCTTTCAAACACGAGGCTTTCTATAGCTTCACTTATCTCCAGCAGAAAACGACCAGATGAAACTAAAGAAAAAAAATCTAATGGTGACTTTCATGATGATTTTTAATATTATACACACACACACACACACACACACACACACACACACACACATGCATGCACACAGATTAGGATGTTTCATTTATCAAGCCGTTATATTCAAGGTTTGAAATATTTTTTTTTGTCTAAACCAAAAAAGGATGGTGAAAAAAGGAAACATAAACAGAATGGGGTGACCTAACTCTCTAATCAATACCAACCTCAGGAGGAGCTGAAATTACCCCATGGGGTAATTTGACCGCAATGTGGGGTTCCCTCCCCTCCCAGTTCTGATTCAGAGTTGCTGACGAGTTGGAACTCCTTGAGAAGGATAATATTGCAGGTAAATGTTTTCCTCCTGATGCCTGAGTCAGAGAGCTTATTTCTCTGATTCACTAAGGGAGAGTTTTAGCCCCTACTCCCATGGACCCTCACTTTACCATTTTGGTGTGCCAACAGATCTGCCAGAGAGCACTATTTGAAAACCCAACCTCTCTGAAATGCCACCTTTTACTCATGAAGGCTTCATAGTCAATATTTCTTTGGGACTTTATTTCTGGCTTTGATTTGGTGGACTGAATTAAGCAATGTTAAGATTCTACATCATATTAACACCTGGAATTCTTCTTACTGGGCTTGTAGTTAAAAGCCCTTCAATCGGTTTCTCTTTCCTTGTTAATGGTAGAATGGGAACTTTTAAAGAATATACATGAAACTCCTCATTAATCATTTGCTTCAAAGTTGGCAAAGGCAATAACTTCACTCATTGTCATGATTTTGCCCAATTAATCTGCAGGAATTTCCATGTCTGGTGATTATTTCCTGGGATTGGTTTTCACATGGTATGCCCTCCTGGGATGTTTCTTAGAACACAACTTAGACTGCAAGCCTTTCAACCTCATGGGATTTGTATTTGGGCTTCTTTTCTGCAGGTTTTTACCCTGTGGTTCTCACTGGAACGCATGTATGTCATTGGGGCTTTTATTTTCACCCAGCTTCCTCCTGGGCTTTTACATCTGTGGCTGGGAATGGCTAACTGCATAATCTCAGAAGTGAGTGACTTTGCATTTGTAAGTGAAAAAATTACAAATGTTTGTTCTTGGGGACACGTCATAGGTTGTTGCCTTTTTATCTTATTTATATCTTGAATTTTTTCTTTCTGTGATTAAACTTAAAATATTAATAAAGTCAGTTATATGATAGGTAGAGGAATAGATGGATAGAGGACAGGTAATACAGATAGATGAGAGATAGAAGATAGATGATAGATGGGGTGATGATAGGTAGATGATAGATGGATAGATAGATAGATGATAGATAGAAGACAGCAAGACAGAGATACAGAGATAGAATGCTTCTAAGATACTTTTTTCTAAAATAAGACTATTTTTTTAAATCTGCTGCACTGGTTTGGAGGCCCATCTTCCACCCAAAGCCATTGCTTCAGGTAATCAGGTTCCTCACTATTCCCCAAATTCTGTGTCATTCCAACCTCTCTGCTTTTATAAAAGCTACTTCTAGATTTTCTTGTGATGTTCTCCATCATAACCTCTCAATCCACCAAATCCTACTCCTCCTTCTAAATCTTAATAAGGAAAACTACAATTCCAGTGCCTACAATTCTTTGGACCTACATTTATCCTTCCACACTTCCGATGGCCTTTTGCTACTGGCAGGACGATGCACTTGATACTTTAAGCACACTATACTTTCTCTTAATTTTACTGTATTTGTTAGTCTCTTCTTAAAAGCTGCAACAGAATAGCTTTTCAAGGTGCTATTCAGCTCACACAGGGCCTAGTCTCATATGAGGTGTTCAGTTATGAGCAGATTAAAAAGAAAACCTTAATCTAATGTATTCTCAAGTTATATCCACATGATTGTGGGTGACGTGGCTCATCAATGACCTGCACAGGGTAATGGTAGGGCTTTATTTGCTCTCTCTCTCTCTCTCTCTCTAAAAAAAAAAAATATATATATATATATATATTATATATTTGAAAGAGAGAGAGAGAGATAGATAGAGATAGAGATAGATAGAGATAGAGGTAGAGATAGAGATAGAGATAGAGATAGAGATAGAGATAGAGATAGATAGAGATAGAGAGAGAGACTGAACAGGAGGGGCAGAAAGAGAGGGAGAGAAAATACACAGTAGAATCCAGACTGAGCATGAATCCCAATAAGGACTTGATGTGGGGCATGACCCCATGACCCTAAAATCCCGACTTGACCTGAAACCAAGAGTTGGATGCTTAACCAACTGTCCCACCATGATGCCCCTATTTTCTCTCTTGAAAAGGTCTGGGTTCTGGTATCACTACATAAAGGTAAATTCATGACTTTTGTTTCATAATTATTCCCCAACTGCCCCTGACCTTTCCCTGGTAGTATGCAATTCCCTCTCTCTCCATTATGGAAAAGCAAGAGAGTTACATTTCAGGTAAATTATGTACTAATTATGTGAGTTGTTGTTGCAACCATTCTCAGTGACAAATTACTAATAATAAACCTTGCATTTTTCCTACTCACTGCCCAACCATGGAGAATCTCAGCAGGGACTCAGCATCTGTTTTGATGGTCTTGTTTTTCTATGCTTTATGCATAAACAGTTTTCGGATGAGTCAGGAAATACTGGCTTTCATAGTAGTGGGTTGAACATGGGTAACTGTCAGAAATGTTCTAGAACTCTTATAGTTTATGAATTAGATTTATAATTATGAAAACTTAGGAATATATCACATGAAATAATTTTAACATATGCCATGGTGGAGAAAAATGTTGAAACAATGGTTTCTGGACTTGTAAATATAATAAATGCCCATTTATTCTTTTTTTGTATTCATTTCATTATACTTGTTATCTATGACTTGGAATGGTCTTTCCCAAATTTAGAATAAAGCTATGCAGACTTGTAGAAATATCCATGACATAGCATCTGCTCTCTCATCAGAATTAGAATAGCATAACCAGTATCTCCTAGGATGCAATGGGAATCACAAGTCGAATGAGGCATCAATCTTATGCTCATGCTTCAGTGATCAGCCATACTGGCTGAACAAAGCAAACATTCCAAATTAAACATCATAGACATTGATTTGTGACTTAATGCAAAAATTTCCCTTGGAAAGGTTATGTTTTGTTTTGTTTTGTTTGTTTGTGCTTAGCAATTCCTTTTGACATAGGAATTCTCATTATGAACAAGGAAAATTTAAACAACAAAATTCATTTTCCTTCCCATAATGTACAAATTTGGGGAGCTGTTCCTCTAGTATATTTCCTTTCACTTGCCATGTTTGGTTCCTGGTTTCTCCACCATGATAAAAATATGTGCCATCTTTTGAAAGAGTTGGGACATTCCTATAAGAAGTAAACAATAATTACTGCCCCTTATCTTAAAAAGAATTTTGGCTATTACAACAATTAAAAATAAAAGCCAACTTCTAAATACAGAAGTTTTACAATTTTTTCCTGGTTATAATTGCAATGATATGCCTTGGAAAATCTTGAGAAAATCTATTCTTCAGCAATTTAGATTGTTTACAAAAGCTCCATGATTTCAACTGTGAACATACATCTGGCTGACAAAGATTTTGTCATATTTTTAGATCCCTTTACTCAAAGTAGGTCAATAGGATATTTTCAGAAACCTTTACTTCTGACTTAATATAAATTGCAAGAGATCTTTCCAGAAAATGCAATAACAGGCACAGAAGATGATTTTTCTTTTCTTACCAAATATCATTGATGCCAAAGTATTAGTATTGGCAAGCCTGGCACTCTTGCTATACACAGTTTTGAGCTGGGCAGTAAGTTAGTCTCTGCAAGGAGGCCACACAATCCCCAAATACTGAGGTCACAAACTATACAGGAAGGCAAGGTAATACTTGAAAACAATGCTATTTCAGGAATGTTAGATTTTGTCTTGCAAGCACTATGAGGAATTGAAGTAATCATCTCAAGGACAAAGCTCAAATGACAAACCCTTTTCTTTTCCTTGTATCTGTTTCTAAATGGCAGGAGTCATAGAAACTGAAATAAATTTAGCAATTTAAAATTTGAAATGTTTTGTTGAATTCTATGAAAAGGGATTGTTAATTTTTGACACTATCTGAAATGTTCTTAATTACAAAACAAGAGAGAGAATTTTAATATTTGGAAAATAGATTACACTGCAAATTCTATAATACCAGAAAACTGGTTGGGTTCCAAAATACTCTGAGAAATCACAGATTGGAGCTATGGCTTAAAACAATCAGTATAAACAGTGACACTGTAAATAATGTTCTCTCCAAAAATATCCCCCAAATACACATAAATTTAATCTCATGCAAAAGAACCCTAATCTTAAATTTTATTTAATAAAAAACAAATAGTTTATTGCAGAATTTTTTGGAACAATCAGGGATGGGGTATATCGGAACAGAGGAATGTGGAATGATGATCTATTTTATAAGCAGAAGACTGAATAATGTGAATTATGTACAAGTACACTTTTCTACCTCCCAAATAAAGAATAAATGCGAAGATTTTCATGTAACAATGTTTTATTTTTCAAATCCTTACCATAATCAAATTATTTCACATGACTTTTAAAAATAGCCTTCTAACTGGTATTATGTTTTGGCTCTTTTTTTTCCTCCAACCAATCCTCTTTTGGGTGGCCAGAGTCATCTGTCCAAAAACATAAACATCTGCCATGTTTGTGTACTTCAAAACTTTCAATGGATGACTACTTCTGAGAGGACTAAGTTCAATATTTAGGGCCCAAAAAAGAGGCCCATGGTATAGTCTCTGCTCACCCTTCTACTTTATCTTTTACCATAACCTACACTTAGACAATCTCAGCCATATCTTTCAAGATAATACCTACATTGCTTATCCTCAAATGCAAGTTCTTCCATAGTAAACAAACTTCCGCATTTCTCATACCTCTCCATTCTTTGGTCTTTTTTTTTTTTTTTTTTTTTTCATTCTTTGGTCTTTACACTTTAGCCATAGCAAATAAGAGCTGTTTTTCCATCACCATGCTATTTCATTCCTCTGGGACTTTGTTCATGTTCTCCCTGTGTATGTTCAACCTATCCTGTTTTCCACCTGGCTACCTCATAATCTTGTCCCCCTCCAGGAACTTCTATCTTCCTCTACCATTTAACTTTTTAATTCATGCACTCCCAGAACACCCAGGCCCAACTGATGACAGAAAGCTTGCTTTCATTATATCAAACGTATCCTTTCAAGTCTACTTCCCTTACTAGAATAAAAGCTAGATGAAGGCAAGGACTTATTCATCTACCTTTGTATTCCTAGCTTCTAGCAAAATGCCTGGCAAGTTAAAAGGTCTCCATTTTTATATCTTGGAATGAATGTTATCTTTTACAAGGAGGAAAATCATTTGGGACCATACATTGGACAAACAATATTTTTAGAAAAAAGTAATCTGGCAGAGCTTCATAATGGTTTATAATGTCTGCAATTTTTATTTCTATACAAAGATATAAATTCTGGCCACAGTTCCTGTAAATTGCTAAAACGTTAAAATTATCTAAGCATTTGGAATTCTATTACCTTGACAAACAAATAGCATTATAAATCATCTGAAAACTTGGTTTTGCATTTGAAATATTGTAAAAATGTTGTGTAAGGCTGGTGTCCTACAACAAGTTCAACACTGAAATTTGAAGTGTAGGGAAGGCAAACGTGATTCTTGAACCAAGTCTGCTTGTAGAAATTTAAAGGGATGTAGTTGGGCAGGACTCAGATTAAAAGGAAAAGATCAATGTCTCTTAGAGAGAAACACAAAT
The DNA here is from genome assembly GCF_018345385.1 of Vulpes lagopus. Classification (NCBI taxonomy): domain Eukaryota; kingdom Metazoa; phylum Chordata; class Mammalia; order Carnivora; family Canidae; genus Vulpes; species Vulpes lagopus. Next base: position 14,676,961 of record NC_054829.1, on the reverse strand, counting down.
GGGTAGATCTCTCCAACCTCATCCTCCAGCTCCAAGAACAACCCAATTGAAAACAGAGGAGAGTAAATCAAAGCCCTGCTGGGGAAGTGCGCATGAGCCATCCTGGTGGTCTAGGAATCACCTCCTAGAGACAAACAACACCATGGTAAAGAGAACCCATCAACAGGTAGTACGAGTAGAATGGAGTGATCTACCCCTGCAGATAGACAACTCTGACGGTTCATTCATGCAACAAATATCTCTGTGTACCAGGAGCTGTGCCAACCTTTGGTCATATGGATGTGAAGACAGAGAGATCCTTTTCTTTTATAGAACTCACTGGGGAACATAGAGAAGCAGGAGCATATAGTGATCATAAATGACCTGCAGTGGAAGTTGCACTACTTTCCTCTTCACTGTATTGACCAAGTGATACTGACTTGTGAAATCCTGGTAACACAAATTGTACATTAATTTTCCCATAACCATGTGATGGCTCTTTGGGCCCCTAAGAATGGGAAATAATCCAGAAAAATAATGCTGAGATAAAGCCAATGAGTAAACCCTTTATTGAGAGATGCAAACCCAAGACAGCCAGAGTGGAGAGAAAGGAGAGTAAGATGAGATCAGGAAAGAGGAAAAGCAAGTACAGGTGGCCCCTTATCAAAGTGGCCCCAGCCTTCCAATAGAAAACAACTATGACTGGTTATTTGGTTCTGTAAGATGACTCCAGAGAGGTGCCTCAGAACTTCCTCTATATATCTGGTGACTTTCCTTTCTTTTTTCCTTCCTTCCTTTCTTCCTTCTTTCTTTCCTTCCTCTTTCTTCTCCTCTCTTCTTCTTCTTCTTCTTCTTCTTCTTCTTCTTCTTCTTCTTCTTTTCTTCTTCTCTTCTTCTTCTTCTTCTTCTTCTTCTTCTTCTTCTTCTTCTCTCTTCCTCTCTCTCCTTCCTTCCTTCCTCCTCCGCCTTTCTTGGCAGCTACCTCTCAATGTTCGAAGTCTTCCCAATGGGTGTTAACTCTCAGAGTTCCTAGCAGTATGACCCACTCCCTCGTGGCAGGCACTAGGAAAGCACAGCTACTGCAGGTCCAGCTAGTTCAGCCTTCAGCCTCAGACAAGGTTTATGCCATTGGTAGCCTCTGAAGACAAGTCAGGAGGGGCTGGGAATTCACCACCACAGGAGTAGACAGGGGGTGGTGCATAAACAGCCCAACACGGGTGGGATATGTCCCACTGTTAGAACAGGTGGTACTCAGTGGTCTGTGAACCAGGTGTCAGGTAACATGCAACATAGTGTATTTTACCTTTGTAATCCTTCCCACTACATTAGGAAGAAAATCTCAGCTGGTGCTATTCTAAAACACTTCTCCAACACTTACCTTTAAAAAAAAACAAGCAAGAACAATTTTATTCAAGATTATTGCAATAGGGGAAAAAGATTGAACTCACATTGGAATATAGTTGAGACAGCTGGGGATTTGTAGCCAATGGCAGGGTGAAAGGAAAGAGTAGAAAATCATTAAGAGGAACTCAGTTGATGTGGGGAAAGAGAAGCTTGACTGGCTACCAAGGTCAGAGGGATTGCCTCTAAACTGACTTACCAGGATTCTCCTTAAAACTAGGCTCAGCACTCAACCTTTTTGCAAATGAAAAGAGGGCAGGTGAGTAGAATCTAGCTGGAGTTTAATTACATTACTATACTTTGATAATATTTCTAGCATATTTTGTATGTTAATATGTGTATTTCACCTGTTTCAGCTCTGTTGCTCTTATGGAAAGTAGGATGGGTGTATATTAATATCATGAAGGAAGATTTCCTTTCAAAATGAAATATTTGGATATAAACCCCACCAGGCTAAAGAAAAAAATGTCCAAATCATCATATTGATGGTGATAGATAGATGAGAAAAAAAGATCCAAAAGGAACAAAACAAACAAGAAACTGTTAGAAAACGCTACCTTCCTGTGTTTGGACCTGATGTATGCCTGAGCATACATATGAGAACTTGGTCACAATGAGTTTTCTAATTAATTTTCTTGCTCTTAAATTAAATCTGTGTGCAAAAATATCAGGACTCATAGACCTACAAATGGAATCGACTTTATAAAACAACTAGTGTGCTTCCAAGTGTATAGTTGGCATTCTATAAATACTTTTGTCATTTGGCTTTTACTAGCAATAGAAGTGTCCTTAATTTAGGAAATAAAGAAGAAAAGGATGAGCAAACAATCTGGTACTGCGACAACAGCATTTTTCTTCCAGGAGCCCTGAGAAATGTGTCACTTTAGATTTGCAGGTTTTCAGAACCAAAAAGACATTGAGAGACCATCAAACCAATCCTCTCTTTGGACAAAGGAAGCACCAATAGACCAAGGGGTTTCCCAAGTCCACACAGTTAGTGTAAAAAGTTTGAACTAAAACCTTATCTCCTGAGGTCTAGTTGGGATTTTTTTGGAACATACCTCTTAATTAGGCTTCTAAGCCCAGATGTTCCAGGAAGCAGACACATTTAATCCACTTTACTTTCCTACACAAGCGGAAGGCTGCAAGGGAGCTAGTCCTTCTGAAACATTTAATGGTATTTGTCATTTCCCTCTTCTCCAATACTTAATTCCTTGTATTCTAGGACACCATTGCTTTCTGGTTTCCCTCTCATTTCTCTGGTCTCCAATTATTTGTCTACTTTATTACTCCCTCTTTTTCTTCCTGACCTTTAGATTTGTTTTTCGATTTTTTTCTGACCTTATTCTAAATATTTGAGGACTTCAGCTATATAGCGGGGATAATACCCTTTAAAATACTTAGTGATTTATCCATCTTTACCTATTTATCTATCTTGTGATTTATCCATCTTTATCTATGTATCTATCAATTATTATATATCTCATGCTATTACCTATTTATCACTTTCTTTTGCGTTTTATTTTTTAAAGATTTTATTTATTTATTTATTTATTTATTTATTTATTTATTTATTTATGAGAAAGAGTGAGTGAGCAAGACACAGACACTATATGCAGGGAAGTGGGAGAAATAGACTCCCCATTACAAGGGAGCCCAATGCAAGGCTTGATCCTAGGACCCTGGGATCATGACTTGAAGTGGAATCAGACGCTTAACTGACTGAGCCAGCCAGGCACTCCTCCTTTGTTTTATTTTATGCATGCAGGCATCACTATTATGAAACCATGAGTTTAGTAATAAGTTAGTAACATGAGGAAGGGGAGGATTGTATCTCCCAAAACAAAGCGAGTCAGTGAAGAAGGGAGAAAGCTGCAAACCAGTGGTTCTCACTGTTCAGGAAGGGAAAGTAGCTTTTTTTGGTGGGGGTGGAGGCCAGAGTCTTGAGGAAAGATAATAGTTTCAAGATGTTGTAAGGGTTTTTCTGGTCTCTAGTTCCCTCATCTCTTTGAGCCCTGTTCTAGACTGGATGTGGTTGGAAGATGGTGTGAGTGTATGGTGGGTGAGGAACTGGGGGTATCTTTGGGAAGATTAAAAACCTCAAGTAAGTTGAGAGGGAATCCACATGATGAGGGTAATTTTCAGTTATATCTCTGGGAATTTTTCAGCATGGTTCTGTAAGAGACTGAACTATTTGAAGAAGATGAACCCATGACTGTCCCAGAGGAAAGCCTCCCAGAGTCTTAGATATTCTCCAGTGGTGCAGAGAAAGCAGCTAAGATTCACCAGGCCTCCACAGAGATCCTAAAAGAACCAGTAACCTTAAGAGATGTGCAGTCATGACCGCCATATCCAGGAACATCCCAAAGTTAAAAATAAGGTTGAAACCAAAGATTTCACTACTGTCCAAGGGGATACTCCAAATGATAATATTTTACCAATAGTACCAGAATGGGCAAAGTACAGAAAAACTAGAAATCAAGCCTGAACAACTCCATGACACTAGAAACCAGAGGGACCCCCAAAGAATGCATGTAAAGTGGGGGTTCCTCCTAACTACCTATGTAATGAGGAATGGAAATTTCTTTCTGCACACAACTATAAGTCTAAAGAAATCTTAAGAGAAAATATAATCTTTAAACTGGTTGTATAAACAACCCAATTAATCTATTCACTCAAAAGTAACTTAAACCTGAAACATTACTCTTGCCCTTAATTGGTGTCTCCCTCCCTCCTCCTCTCTCATAAGCATTGGCAACCTTTGCCAATTGATGGGAGTCTAGACTATAAGAAGCATATAATACAGACAATGCTAAAAATTACTTTTTTGGAGTATTGTGTACATTTAGTTACCACGATTCATCTAATGTTCATTATCTAAAGACACATTTTAAAACTGTAAGTGGCGTGATGGAAATTCAGAAAAGTAAACCATGCCAACCATATGTTCCATAAGCTTTGTGCTAGGCCCCGGTGGGTTTCCTTTGCATGGTTGTTCCACAAGAACCTCAAATTCAAAGTGTCTAATGCTAAACTTATCTCCATCCCTTCTTTATTTTCTCACGCTAATGACATCCAAAATTGGGATAGAATCCTCAGAACAATGTTTCTTGTTGATGTTAGATCAAAAAATGGTGAATAAATAAACACTGCCCCAACAACTGTCAAGGTACCATTATTGGAGTTCAAATGGCCCAGCTCTAATGCAGTGTGACATTGGGGAAGTTTCAATGAGACCCAGCTTCTTCATATATATAAAGTGAAGCAAATAAAAACAATTACAGAGATCCTATGAAAAAGAAATAAGACAGTGTAGTTCGATGTTTCCTAGCATTTAAATTTTTTAAATTCTTTTTTAGAGAAAGCTTGTTTAGCTAACGATTCAAGATAATGCTCTTCCAACTGATTTGTCCAATTTATCCTTTATTTATATGAATTCAATTTAAGCAGGATAAGAGGGGAATTTGAGGTAGCAAACATAGGGATGATTCAGTTCATCAATTTATATAATTAGCGAAATATTGCTGAGACTTTGTAAAATGCCATCACATAGACTTTAAAAATAAATGTGCTTGAGACATTGTTATTTAAATAGGAAAAAATTTGATACTCCCTCACAAAGTATATCCAAATAAATTTCAAATGGCTCAGAGATTTAAATTGAGAAAGAAGAAAAAAAAAGCTATGCAAACACTAAAATAAAATGTGAGTGAATTTCTTTATGCTCTGGGAAGAGGGAAGGTTTCCTAACTATGACTTCAGTTCCAGAAGAAATAAAAGAAAAAATAAACGCTTTTTACTATATTTTTTAAGTGCATGATGAAAGATAAGTGACAAAGCAAGTAAAAATTATTTGCAACTTACATCAAAGGGATGATATCTTAATATACAAAAATTTCTAAAAATCAGGAAGAAAAAGATAGTACGCCAATAAAAAATGGGCAAATGATACAATGGTGGGGGGGGGAGCCTTGTTTTGAATATTGCTATTTTGTACACCGTCATGGGCTAATGAATTTAGGCACTAAGCATCAGGTAATCTTTTTTTTTTTTTAATTTTATTTATTTATTAACGAGACACATACAGAGAGAGAGAGGCAGAGATACAGGCAGAGGGAGAAGCAGGCTCCATGCAGGGAGCCCCAGGCGGGACTCGATCCAGGCACTCCAGGATCACGCCCCAGGCCTAAGGCGGCGCTAAACCGCTGAGCCACCAGAGCTGCCCAGCATCAGGGAATCTTAACATAACAAAAAAAGAAATGAGACAACCTATGTCTTCAAACAGAAGTATACAATGCTACCAATGAAATGTTCTTTCCAAAACAAAAGCAAAGCAAAACAAATACCTCTCTGCCAAACTCTGCCAAGGTATTTGCCAGTCATAATCACAGTGGTTACTAGTGTAGAAGAACCTGGAATGGCTTGAACAGAAGCCACACCTCCCTGGAAAGCACTTCTCAGATCCTTATTATCTCGGATGTTCAAACTGTGATCCTTTTCTCTGGGAATCACCAGATCCATTATCACGAGAAAATAAAGAAGGGATGGAAATGAGTTGAGCATTGGACATGTCATGATAATGACATCCCAAATCAGGATAGACCCGGGAACCCAAAATGCCCAGCAGTTTTGGAAATAGAAGCCTTCCTTTCTGAAATTACTCTGCTTATAATACTTAAGATGTACTCATTTAAGTGTATCTTTAATAGGTTTCTTTTTTAATTAAAGATTATTTATTTATTTATTTATTTGAGAGAGAGAGAGAGAGCACAAATAGGGGGAGGAGCAGAGGGAGAAGGAGAAGCAGGCTCCCCACTGAGCAGGGACCGCCCCCCTCCACAATGATCATGACCTGAGCTGAAAGTAGACACTTAACCCACTGAGCCACCTAGTGCCCTTCAGCAGGTTTTATTTTTTTAAAATTAATTTTTATTAATGTTCAATTTACCAACATACAGAAAAACACCCAGTGCTCATCCCGTCAAGTGTCCACCTCAGTGCCCGTCACCCATTCACCCCCACCCCCCCGCCCTCCTCCCCTTCCACCACCCCTAGTTCATTTCCCAGAGTTAGGAGTCTTTATGTTCTGTCTCCCTTTCTGATATTTCCCAACATTTCTTTTCCCTTCCTTTATATTCCCTTTCACTATTATTTATATTCCCCAAATGAATGAGAACATACACTGTTTGTCCTTCTCCGATTGACTTACTTCACTCAGCATAATACCCTCCAGTTCCATCCACGTTGAAGCAAATGGTGGGTATTTGCCGTTTCTAATTGCTGAGTAATAGTCCATTGTATACATAGACCACATCTTCTTTATCCATTCATCTTTCGATGGACACCGAGGCTCCTTCCACAGTTTGGCTATTGTGGACAGTGCTGCTAGAAACATTGGGGTGCAGGTGTCCCGGCGTTTCACTGCATCTGAATCTTTGGGGTAAATCCCCAACAGTGCAATTGCTGGTCGTAGGGCAGGTCTATTTTTAACTCTTTGAGGAACCTCCACAGTTTTCCAGAGTGGCTGCACCAGTTCACATTCCCACCAACAGTGTAGGAGGGTTCCCTTTTCTCCGCATCCTCTCCAACATTTGTTGTTTCCTGCCTTGTTAATTTTTCCCCATTCTCACTGGTGTGAGGTGGTATCTCATTGTGGTTTTGATTTGTATTTCCCTGATGGCAAGTGATGCAGAGCATTTTCTCATGTGCTTGTTGGCCATGTCCATGTCTTCCTCTGTGAGATTTCTCTTCATGTCTTTTGCCCATTTCATGATTGGATTGTTTGTTTCTTTGGTGTTGAGTTTAATAAGTTCTTTATAGATTTTGGAAACTAGCCCTTTATCTGATATGTCATTTGCAAATATCTTCTCCCATTCTGTAGGTTGTCTTTTAGTTTTGTTGAACTTCAGCAGGTTTTAAAAGGAATTTTGAGAAATCTTTTCTATTTCTTTCCTTTGGAATGTTGGCTATTTGATTTTAAAGCCATCTTAGACCACCTATCTCTATTTGATTTACTCATCCTTTTTGATAGAGTTAAGATTTTTGTTATATCCGCTGGAGGTTGAGGTGGTGCAGCTGAGCCCCTCCCTCTAGCTTCATTTCATTTTAATAAGTCAAAGAAAACCATAATGTTCTCTTTTCTCCTCAGTAATTCAGGTTCACATCATTTCAGCTACATTTCTATGCCCTTTTAATCATCCTCGATCTCTCTAAGTCTATTGATCTATTTGTTGCTTTGTTGCCTTTTAAAAGTTTTTCAAGACCATTTCTCTCCTCACCTTATATAAATCAATCTGAAAATGTGCATATCGGGAAAGCAAAATGGAGGAATGTCTATGACTCTTAGGTTCTAACTTGAACTTGAATTTCAATTTCTCTAACTTTTCAAAAGGTATGCTTGTAAGAAAATGTTCACATTCTGTTTGCTCCATTTCTTAAGACTTTTCTACCCATGAATCATCATTTAATGGACGATCTTAGCTGGATCACTAATCAGACTTCTTTATTGGCAATATTATCACCAGTACACATAATAATAACAATAATAATAATAATAATAATAAACAGTCCTGATGTACTGAGTGCATTGAAGTGCCAGGTACTCTCTTGGAGCTCTACAATCATTAACTTAGTCAAGTTTTCATCACCACTCTCCAAGTGGAACAAGAGAGGCCCACATTGTAGAGGTGAAGATCTGAGACTTGGAAAATTTATGGAGCATAATTCCTTCACACTGCCTGAAAAACTCAAAATCAAATCCAGGTCTATCTGAATAAAAGCTGTGCTTTTAAGGACTGTACTTTTAGTTGCTTCTCATGATTAGTCTTAAAAATTGCTTTTTGTTTTGTTTGGGGTTTTTTGTTTCTTTTTTTTTTCTTTTGTTTTTTCAGATTGTCAGTTCAATTAGAATATGAAGCATGATTAAAGAAAGTTGTATGAAGAGCATATGAAAATACTGCCACATAGGGGAGAAAGCAAAGATTCTAAGGAGGGCACAGCATGCATTTCCAAGCACTAGAAAAGTCATCAACTGGGATCCCTGGGTGGCGCAGTGGTTTGCGCCTGCCTTTGGCCCAGGGCGCGATCCTGGAGACCCAGGATCAAATCCCACGTCGGGCTCCCGGTGCATGGAGCCTGCTTCTCCCTCTGCCTCTCCCTCTCTCTCTCTCTGTGTGACTATCATAAATAAATAAAAATTAAAAAAAAAAAAAAGAAAAGTCATCAACTATGTATCCTTTTCATTTTTTAAAGATTTTATTTATTTATTCATAAGAGACACAGAGAGAGAGAGAGAGAGGCAGAGACACAGGCAGAGGGAGAAGCAGGCTCCATGCAGGGAGCCAAACGTGGGACTCGGTCCCAGGACTCCAGGATCACACCCTGGGTCAAAGGCAGGCGCTAAACCGCTGAACCACCCAGGGATCCCCTCATCAACTATATACCCTATTTGTGTCACTTCAGAGAAGATGTTTGGGACAGGTCAGTCCCTGTGGGAAATGGATAATAGGGAGAAGAAAGGAGCTATGACTTTAAGGCTATTTTTTGAAGTCAATGTACACTACTAGGCAACAAAGACAAAGGAATTAGAAGGCAGGGTTTATATTAGCTAGATGCCGCTTTCAGCCTGTAGCAAAAGATACCTTTTTGAAATACTTTAAACAGGCAAGACTTTAGTCTCTCATGTCAGAGCATTCTGAGAGAGGAAGTCCAAGGCTGTTTTGGTGGCTCCACAGAGTCCCTTAAGGGCTTAGACTTCTTACAGTTTTCCACTTCTACACCCATGCTTTCTGTTATCCAAATTACCTCATAGTCCACAATGGCTGCAGAGACTCCAGCCATTGCGTTTGCAATCCAGTCAGCAGGAAAATAGAAGGTAGAGAGTATAAAGGAGTACTCTTTCTAGGTCTGGTGGCCTTCCAAGAAGGATCAAGAGGCTTCCACTTAGATTTCATCAACAAGACTCTTAGTCACATGGACAAAATTGTTGAAAGAGAATCTGAGAAATGTATTCTTTTAGCTGGGCTCACTGTCCCTTTAAAGAAACTGGAGGGTTGCCTGCAGGGAAAAAAGAGTAAAAGGAGGAAAATTAATATTATTAGCGTTTAGCAATCTCTGTCATAAGCCAGGCCTGGGTGGAGAAAAAGAAAAAAATGAAAAACAGTTTTCAGCCAGCAGGGCAAAGTCCAAACAATGTGAATCTCACTGAAGCAAATGAGAAGAAGGCAGGACAGTCCAGTTGGCAAGCCTGTCTTGGGTTCAGGACTCATTCTTAACCACATATTTTTTAAATGTGGTTGTTTTCAAGCTTCTAATATATAGTTTATATTTGCTCTTATGGATTTAATTATCTGCCTTTTCCTACCACTAACAACAAATAACTCAGTATGAGATAGACAAATGTTCCAAATAAGTCAATACTGGCCCATGATGAGGATGAATTAACTTTTTTAAAAAATAAAAATCTCTGCCTCCAGGGGCACCTGGCTGGGTCAGTCAGTGAAGCACCCTACTCTTGATTTCCACTCAGGTCATGGTCTCAGGGTTGTGAGATCCAGCTCCATGCTTTGGCGTGGAGCCTGCTTAAGAGTCTCTCTCTCTCTCTCTCTCTCTCTCTTAAAAAAAAAAAAAAAATATCTAACTCCAAATTTCAATATCCCAGGGCATTTTGTGTCTTCAACCAAACTTTTTTTCTCCTATTTTGAACTTCTTTTCTTGGCTAGTTTTCCTGCTTTCTTTCCACATAGTGATCTGATTGGACACTGTGCCATAATACACCCACCTGGACTCTGGTAGGTATTTTGGTTAAGATCTAGATTAAATGAACCCTACTACATGTAGTTACCTAAGCCAACAAATGCATATTATCTAGAGATGGTATACTGAGGCCCAAATAGGGGCAGCATTAACTATTCAGTACCCCTAACAGAACCCTTGGGTAGGAAGACTCAAAACACCGTAATTCATTTGCAGGCTCTTGTTCCTATGAACTTTATGCATTATTTCAACATTATACATAAAAGTTATGACTTGCATTTTTATTACTGCTTTTGGCCCCCAAAATTTTCATCTTTACTAAGAGTAGCTAAAATTTTAGGGGAATTACTTTATACTTGTTGACAAGTATGAAGCAGAAAGAGTCCAAAAAGAAGCCAGAAGCATGGGAACATGAGAAGTGTACTGAAGATGGAAAAGGTCAAGGAGAATCCTTTTGAGGAGCTCAGAAAACAGTAGCTTAATCTGTAATTAAAGTTTAGTCTTTAACTTTGGGGAAAATTAGGTCATCTACAATGTTTGGGCTCAAAAAATAAGCAAAAGAAGAGCAACTCCACTATGACTGTCTCTTCCTTATTTCTAGCTGCCTTACCCAATACTTAACTCTACTCTAAGTCTGGCCCTAGAGAAATAAGGTTCATTTTGTTGGGTATGAGCTGTAGAGCTCACGTTTTGCCAACAGTATGATCGTAGGAGTTCCATTTTGCTTTCCAAAGCAACCTGAATCCTCCTCCTCACCCATGTGAACCTTCCTCAGGAACAAACGAAGAGACCTGCTTTTTGGTACTTAGGAGAACGGGTCAGATGATGAATATTTCAACTACCCTAAGAAAACACAGTGAGGCCAAAACACAGAATTGAGATGCTTCAGGAAAAAGCAAACTACTTGATATGCAAACACAAGCATTTCTCAGATCCAGAAGTGGGAAGTGAAGTTTCCTGCCTCAAAGTCATTCTTCAGGAGGAAAACAGTTGGAAGAAAAGAGAAGCCAACATATGGCAGGTGTGACCAACAGAGATGTGAGTGTTGCCAATCCAAAAGTCCAAAATAGAGTGTCCTTGCTTCTTCTCGTCTCTTAAAATATTTCTACATGTAAATCACCCATAACTATGTCAGATCCCAAGACAGTTGAAATTACATTTAATTATATTTAGGTACAACCATGATGAACAGTATTTAGAAAGACGTGTCAGCGATAAAGTACATTTTGTTCACAACCACATTTCTTGTCAAAGCATGGAGCTCTTAATAGCATTCAAACTAAGAAAAATTAGTTCTTTACTAGAGAATATGTTTTTACCTAGAGAATAAGTATTATTACAAAATACAATGTTGGAAAACTATAGTTTAGGGAAAAATGCAAAAATTTTATTGTCAAACCTGATATCTTATGCACTGTTCTTTAATAACTAATAGAAATGAAGCAGATTCCAGTAACATACTACTAAATTACCATCAAGATTCATATTTCATATATATATGTGGCATTTTCTACGAGAGTAAGGGCTAGAAACTCAAAATAAGTAAGGGGTTCAGTCTCTATCATGTTAAAATATGTTTTATTATTATGTAAGTATGGAAAGACCAACAGATCAAGAGACAATTGCCCTTGAAAACATAGTTGGTTATACTCACAGATTCCCAAGAGAAGGGGCATACTGTGTCATGCAGGGCCCCGAGGGGAGGCATAGAGGTCTGCTGGGACACAGAGGGAGTAGAAAGAAAATTGCATGAGAGACTTTATTATGGTTTCTCTGGGAAGGAACTAGAATAGGGGAAGCAAGGTAAGTAGATTTCGGATTGGTTAGTTTAAAAAAAACCTTTAGTAGAGGGTACCTGGGTGATGGTTAAGGGTCTGCTTTTGGCTCATGTTATAGAATCAGAGTTCTCGGGTCCCTGGGTGGCTCAGTTAATGAAGCATCTGCCTTTGGATCAGGCCATGATCCCAGGGATCCAGCCCCACATCAAGCTCCCTACTCAGTAAGAAACCTGCTTTTCCCTCTCTTTCTGCTGCTCCCTCTGCTTCTGCTATCTCTCTCCGTCAAATAAATAAATAAAATCTTAAAAAAAAAAAAAAAAGAATTGCCTTTCAATTGCTGCCCTGGCATGCTGCGCTGTATATCATGTTGTCCAGAGTTAAGGAAAATAAACAAACAAACCTCATCTCTGGAATCTTCCAGAGCAATTCACAACAGCCATTGAGGAAATGCATTAGGTCACAACACACCTCCTGGGTTTACCACCCTTCTAACATTCAATTTAGTTGGCTCTTTCTAGTAGCAAGCATGTCACGTGGGCCTTTGCAAGCATAATTCGGTTTCCCCTATGAGCTTCTGTCCATTCTATCTAGATGAATCGGTCTATTTACTACTACTTCTGGGGAAAGCCAAGCAACATGAGCCCACGGAGGCTTCCCAACATGGTTAATGCTCTATGTGACACTGTAGGGCTCATCACACTTCTTGATTTCTGTTGGAAGAAAACGAAAGTATATTTTAAAGATTTATTTTCAGGCACTCCAATGACCCTCATTCTTCAAATCCAATGCCCTTGGTAGGGTGACAAATAGCCAAATCAGAGTAAGAGAAATTAAAACCCAAGGGAAATAAATAATCCCTGCTCTAAGATATCATCTGATATGCCAGGGCACTAAAATATAAAGGTACCAATAAGTAGCCATCCATGTTGTTTACCTCTCAAAGTACATTTTTCTTTGTTTATTATAGTCATTTCATAAATTACAAGGAAATGGACAAATTATGAGAAAAAAACGAAGATAAAGAATAAAAGATTATCCAATGCAACCCATTTTTGAAAATAATTTATCTATAGAGTTTATAAATAAAAGCATTATTAGTTCATGTTACTTTAGGAGAAAAAAATAATATTACCTAAAGTCAACAATCATATTAAATAAAAAGATACTCATTTGAAAGAGAACAGATAATATTCTCCTACTCAAAATTCCTCTTCTATTATATACAGACACATGGCCTAACAGTTTATACTGTGTAATTCTGTAGGTCATAGTCTAGAATGCATCACTTAAAATGTAATGGTAACCAATTAGACCATGAATCAGACTCTTCTTATGCACCAACCACTTCAGATTTTGTCCCTCTTGTTCATGTTGTTCCAACTACTGCCATGGGCCCTATTCTATATGAGTTCCAACTCTTGTCAGGAAAGTACAACTTGACCTCACATCACCTCCTGTTCAGGCTACATAAATAACCCCAACCCCTCTAACCTCCCTACTGATGCCAAAGAGTGGGTACCAGCAAGCTAGACCCTATTGACACCCGCACCACCTCAACTTGAAAGTGGTACAGACTATGTCCAGTGGGATGAAACTTTGACCAGTGGAAGATAGGAACAAGAGGTTACGCCTTTGCTTCACCTGTTCCATTAAACTGAGAAGAGACTTTTTAGACAATGATCCTTAAGAATCAGCAACCATCCACATTCTCTAATTGCTCCTCTCTTCTTCCTTGCCTCACTCTCTATGTCCCTCACTATTGTTTCCTAAGATTATGCTCCTTAGTCAAGCAGTAGAAAAAAAACACTTGCCCTCAGGCTCTGCTTTCTGGAGAATCTAGACTAAAAGAGACATTTCCATGAATATCTTAGTATAGTTATCTCTGCTTATGTAGTGTTTGATGGTTCACCAAAGCACTTTCAGAATAATATCTCATCGAAACTTTTAATATGAGCTTTTGGAAACAAAGAAAATGAGAATAACTAATTCATTCTCTTGATAAAGTATGAACCAATTATGCAAAACAGATAACTTCAAACTTTTCAAAGCTATATCTTTATGTCTCTAATCCAGACAGTTTTCACTGGGCTTTAATCACTAAGACTTTATTTTTTAGGGATTTAATTGAGGTCTCATCCAACTTGTGATTAAACAAGAATTTCCGTCCATTCCTCATCCTGTTGTTTTCGTATGTTCTCTTCTCTGCATTTGTGTCAAGGAGCTTGACATTACCTGTTTTTATACTCAGGTATCCTGGACATAATTCTTATCTTAAGGGTATATATGGTGGTTATGGCTATGGGCATAAAGACAGACTATCTGGGCTCATAATTCCAGCTCTGTGACTTAGGAACTTTGTGGACATCTGCAAGTTGCTTGATTTACCTGGACTTTTGCTCATATATAAAATTAGGATAAAAATAATACCTACATCATAAGATTATACAAAAGATTAAATGAATAAATTTAATTTGAGCAATGCCTGGCAAATATTAAGCATATAACCATAAATTTGTTTACTTCTTTTTCTTCTGCTACTGTAATTCTTTGGAGGGATGGAAGAATCACAAAGTTAAAGTCAGAAAGACTTGAATTTAAATCTTGGGTTTACAATGGAAGAGTTGCTTGACCTGAGTAAGTCACTTGGCTAACTCTGCAAGTCTACTTGTTGTCTTAGTCCCTTTGTGAACTTCCTTATGTCCATAATTCCTTCTCTTAAGCCCTCAGAATTAGGATATGTTCACACACTAAAAATCTGTCATATTTTAGAAATGTAATAAGGTACCTACAGTGTATTTTAATAACACCCCCTGCTGGAGATTGGTACAGCACTAGTAATCAAACACATTAACATTTTTACCGAAAAACTTAGAAAAATGTATAGGAGATGGAGTAAATCTAAAAACCTAAAAAAACAGTGGAATCAGATCAGGTTTTACCACTAAACAAGCCTGACATATGTTTACAGTCCCTTTGTTTTTCTGAATTGCATAAAATGGCAGTGCAAAACTGAATTTTCAATGGTCACCAAGACACAAGCACCTTTGAAGGACATGATTTTCATCCAAAGCCCTTTCTTTCCTTCCTGTATTTCCCATCATGCTCCAGAGGTAGGATTCTGGCCCTGTATTTGCACTACTGCTCCACCAAGAAATTCCCCATTTTCTTAACTCATATTCTTCATCTTGTCCATATAAAAATATTTATGAAGTACCTATACCAGGTAGATGATAACCAAAAGAGGAACATCATTTCATAAGACCTAGTTTATTGTCTAGGAAGCAGAAACATATAAAAATGTTGAAAGAATCCAGATATTCTATAGAGATCCTCTGATACCAATAGGTAGGTGTTTTATATGTCTTCTCTACTCTCATATAATTAGACTAAGCCATTTGAGAAATGGGATGGTCTTACTTATAAATAGGCACTAAATAATTGTCACAAAACTGCAGACAGTTCCTTCTTTTAAAATGCTATAAATATTCAAGCAAGGTTCCTTTTAAAATGTCTCTAGGGTTCTACATTTTAACAAATAAAAAATATTACCTATTAAATTACTTGCTAAAACTTACTTTTCAATTGCCATGAAAATCTGTGTTTCTCTAAGCATGAATCTGAAGTTAGATTCTGTTGACAATGGAAAATCCTTTATATCTGAAAAGACAAATTGTTCATGGTCAAATTTCTCTCTAGAATATTTTTGCATTATCTCATTATATGACATATTTCATGAATGTTCTTAAAGGCAAAATTAAAACTCCATTTGACCCCCTAAAAAAGATTAGTCAAATCCATTACTTGGCATCTGTTAGAGGTGATGACCACTCTCTGAGGCTATCATATTTAGTCTCCTCTCCATCTCTCCACCAAGTTTTCTATGGTGCTAAAACCTATTCTTTGGATTTGATTTTTCTTTTTTTGCATCAATAAACATTTACCTCTCTGTATGACTCTCACCTCAGAGGTGTTCAAATATTTGCTCCATCATTATCGCCCTTAGTCATTATTTATTGAGCACATCACCCTGTCCCTGCAGTGTCCCCTAGTTCCAGGCATGCCTCACAGCTGGGCAATGTATCTCTCAATGCAATCCTATTTGTTTCCTTCTTTCAATACTCATACATTGGACAACACAAATAATCTTTGAAATCCGAGGCTAGTGTCATTATTGAAATAGAAAAGATGGACATCTTTTCAATAATCTTTTTTTCCCATTTTTTTCTCCCATCTCATGTGAACCAGTTCAAAACCATTTAAGTTTGTTAAGTTGAGTAAATAAAAAGGGAATAGAGTCCTATCCGTGAAGCAGCTCAATTCCATTTTTTTTTTTTCAAATTGAAAAGTCAACCCTGCTATTGCAGCATTTCTTTCCAGCCTTTCCTTCTGAAACTCCATGGGAAAAAAAAGAAAAAAAAAAAAAAACAGAGTAGCATAGACACATATTGCACATTTATCTTGTTTTAGACCCTGAACGTCAAGGTGATGCCTGGAGCAAATATTTAGCCAGGCAAATGGTAATCTTATCAAAAGAAGGATTTATAAGAGAAATACTAGCACAAAGCTCCCTGCAATGGGTGAATGGCTTTGGGTAATCATCACTATTCTTTGCACTGATATTTGACAACATCCTTCTCGGCAACAGCTGCTTTATCACTGCCTTTAATGACCATAAACCAGAAAATCTTGCATAATTCAGCGAGAGTATTCTGAAGGCCCTCCGTCTGCCTGAGGATGTCTGCTTTGCTGAACAGTTTCTTTCTTGGGGATTTCTTGACTAACAGGTGCATCATTATACACACCAACAATTGGCAGAGTGAGGAGTGCAGTAATTCAGTGTGCAGTGCCTTCTGATAACTACATAAAGAAATGAACTTCCTTAAGGAAGAAAAAAATGGAGAACCATTTAACTTGTCCAAATGCATTTAAGCTGATGTTTTAGGGAAGACAATTTAGATTCTGAACAAGTATTTGTGGCTCAATCTCAATCTTCTTTCCACACAGCTCTGAGTTTTGCTCACAAACAGAACTACTTTGGGCAATGTTATTTTCCCTTTGTAGGCTTGCACTATTTCTGAGTTCATACAGACTAAGAGTGCTCAAAATACTGATCAAGTTAAAATAGGGTCTTGAGAAATTCCATTCAGCCAGAAAGGAAATAAAATAAAAGTTTCACCTATGGAAAAGTTACCACAGCTACAATGAGGACAAATTCCAACCTTGATTTAAAATCCAGTTAAGTGTCCAGTCCATGACCTTTGGAATGCATCTTCGTATCTCTGAACTTTTATTACTGAAACTAAAAGCTGGAATTGCCAAATGCTTCCTTAGACATGGGCTTTGGAGAAATTGGGGAAGGTTGTATGGACATATATTAAGCTTTTAATATACACAGAATGCGAAAGAGTACAGAGTGCACAGATTGTTAGAGTATCCAGAAAATGTGAAGTGTTAGGTTGGAAAGCCTCATAACAATCAAGAGGTCTAGGGTTCTGACCCACAACAGACTACGTGACCTCAGACTCATCCCCTGGATTCAATAACAATGATAATGGTCAACTTAAGAAACTTAGGAAAGAATAATGTGCTATACAATTATGGAGTAAAGCCACTATTGATGAAGTTAATATTTTATTGAGGAGCAAAGTTGCCATGATGGCTAAGGATCTTTCACATAAAGTCCTTCTTTGAGTAGAAAGCCACCACCAGCATTAGACCTCATTATCCTTTGTACTGACTCTTGTGATAGTCCCTCCTGGGTTCTCTCTCTCTCTGATCCTCTAATAATTTAAGTCTTTCTAAATTATAGTCACTGGATATTATAGTCACATCACTCTTTTTCTTAAAACACTTCTGAAGATTCCCCATTGCCAGGTCCAGCTGCTTACCTTAGAACCCACACTAAGAGAGAGCATGAAAATTCCATCAATCAGGAGTAAATGACATGCTCACAGATCAGGAACTAATCACTGGGCACCAGACAACCCTAGCAAAGCCCTCAGCTGCTTTTCTATCTTGTGCTCATTTTTCCCCCTCAGACACCTGCAGCTTCCAGCTGCTTAAAGATCTGGTTGCTTCTTAACCTGTTAACTCATAACCCTCAAGCAGTTAGCCATTGTCTCCTTTATTTCTCTAGAAGGCAATGTGTCTCCATCTCAGCACTTGAATTTTAATTCTTTATCTCTGAGACTGCCCTCCATGCAAAGTCACAGGGCAAAATTTCCCCCCTCTGTCAGTGTGATTAGTTTGAAAAGGACTGGCACAAAATAATTAGTGTTTGTTGAATGAATGGACCTGCCATCCACCATTAGCTTCTGCTGCTTACAGTGCCCAGAAGTTACTATAGATAAGATGATACCTTAATTCCAGTCATGCTCTTTTCTCACTGGATGCTCAAAGTCAAAGTAAGACTCAAATAAGTCTTTTTAAAACTCCATATCAGGGGATCCCTGGGTGGCTCAGTGGTTTAGCGCCTGCCTTTGGCCCAGGGCGGGGTCCTGAAGTCCCGGAATTGAGTCCCACGTCGGGCTCCCGGCATGGAGCCTGCTTCTCGCTCTGCCTGTGTCTCTGCCTCTCTCTCTGTGTGTCTCTCATGAATAAATAAATAAAATCTTAAAAAAAACTCCGTATCATAGATTTTCCATGATTATATATAAATTAATGAATAAAAATGGCTCTAAACAACTGACCTTCTTTCTTTCCCAATTTAATTTAATTTCTAAAAAAAATTTATTCTGCTCCTACTTTCAAAATATTTTATGTTTTCACATTTTAAAACCTTTCAAAGTTTATTAGTTCTGTTAACAACAACCAAGCATTTCCTTTGTCCTGCAGCTCATTCTCTTGCTTAGATGTTGTATTTGAGCATTAACCTTACAACCTGCTCTGGTCTACCCTATTTTTTTTTTTCCTTTTCCAAATGGGGCAACAGGACCTGAGTAAACACTATATGTACTTTTTCTTTGTTGGACAATTTTACAGCATAAGATACCAGAGAAAAATATTGACCTTGCTTTTGGAACACCTGATTTCATTCTCTTTACAGAACCAGCTACATAATTTTCAGGATCCAATCCAAAATAAAAATGAAAATTTTTTCATTCTTTGATCAAAACACAGGGGGAAAAAAGCTTTTCCTTCTTTTCAGTGGTCTCTCTGTTTTTCATTCTCTAATAGATCTATGGGATAGATCTATTTAATGCTGCACTACCTCAGATGTGAGGCCACTCCCCGAGTGAGTGCAGAATCTTACAGATATCTCAGCTCCACAGTTCACTACTGACACACACCCAATCCTGACCCTCCCCAGTACCAATTCCCAGAGCCCTGCTTGTGGGCCAAGACTCCAGTGACTATTGGGTTGGGGAGAAGGGAAACAGAAAGCTGAAATCCAATCCTAGAGAGGTGATGAGGAGGCAGGATGGGGAATCACATATGAACACAAGTTCCAAGCCCCCTGCATTGTCCCATCAGACTAAATTTACAAAATAGAACTTCAAATAGAAAATTATTATGGGGTTCAAGATGGCAACTGCAGAGCAGAAGGTCCTGTGGGACTGTCCTAATTGCACACAAGATAGCCTTGCCTCTTCACTTTCAATACTGTCTACTCTCAGGGAGAAAATACTCCCTGTGCCTCCGTCTATAAGACTTCTCTCACAATTTTCTTGTAGGGTTAAATCGAATAATGTTTGTAACTTGCTGCATCGGTTGTGAATAATCATCCATAACAAATGCTTAATGTGCCAATAGTTTGGAGCACAGCCTGACTTCTTGAGTTCCAGTCCCGAATTTGTTTCTTGCTTGTGAGAGAGACTTGAGAACATATACTTGCCATTTACTTTAGAATACACCAGTCTGTACATTGAGATAGCACGTGCATGTCACTTAAGTTAGTACAGTGCCCAGGTGCTACCCTAAAAAGTGCATTTGAGAAATGATCAGCCAATATGTGAATGCACAGTCCAGAAGGCAGCCAGCTATCCTTCAGAAAAGACACATTCCTGGTACCACTACAAACATCCCTATACCTGATGATTTGCTGATTTTTCTACTGATGGTCAAAATATATGACTTTTTAAAATTATTAAAAATAAAGGTATGTCAATCAACAATTCCTTGGTAGAATTAAATGCATATAAGATAGTTGAACTGTCTAAAGTAATTTAGGAATACTCCTTACTCTTGATTGTCAAGATACTGAAGTCTAGTGCAACTTGCACACTTAGAAATAGCACATTAGGCTGAATCCCTCAACTGTCTGGTGTCCAGCAACAAACTCTGGAATTGTGAGCTATATGCGTGGGCTCTTGGAATCTGCTTCAGGAAACCTTTCCTGCAAAGTCAGAATTGGATCATGCAGAAGGACAGAGAGTTGGGATATCTTTTAGCCAACAGAACAGATCCTATGAATTGACTTTTTTTAGTGCATGTGAATAATTGTTGAATTAATACGTGACATGTGTATCAACATTTGATCTAAGACTTGTGCCTTCATTGGCCAGGGCTGCCCTAACAAAATACTCACAGACTGAGTGGGTTACAGGAATGTATTTTCTCACAATTTCAGAAATCTGAAATCACGTGTTGGTAGGTTTGGATTCTTCTGAAGCTTCTCTCTTTGGCTTGTATGTAGATGCCTGTCTTTTATTGTGTTCTTACATCATTTTCCTTTTGTGCAAGTCTGTGTCCAAATTTCCCTTTTTCATAAGGACACTGGTTAGATTGGATTAGGGCCCCACCCTATTGACCCCATTTTAACTAAAGTACCTCTTTAAAGTTCCTATCTCAAAATACAGTCACATACTGACATACTAGGAGTTGGAACATCAACATAAAGTTTTGAGGAACATAACTCAGCCTGTAATGACTTATTTTCATTACAAAGTAGCAAGAGGCTCGAAAAATAGGTAATTTTCAGTACTCCAAATTTTTGGCCACTACTATGATATACCAAAAACAACCTAAGAGATATGTAAGTCTAAACTGGCATCAGTCATTTCACAGTCCTTAGAAAATCTACTTTCTGTCTCTATTCCTCAGTATCCTCTTGGGATAATAAAAGTATGTGCTTCATAGATTGCTTTAATGATTAAATATGTTAAGGAATAGAAGATATTTAAAACAAGTGCCTGGTGAATAGTGTTTACCATTATTAATATTATTATGAATTATCAAATCAATGATGAAATTAACAAAAATGAGGAAAAAAATGAATGAGTCAATCAGTAAGACTAGTTTTACAGAAGAGTAAATTAAAAGCCAGCAAGTTTCAATAACATTCTCATTGCTACCCAGCTTTTCAGAGATACAACCTGCATAATTAGACCTGACTCAAAATTCAATTTTCTTTCCCTTCACTGTTTCACATGAGTCCTCTTAGGGGTCAACTTCACAAATGTCCGTTGAGGTACGATTTCCACTTAGTCATACCAAAAGAATATCTCTCTGACATTTTTTGAGCTAAAATGAACTAAGAAGATTCTATTTCAATTGTTGACATCTGTGTATATCTGTATATGATTTTAATTTAGTTTGAACTATTATTTGATTTAATTAAGTATTTAACAAATATTAATTGGGCCAAGCATGCTATTGAAAGAATGTCACATAACTGTCCCTGAAAAGAACTTATCATGAGCTACTTTAAGCCAATTTGGTCACACACATCTATCAGGTCCCATTTGGTGGACTTTAGTCGCTGCCAATAATTACAGGTTAGTTACCTCTCTACATAACCTGTACCTATTACTTTTGTAAACTCCACGGAGTCCCAGATCTCTTGTGTCTATAGTTCCCAAAATTGCCCAAGAATCACAATACAAGATTAAGCTAAACCATTCTCAGAGTCAGGCAACTAAGACTCTTCCACACCTTTGGTAGGACACAGGACTATTCAGGGGTTAAGGCCAAGGGACCATTTTCAAGGACAAAGGGCAAAAGGTCTACTAGATTTTATACCTTCCCTGTTAATGCAAAGCAGAAATTTCTCTAAGATATTTTTGACAATCAACATATTTTTAATACAGCTAATTTCAATTATGTGGCCTCTTTCAACATTCATTGTACTGATTATTAAAGTCTCTAGTGATCCAGGAAAAGGAGTTCCAAAAAGCTCCATCAGAGTAGCTGCTTCTGAGTACATCCATTCTCATTAACAGGAGAGAGGGCCTTTCGTGGGATATGAATGCTGCATAAGGACAGCTGACTAACCTCAGGGTGTAGATTGAAACCAGTACACACACATTTTATAACACTTTCCACGTTAAAATGTTCTAAAGTAAATTACAGACATAATAACTACCATGCTATTAGCTGGCCTATCTGAAAGCACAGAGGTGGCCTTTCTAGAAAAAGCACAAAATGCAGCCATGCTGAATGATTCTCCTACAGAAGAGGTTCACTAACAAATTTGCTCCATGCAGAGCAGATGAAAACATATTTTAAGATACAAAATTTCTCCCAAAGATGATATATATACATTTACACACACAAACACATGTATATGTATATACATACATACGCAATATGTATCCACACACATGTGATTTTCTGTATAGAACTGAATATCATTAATTGCAACTAATTTTTTTTTCAGCTTCATTGGTTTGTAGAACGCTGGGCTTCAAGGTATGTACTCCCTTCACACAAAATATATTTAGAAATCTAGAAAAAGATAGTTACTCCCAAAGATCTAGGTGCGGTATTTATTAACTAATTATACAATTCTAGATCTATTATATGCTAGATATGAGGGATTGCCTAGTATATTATTTAAATGCTCATAGATACTTAGATACCCAACAAGGGATTAAAAAGTATTTGACTTTAAAAAAAAAAAAAAACAACAGTCCATTTAACAAAGAAAACTTGCATAATCCTTTCAGTTATATAATAAGCACATCAAAACCTCCCACTCTTGTAGGAGGAATGCATTATGGACATATTCTAAAAACAGGGGAGGCATTGTTAATGCATAGCTCTATGATACCTCTTTGAAATATCACAAGAACACTGTTATTATTGCAAATAAGGGATGGAGATGACTCAAGTTCTACCAGAATATGGCTCTTTTAGACTGGAACCATTTTAGACAGATGCACATATACCCAATAGGGTCCAGCACAATGCCTCCCACATAAGAATTACAGATTCTTGTTTAATAACTTGATGATAACATTACATTCTAATGTCCCACAAGGTTTCTGTAGAGGTATGAAAAACCCAAAAAGAAGGATATATGTGTGATTATATGAGCTGAAGTAAGGCACTGTAGGGAACCCATGATTATGGTTATGTTGTCATTTTCTTGTTCCCAACAAGGATGTGGATTTTCAAACACTACAATGGAAGAGTATTTAAAATTGTCCAGTCAACTATTTTATCATTTGCCTTATTTTATTTTATTTTATTTTATTTTATTTTATTTTATTGGCCATGAAAATCTTTTAAATAAAGCAAAAGCTCCATAATAGTAATTAAATATTTAAATCAGTATTCTGGTGGCTCCTGGAGGGCTGATCAAAGGGGAGAGATTGGAGGAAGATAGTTCACTAGAGAGATATGATGAGAACCATAACTCAAGTAGTGAGAATGAATAAAAGAATACAAATTCAAGAGATATTTAGAAGTTAGACTCAGCATGTGGGGATAAAGGAGAGAAAGTTGTTGAGTTTGAATTCTAGGCTTCCAGCATGGGTACCTGAGGTAATAGAGAAGTAAATTTCCACAAGAAGGAAATCCATTTGGAAGAAGAAATTTGATGGGAAAGATCAGGTGTTGGATCCATCTATGTTGATTGTGAAAAATGTAATGACAGTAAATGAAGCAATCTCTGTCTTCACACATGCATCTTTTGTTCTGATTTGCACACATTCATTGATTTCACCTCATAGTAAGTACCTTGTTATGAGAAACTGTCAATTGGAAAAATTAAGAACCAGAATAGGTGATTTCTCTCCAAAACTCTCTCCTGAGTAACATGCAGTCTGGTTTCCCAACATTTCCATAGCTGTATGATCCCAGAAAATTGGGGGACATGATTGATTGACATGACTGCCTCTTTTGTGAGATTGTGTGTATATGTATGTGTTCTAAATTTTTCTCACTTTTCTCATTCCCAGGAGTAAGTCTTAGATTTTTACACACTTCCTAGGATCATCTGAAATCTACTCCTTAGCTAATAACAAACTCTTTCCACTCACTAACAGCCGAAGAATCGACCATAAACACCTATCCTAAACCCTGTCCAAATGTGTACTATCATTTTGCGTAAGAGCTCCAAATTCTATAAAAACTAGAAAAATAAGTTGACCAATGTTTTTTTTTTTCTCTTGAAGTCATCAAAGCAGGAAATTCTATTCACACTATTTGGCCAGCAAGGCCACAGCCCCTAATCCCTTCTGCAAGCTATACTTTCAGTCTGAAGAGGCACTATGCAGGCATGAGAGAAGAAGATTGCTAAACCCATATGGTTGGTTGAATTACTGGGATGTCACTCCTTGACCCTGGTCAAAGCAGTGGTAATTTTTTGTAAAGCATTATTTTGTGTTCCTTTATTTATATGTTAGGTGACTAGAATTATTGCTTTTGTCATTTTTTTTATCACTCGTGGTCAGAAAAATATTACTTACATTTGCCTGAAGAAAAAGAAGTAGGTCAGATATCCAGGCTGGGTCATAAGCCCATTGCAGTATGACAAGATTCAAGAAAAATGGGCTTGGGGAAGGGAATCTGTGCTTTTCTTAAAGATTTTTAAATGGCCAGAAAGAAAGGATGAAATGTAGAAGACAGTGAGAATTTCAGGAACAGTCTTGGCCTACAGCTATGTAGATTGTTCTTTTCAAGGTAAAAATAGTTGCAAAATTAAAGGAAAGGGCAAGATCACCCAGAGATATATTGTAAGGTCTGGAGAGAAGAAAACTCAAGATAAAACCTTAGGTGATACCAACATTTTAAAGTGTGGCATAAGGCCACCAGAAAAAGGAAACCAGGAAAAAGTGGCAAGAGGTAAAAGTGAACTGGAAAAGAATAGTATTATGAAAACCAAAAGAGAGAGAGTTTCAGGATCTAGAGAACAATAAACAAACCAAAGTTTGTATAAAAGTCATGTAAGATGAAAACTAAGAATTGTTTATTGAATTTGTCATTTAGAGAGTCACTACTTGACTTTGTGTGATTTAAGGAAGTGGTATAGCCACAATCATGACTGCAAAGCATTGTAGACAGATCAGGATTGGGTAACTGAGGACATCAAGTGTAGTCTGCCAGACAAACATTTGATTAAGAAGGGTCAGAAAAAGATAGGGTGATAGGGAAGGGTACAAAGTTAAGGAGCGGGTCATGTTTTATATGTACATATTTATGCACAATTGTTTTATTTTTAGGGTAGAGTAAAAAACCAAATGTATAAGTTGGGGAAAATCCGTAAGTGGACAGGAAAGCAGAATAGTCAGAAATGAGAGAAGGGTAATTGATTGTATTAGTTTGCTAGGGCTGCTGGATTAGCACCCAGCCTAAAACAAACAAAACAAAACTTCATCTTAATTTAATCACCTGTTGGCTCTATCTCCAAATATAGTCACGTTTTGAGGTACTAAAGGTTAAGATCTCAACATATGAATTGAGGGGAGGGCACACAAATTAACCTATAATACTCATGGAGAGAGTGCTAGGATGGAGTTGTGGGGAAAGGGAGGCACTGTTCAGGTTTAGCTTCTTATATTGTCAACAATAGATGGCTGGTAACGATAATAGAAACAATCACTTGGACCTCCTACCATTCCAACAGAACATACTTCATCTAATACTGCAAACATATATATCTAAAAGGGTTTTTTTTTTCCATTCTGTAACATATTCTAAAGTCTTTTCACTCCTATGCTATGATTCTATAAAAATTATTCTTTACTTCAGTCAAAAAATATTGTTGGGCAACTATCTTAGTGCCAAGCACCATACTTTTTATGGAAATAGAATCTCGATTTATTTTTTGATATCAAAAGCATGTCATTTAACTAAACTTTCTGGCTTTAATTGATGCAACCTCTAATTTACTCTGTTGTTCTACTTTAATCATCTTGATACTTATATGTTAGTGTGAAAATACTGAAATAAATGAAAAATAAAGTATATGTTACAATAGAATGAATATAGAAATCAGTAACAGAAAGAAAAACAGAAAAATCTCTAAATACATGATAAATAACACATCTGTAACACATGAGAAAAAGAATAGAATTCAAGAGGAATTTTAAAATAGTTTGAAATAAAATAAAATGAAAACAAAACTTATGAAAATTTGTGCAGTACAGCAAAAGTACTTCAAGGGAAAATTATAACATTGAAATATTACAAAAGAAGAAATATCTAAAATCAATAATCTGAGTTTCCACTGTAGGAAACTAGAAAAAGAATAGTAAATTCTTTTTTTTTTTTTTTTTAGAATAGTAAATTCTTTGAAAAAATTCTTCTCAGTGTAAGAAGAAGAAGAGAAGTAAGAATTAGAGCAGAAATCAGTGAAATTTAAACCAGGAAATCAATAGAGAAAACAAAACCAAAAGTATATTGCTAATATCCAAAATGAAATGGGGAACATCACTACAGATTCTGTATTCTACATTAAATAAAAAATTTTAAAATACTATAAACAAGTCTATACCCATAAATTTAAAAGCTAGATGAAATGAACCAATTCTTTGAAAGACACAAGCTGCTAAAACTCACACAAAAAGAAATAGTTGATATGAATAGGGCTATATCTTTCTTAAGAAATTGATTCAATAATAAATAATCTCCCCAAACAAAAAGCAGCAGGCGTAGGTAAATTCTCTAGTGAATTATACCAAACCTTTAAGGAATTACACCAATTTTTTCAATATGTATTGGAGGGTAGAAGCAAAGAGAACTCATTCTATGTGACCAGCATTGTCTTAACAACAAAACCAGACAAAGATATTATAAGAAAAGAAAACTACACACCAGAATGAATATAAATACAAAAGCCCTCATTAAAACATCAGCAAATGGACACTAACAATGTATAAAAAGAATTATGAATTACTGAACTCTACACCTGAAACTAATGATGTACTATATGTTGGTTAATTGAATTTAAATTATATATAAAAATTATAGGGGCACCTGGGTGGCTCCATAGGTTGAGGGTCTATCTTTGGTTCAGGTCATGATTTCAGGGTGCTGGGATCAAACCCTGCATCAAGCTCCCCATTCAGCGGGGAATCTGCTTTTCCCTCTGCTTCTCCCCACCCTCCCCTCTTGAAATAAATAAATAAATAATCTTTTAAAAACAAGAATTATACACCATGACCAAGTGTGATTTATCCCAGGTATATAAGGCTGGTTCAACATTAAAAAGTCAATTAATTCAATCCATTTTATCAGTAGGATAAAAAAATCACACAACCGTATCAATAGATGCAGAAAAATGATTGGACACCCATTTATTATAAAAACTCTCAGTGAACTAATGGCTGGGATTTTTTTCAACCTGATAACAAATACCTTCCAAATAATCCTACAGCTAACATCATGCTTAATGGAGATAATCTTGAAGCTTTGTTATTGAGATCATGTATAGGCAAAGATGTCTGCTCTTACCTCTCCTTTTCAACTTCATCTTGGAAATTCTAGCTAATGAAATAAGACAGGGAAAGGAAATAAAAGATATAGATACTGGAAAGGAAGAAATAAAATTGTCTTTCTTCACAGATGACTGATTTTCTACATAGAAAATCCAAAATAATCAACAAAAAAACTCCTAGAACTAATAAGTAATTAAGGCAAGGTTGCAAGGTACAAGGTTAATATACAAAAGTCAATCAGTTCCTTATTATATCAGCAATGAACCAGAGGAATTTGTAATTAAAAGCAGTATCATTTACATTAGCACCCAAAAAAGATTAAATACTTAGATATAAATCCAACAACATACATAAAGCAAATTACAAAATTCTGATAAACAAAATTAAAGAAGAACCAAATAAATGGAGAGATATTCCATGTTCATGGATAGGAAGATTGACTATTGTCAAGATTGCAATTCATCCAAACTTGATCTATAGATTCTTTGCAATCCCAATCAAAATCCCAGAAAATTCTTTTGTGAATATCAATAAAATAATTCTAAAACTTATATGAAGAAACAAAAGAGCAGATTAACCAAAATAATATTAAAGGAAAAGAAAGTTCCTTTCTAGCACTATTTGATTCAAGACTTACACTCAGTTGGGGTAATCAAGACAGTGTGTTATAGGCAAAAGGAGAGAAAAACTAATAGAATAGAATGGAGAGCCCAGAAACAAAGCCATGTAAATATATTCAACTGATCTTTGACAAAGGAACAAAGGCAATACAAGAAACAATGACAATCTTTTCCACAAATGATGCCAGAACAACTGAACATCCACATACAAAAAAAACAAACCAAACCAAACCAAAACACACACACACACACACACACACACACAAACCCAAAAACCAAAACCAAACCAAACAAAACAAACAAACAAACAAACAAAACAAAACAAAGAACTTAATTAAGACATAGACCTTACACTTTTCACAAAACTTAACTCAAAGAAGACCATGGACCTAAATGGAAAGTTCAAAACTACAAAACCAGAAAATAAAATGAGAAAAAAAACCCTAAATGACCTTCGGTATGGTGATGACTTTTAGATACAATACCAAAGGCACACTCCATGACAGAAATCATTGTTAAGTTATACAAATTTTAAAATATTTCATTCTGTGAAATAGAATGACAAAATACTGGGAAGACAAAGCATAGACTGAGAGAAGATATTTGCAAAAGACATATCTGATAAAGAACTGTTAAACAAAACTGCTTAAAACTCAACAAGAAAAGAAACACAATTTAAAAATGGACCAAAGACCTTAACAGACACTTTACCAAAGGAGATATACAAATGCCAAATAAGCATATGAAAAAAATGTTCTATGTCATATGTCATCAGGAAAATGCAAATTAAAACAACAAGGTACCACTACACATCCATTAGAATGACCAAAATCTAGAATGCAGACAACATTAAATGCCTGCAAGTACACGGGGCAACAGGAGCTATCATACATTGCTGGTGGAAATGCAAAATGATATATAGTCTCTTTGGAAGGCAAAATGCTCTGTTTTTTCTAAAGCTAAACATACTCTTAACAAAAATCAACCTGCTATTGCGCTCCTCAGTGTTTATTCAAAGGCTTTGAGAATTTATGTCCACGCAAAAACCCACATACAGATGTTTATAGCAGCTTTAATCCTAAGGCTATACATTCACACCAAATATCAAACCTTAATGAAAATTTTCTAAATAGTTATATAATTCAGTTTTAACCAGTTAGATTTGAGGGAATTTTTCAATGTGGTCAGCTTGATCTTCAAGCCTGAACATTAGTAACATTAAGATATACTTGAAATATGTATAACAAGGTGAAAATCTGAGATTATTAACTTTATCCTCTATCATGAATCTTATATACTTTGTGAATAAAAAGCACAGAAATCAGATCTCCTCAGTAACCAAGAGTCATTAATTCTTTGTTAATGCAACACACTTTTGCTCTTTTGGCATTATTATAATGAAGAACAGTATTTTACAAAAGGAAGTCAAGCAAATACATTAAATCATGACCTCTTTACTTTGCACTACTCTAGTTTAAGTGCCCTGAAATGAACTTTTTAGTTAATTAGCATTCTTCTGTTTGTCACTTTAAGTAATTACTCTTCTCAATTTAATTGAAGTGTTATATGTGAGGCGCTAAGAGCTTGGAAACAGACCCACCTGATGAATTAAGTTCACTCAGGAACAAAGCAGAGAGTTGCATTCAAGAGTCAAAGGAGCAGCCTATTGGGAGGTTTGGAGCAAAGTAATGGGAATAATTAACATCTCTTGCTCCAATAATTGTATTGGAAGAATGGATTTCAAATATCCATTAATTTAAGTGGTCTTTATTCCATCATTAAGCAAACTGCAGATTTGGCTCTGACTTTTGCATACGCTTAGCACAAATAGACCATGTTGTGGGTATATGCCCTTGGGAGTGATTGTCATAGGAAGCTTCAGAGGCTCTCCATGTCTGTGCCTCTTGTGCTGGATGCTGTAGGCAGGGAAGGGCTGACAACTGTGCAAGGTCTTAAGGGCACTGCTACTTCTCTGGAGAGCAGAAATTAAGTTTTTCACCTCAGAGATAAAACCTCAAGGTCTGTTTGTTCAAGGATAATTTGTCCCTGAGAAAATTGCTCTGTAGCATCTCAGCTCATACAAGGCTTAAAATTCAACTTAATAATTCATAAATAAAAATGCCATACTGGTTTGTGTTGAACCAGGGTGGTTTTTTTCATGTTTTAATAATTCTGAAATTGGAATGCCCCTTACAGTTTTCTTTTCTAGCCCTTGCAAATGTATGTTTAAAAAGCTAATGGATTAATCACAGAGATAAAGAAAGATAGTATCTCAACTACAGGAAGCTTATGTAATGAGATGGTTAGTTTGTTCTAGTCCTTACAAGCCTTATTACATGTTAACTGAGGTACCAAATGCCTTCATATCCAATCTCAACAATCTTCCACACAAATGGATCATTAGGTACTATTTTTCTCATTTGTCTGAATATCACAGTGCTGGGGAATGTTAAAGTTTGAATTCATTCATTCGTTCATTCATTCATTCACTATTTGTTTCTTAATGTAGTCAGTCAACACTTGTTTTGAGCACCTGCAATATAAATAGCAATGATAATGACAATGATAAAACATAAATGTCATGAGTACTCATTCTAGGCCCACCACTATACTGAGTTTTATGGAGAGAATGGTTAGTAATGTGGGTCACAGATTCAAATTGTATTGAATTGACTAAAAATGTGGGCTCTGAAGCCATGCTACCTTTAGGAAGCAACCTAAAAGGAAGGTATATAGCTGCTGTGGCTGAGATATTCACCACTGAAATAGTATATGTGCTGCCGAAGTGAGCACTCACCACTGAAATAATTAGCAGGATAATATCTGCTGACCTGATCTGATATACAAACATCCCCCAATCAGAATTCTGAAGACAATCTATTTTTGAGTCCTACCTTGCCTTTTTTAAGATTTTATTTATGTATTCATGAAAGACACAGAGAGAGAGAGCAGAGACATAGGCAGAGGGAGAAGCAGGCTTCCTGCAGGCTGCCAGGACCCTGGGATCACGACGTGTGCCAAAGGCTGATGCTCAACCACTGAGCCACCCACGTGCCCCTAACCTTGCCTTTTATCGACTACCAAACGTTGAGTATATTAATGTACCTTTCTAAGATTGTATCCCCTTCTGTAAAATACTCCCATGGCCAGGTGTTTAAGTGAGGTTCACTATTTTTCATAAGATAGTATAAGCTCTCTCTTCCTTTTGAGAATGCCATAGCACCATAGAAATATCTTGACTTTATATTTTTGGTTTTGTTTCACAAGAAAATACAACCTTCAGTAATTATTATCAAATTTCATTATAAGGAATGATATTGATGTGCATTTTCTGAAACATAAGCAGTCTATTTATTTTTTTTAAATTTTTTTTTATTTTATTTATGATAGTCACAGAGAGAGAGAGAGAGAGAGGCAGAGACACAGGCAGAGGGAAAAGCAGGCTCCATGCACCGGGAGCCCGATGTGGGATTCGATCCCTGGTCTCCAGGATCGCGCCCTGGGCCAAAGGCAGGCGCCAAACCGCTGCGCCACCCAGGGATCCCTAAGCAGTCTATTTATTCAATGTATACATATTACTCTTTAATAGCTAAAAATAAAAGCATAGATAATAGTGTCTGTATTTTTTATTTAAATGCTAACACTTCCTTGCATTGAAATATAGTAATAAGAGCTAACATTTATTGATTTCTAAATTCTAACCATCATTAATTAACATTTTTCATTTTATTTTTCATTTTATTTTTATTTTTAGATTGTATTTAAATTAGATTAATTAACATGTCATGTATTCTTGGTTTCAAAGGTAAAGGTCAGTGATTCATCAGTGTTACATAATACCCAGTGCTCTTTACATCACACACCTTCCTTGCTGTTCATCACCCAGTTACCCCACCCCCCAATCCTCTCCTCTTCAGTGACCCTCGGTTTGTTTCCTATGATTAAGAGTTTCTTATGGTTTGTCTCCTTCTCTTATTTTGTCTTGTTTTGTTTTTTTCCTCTCTCTAATAAAAGCATCATAAATTTTCACATTTGATAAGCCAAATTTAAAGAGCTACAGGAGTGAACTCAATTGTATATATTGAATTCTGCTTAGTTATTATACATTTAAATTATAGGAAAGAATTTAGATAGGAAGTTTTTTTTAAATTTTTATTTATTTATGATAGTCACAGAGAGAGAGAGAGAGAGAGAGAGGCAGAGGGAGAAGCAGGCGCCATGCACCGGGAGCCCGACGTGGGATTCGATCCCAGGTCTCCAGGATCGGCGCCCTGGGCCAAAGGCAGGCGCCAAACCGCTGCGCCACCCAGGGATCCCTAGATGGGAAGTTAAATAAATAATATATAGATAGATGATAGAGAGAGAGAGAGAGAGAGAGAGATAGATAGATAGATAGATAGATAGATAAGAGATAGAAATATGTTAAAATGTGGGCCACTACATTGTATCATCCTTCTTATAGGACCAATATAAGAAATTTTGGCAGGCAAGCACAAAGACAAAACTTATGAACAAAAACAAGTCTCCTAACACATCGTATTTCCATTTCTGTGCTCTGGCTCCAAAGAAATTTAGAGCTAATTTGCAATCTATCTCTAGTGATGGTACAGCATGTTCTGGTGGGCATTTCTGTACACTTACTTTGCCTCTGCTTCATCTTACTTCCTTGTCCTCATATTCTCATTCCACCTACTTGCCTTGCCTACTTTTGTCCTATTGTACTGCACATACTGCACATATTTATGTAAGTGTACTTCAGTTTATTTGAGGAATTTATAAAATTAATCATTAAAAATCAATGTCTGAGTAACTTTACAATGGAGAAACATGACAAGGGCTAGCTAGCCAGGTGATTAAGGTAATACCATCAGTGATAAATCCTGTTCCCTTGTTATGATGTAAAGAGAATGGCATCTTGCTGTGGTCATCTTTCTCAAAATCCATCATCCCAGTCTAATCACGAAAAAAAATCAGGCAAATCACAATCGAAGAACATTCTATAAAATACTTTATCAGCATCTCTCAAAACTGTTAAGGACATAAGAAACAAAGATAGTCTGAGAAATTGTTACAGCCAAGAGAAGCCTAAAGAGATTAAATAACTAAATATAATGTGGTATTCTAGATGGGGTTCTGGAACAGATAAAGGACAGTAAGCAAAATTAATCAATAGTAGTTTGTTAATTATGACGAAGTTTAGTAAATGTTCTCAGTTATGGTGATAATGATAGGAGAAACTGCGTCTGGGGTATATGGGAACTACAAAAGTTGTTTATAAACCTAAAACTATTCTAAAATTTAAACATTTATAAAAATAAAAAAAATTAATGACTGGAGATGTGGAATGACTGAGATACCATGTATGTTATGGTTTTGCACACTACCAAGTACAAGAAAAAGATACTTCCTGTGTATCTGCATGGCTGTGTGACTGGTATAAGTAGGGGACAGGTGACATTTCCTGACAGAGAGTACATACTCTATGACTAAGTCACTTCAGAAAGTTGTTTCAGAGATGACACAGAATCAAAGCTCAGTATCATTGTAGAACCACAGGACCAGTATGCCTGGTATTAAAGCCCTCTTTAAATGAGATAAGCAACTTGGGAATAAGAAGGAAACAAAAACTAATGGACAATGAATTTTCCCCAAACCTCTCTAATTTTCTCTATAGCTTTTTTACCCAACATAGGTAGAGCCATAGCACCCTATGGAAAAAGGGTCCTATGGTTAATACGGGTATGTCTTTATGAATCTCCAAGTATCTCCCCAGAGTGAAAAACATACACACTTGACCAACATTTGACCACAGTGCCTTCACACAGGCCAGGTTTGATGGCTCTCAGGCACCCCTGAATTTGGTAAATTATCTGAATGTGCTTCTTTACCAAGGAAGTCAAGTTAGCCATCTGTTCTTGATCCTGTTTGGCCAGCCACTCTGATCTTCAGATTCAAATTTTGTTACGTCAGGAACAAAATCTCCAGTAGGTGCTAAATTGCCTAGAGTACGGTTAGTTACATTTGAGTCACCAATACAATGGCAGCATAAATTTGATCAAAGATTTTTGTGGAGCTTTTTTGTTGTTGTTGTTTGTTTTCCTCACAGAGAAATTTAGAATTGGGAAGTCTGGGTCTGGTGTGGAGCCTCACCAATTGTCTGGAACTCAGATGTTCTCTTTAACCACCCCTAGAATGTGACCTTCAAGGGCATGACCCAAGATGGAGATACTGTCATCATCACATTTCTGTTTCAGAAAGAATAGAAAAGGACAAGGAAATGAGGAGCAAGGCTGGGTGAGGGTCAGCTACATTATAAGGAAGGCTCTCAGAAGCTAATTGATCACAGCTGAGTGGAGGCAGGATGATATTTTCACTATTCTAAAAGGTCATGTGCTTTGGCAAAGGAAGTTCTCTCTTTAAGAGAAAAGGAGAGGATTGATATTGGGAGACACCTATAAGAGCCATCTTTCTCCTTAGCACTTAATTTCATTTATTTCCAGTGTTACAAAATTGCCCTGAGAAGATCTAAGCTCTGTTCTCAGCTCTATGATGTACTAAATAAATATATGACCTTGGTTAAATCACTTAACCTCTTGGAGATGTAGTTTGCTCATCACTAAAATGAGGCTAATATTGTCTCCTCTTTCATCCTCAAATGATTTAATTAGACGAATGTATGTGAAAGGGCCCCACAAACTATCAATGATCACCCCCTACAACTATGGGATGATGCCACCATCATCATCTTTCCAGTTGTCTCTGTTATCATAGTACATCCCCTACCTATGCACCTTCCTTTCAGTATGCACATACAAATCCATGAATGATACTTTTATCCAAGCATGTATTTATTTAACCCCAAAGTACTATCATATTAATAACAGATTTTCAGAAATCATAAGGAAGGAATAATAAAAGCATTAAATATTCACATCACTTGTTATACTTACCCTGATTTAAGAAATCTTTATGTGGTTAATAGACATCAGTGTTTATTATTTATTTTATTTTATTTATTTAAGATTATTTATTTATTTATTTATTTATTTATTTGGGTGTGTGTGTGTGTGAGAGAGAGAGAGAGAGAGAGAGCATATGAGCAGGGGGAGGGGCAGAGGGAGAAGCAGACTCCCTACTGAGCAGGGAGCCCAGCTTGGAACATGGGGCTCCATCCCAGGACACCTTCTGAGGTTCGACTCCAGGACCTCCTCCCCGCCCACCTTGAGATCATCCACTGAGCCAAAAAGCAGACATTTAGCCCACTAAGCCACCTAGGCACCTGGTTCAGGTGCCGTGTTTTAAAAATCAAAGATAGGGGCATCTGCGTGGCTCAGTCAGTTAAGTGTCAGTCTTCAGTGTAGGCCATGACTCCAGGTTCCTGGAATCAAGCTCTGTGTCAGTATGTTAGGCTCCCTGCTCAGCAGGGAGTCTGCTTCTCCCTCTCCCTCTGCCCCTCTTCTGCTTGTGCTCTCTGACTCTTTCTATCTCTCAGTCAAATAAATAAATAAACTCTTTAAAAAAAAAAGATAATTGGTAGGAGGCAGGGGGCAGGTTTAATATTTAAAACCAAACAAATAAATAAGAGCTGATACATGGTAGTCAGAGCATATTGTATTAATGGAACTTTGGTGTCAGATAAACATGGGTTCTAATCTCAGCTTCTACATGAATTATCTGTGAAAGCTTGACCAATTTTGTAGACTTAGACTGAGATTTCTTACTTTGTTGCTAAGTATTCTTTAAAAAACTATGTGAGGTAAAAAAAAATAAAAAACTATGTGAGGTAATGTACTTATAACTCTAAACACAATACCCTGCACACAACAGGCACACACACCAAAAATGGGTCTAACTCCCATGCCCTCCTTTGTTCCCAAAGAGCGAGTCATGGTGATCTGAAACTTACAAGATAATAATTTATACTGTTTTAGCCCTTAGTATATATTTCACTGTGTTCAACCCATGGTGTGGGTTATTTCATTGACCCACACAACCTTATGTAAAGATACTTTCATAATTTCCATTTTATGGATGTGAAGATTGAAGGTCAGGAATGTTGACTTGCCAAGGTTATCCTGCTGGCAAGTGGGGAAAAGAGAACAGAACCCAGAAGTCAGTGTCAAATTCCAATTCTTGGATCAAAACCTAATTCACTGAAAGCCAGTTTGGCAAATATTAATTCAAGGTATGATAAATTGGCCAAAACTCACAAACAAAGGAGGTGTACGTTTAGGACTAGTATGGAGACACGGCTTTTGGGCTGGGTGTAAATCTGCAAGAGGGTGGACAGCCATTAAGAGTTAGCTCATCCATTCCTAAATAAAATTATGCACATTGGAAAAGGCAACCATGCTAGTCTGAAAAAAAGCCTTGGCAGCAGCAAAACCCCAGTGAAATCAAACATTGGAGAACATCTCTCATTTGGTTAATTGGTCACTTTATAAATTGATCATTTTCTGAATTAAATTTTAGTTGACTGGCCAGTATCCCAACCTCTCAACCACCAGGCACTACTGCCAGATCGGGTTTGCTTTAAATGGTAAATGGCAGGCTAATTTTCCCCAACTCAAATACTTATGTGTCCATTATTAATGTTCTAAGCATGTCATTTACCCAAAAGACATATCAGGGCAAAGGAGTGGAATCTAGAATTGATTAGCTGACAGCTGTGGACCAACACAAGTGGTGAGATATTGCATGAAAACAAACAAACAAGACAAACCTCTCGTTCCTCCCCCTGAAAAAGATAATCAAAAAAGCTGTTCCAGTAGAATCATGAAAACAGGTCAGGGTATGCCAGCTTGTGATCACCAGACTGAAAGGGAGAGGGCACTGCCATTGTCTACCAAAGAGTCAGGATTTGAACGAAATAATCCCAATAACCAGAGCACTAGAGGAAATGGGGAGAAGATAGGAGTTAGCAGGCTGTGCCTTCACTATACACGAAATAATACCTGTTTGATTATTACAATATTGTAAGGACATTTTTGTTCTCATTTTATAATTGGTAAAACCAAAACAAATTGCTTTGCCTTTTTTTTTTTTTAGTGTGATTATCTCTTTCCCTAGGTAAACTCCTCTCGCCTCCACCTCTATAAATGGGCAGTTCCTATTTATATAAACACATGGATCCCTCAAAGGTAGTAACAATAATAATAATGTCCACCATTACTCAATATTCCATAGCTCTGTGAGCTGGGATTCACGTCTCTACATGCTGACTCCACAGTTTATGCTCATTACCAGTCGACCCATACTTTCTGGAGGAAAAATGGGTTCTTTGGGTAGCCACAGCATGTTTTCTAATTAGCCAATGATATTTCCCTTTGTTTTTTAATTGAAGTATTTTTATAATGCAATATATCACTTTCTTATCCCCACAAACCTAAATCTATATTCAAAGTTCTTACTAATGACTCACGATGATTATTATTAACATAAATTATTTTATGTTTTAATATGATGATAAATCAAGATAACTTGATATATGTAGGTCTACTTTACAAAGCCTATAGTTTGCCTTTTAGATTTTCTTTGTTTCTCCCTCTTTTGACTAGGGAAATCACAGTTTTCACTTCTCCCTGCTGGCAATGTATTGAATGATTCTAATTTTGTCCCCGTATTTAAAAACAAGTTTTTGTAAGTGACCTCTTCCATCTACTTAAGTACATGGACATTTATTGATAGAGTTCATGATCTTTCTAATAATTATATTCCAACACGGTTAAATTTGTTTTAATTCATTTATTTCAGGTTCTAGGTTAGCTGTGGGGGTTTGAGAGATAGGAAGTCATAAAGGCAAATTACGGTATGAGTTGAGTTTTAAAAAGCTAATATTTTTTTTCATAATCTTCTTGAAAAAAATCTTTTTGTTAGTTTATAAAATCAGTATCTTAGTAATTGCCAGCTACCACCCTGTGCCCCCCCAAAACTCAGCCAAATTCTCTCTTACACTTTGGCCCCAATTCAGATGAGCTGACATCTTTGCCAGACAGACAAAAGTGTGGTCACAGTGTCCATGTCAGAAATGCTTATTTTGTACTTGTGCTCTCCAGCTCAACTCTAGTAGAGCAACTTTCCACGTCAAGCCTAATCACTACATTAGTAAGATCAGGGCCAGGTATATTCAGCAAGGTCACTGCCAGCTCTAGTGGCTCCCACAGGACAAGGCTGGCATTAGTGATTAGAAAACAGATGGATCCCCAGTGGGAATTAAGAGAATTGGACCAGCTGCTATAGGAGGCTCTTTTTGCAATGGGCAGGCTGATCTTGTGAGTAGAGTCTTGTCACCAGGTTTGCAGGCACCTGCCCTTGGGGGAAATCTGTCAGACTGATGAGTTGACTCAGGAAGCATAGTGATTTTGTAAAGGGCCCTGGGTGGCATTATATGGCTTTCTTTCCTAAGTGTTCTTCAGCAAGTGCTCTTAGCTTATTTGTACTTATTAAAACTACTAACAATAATTCAGGCCGAAAATCAAATTCAGCTCCTGCCTTATCTTTGCCAATTTCCTCTGGCTCTGGAGTCCTTAATGGGCCAGGTACAAATATGTAAATATCATGCCTTGTGTTGGTAATTAATTTCCTTAAGGTCAAGACTGAGCGATAAGAATGCTACCTTCACTTTATGAATAATTCATTTCTGAAGAAGATCTTTATTCATTCAGACTTCATGGATGTAAAAAGTTTTGAATACACATATCTGTGACTGTATCCCACTTTTCCCTATAAACTGAGTGACTGGATAATTTGCTTAATCTTTCTAAGTTTCTTCTATGTCTCTATATAAAAGATGAGTCTAATAATGTATAGACTTACAGCTCGTTAGGAGTTTAAATAAATACATACATACAAAATACTTAGGAAAGGTAGGTGTCCAATTGATGTCATCTCTTTCTTCCTTCCCAGCTTTGAGCATATTAAAAAGTTAAGTTAAACCAAGATGTTTTAATCTAACCAGAATGTTGCTTTAAAAAAAAAAAAATGATGGAGAACTCAACCTTGACATGCAAATAAAATAAGCAAGTGAGCAAAACCAACAGAACATGTAATAGTATGTTTAAAATTTTAGGAATTTGGCATTGATCATGTGCTTAACACAATAATAAATGTTTTAAGTTCGTTATCTTGTCTGAACTTTTAATAGTCCAATAAAATAGACCAATTCTTTTATCATCTCCATTTCGCAGTTGGGAAAACCTCCTAGATTAAGCTGCTTGACAAAAATCATCCAGGGCGTAAGTGTTAGATGCAGGTGTGCATTTACCATGAAGTCAATAAAGCTTAGGATCCCCCTCTTTAATAAGGCTCCCCACGAAAGTTGGCTGAGGCCTCAGCAAAGAGATCCCATGGAAATACATAATTGTAAATTTTGCAAAAATACTATATAAACTTTAGGCAACATAGTATATATGTCTCCTCCTGATCAAATATCTTCTCTGTGAGATATCCCTAAGCTTCTCTAAAATTTCAACCTACCTCTCCTTTACACTTTTTTCCTCCTTAGCACTTAACACAATCTAATATAGTATATAATTTATTCATTTACCTTGTTTTTGCTAACTCCTCCATTGCAAAGGTAAATAAATAGGGCAATTTTTTTTGCTACATACCAGTACCTAGAATAGTGCCTAGAATATAGTAGCAACTCAATAAATATTTGTTGAATAAATGAGTGAATGAATGGATTAGACTTCCCCTGACTCCAGAGCCTATGCCCTTTACCATAATATTGTACAGCCTCTCTGAGGGAGACCCTTCATTATAAACAATCCCCTTCCCCCAGATCTATGTGAGTGAAAATCCAACTTGTAAGGCTTTAAATTGCCCCTGAGATAATGATGAATTGGTGACCATTTAATCGGTATCCAAGAATTATGGGACAACATTTGAGACCTGACAGGTATATAGCAACAGACAAAGCCCAATTAAAGGGAAATACGTCTGTGAAAGAGGCTAGCAATGGGAAAGTGAAAAACAGAAGTAACACAGTTTTGCAGGCTGTGTTCCCCCAAACTCATGAGAAATCAGTTATGTGCAAGAATCTATTGCAAACAGGCATTCCTGGGGCT
The DNA here is from genome assembly GCF_018345385.1 of Vulpes lagopus. Lineage (NCBI taxonomy): Eukaryota > Metazoa > Chordata > Mammalia > Carnivora > Canidae > Vulpes > Vulpes lagopus. Next base: position 14,636,759 of record NC_054829.1, on the reverse strand, counting down.
CTTGGGTTGTGCAGTGGTCAAGCATATGACTCTTGGTTTTGGCTCAGGTCATGATCTCAGGATATTGGGATCTGGCCCCACATCAAGCTCCACACTCAGCGAGGGCCTGCTTGGAATTCTCTCTCTCCCTCTCTCTCAAATAAATAAATCTTAAAAAAAAAAAGAAGAAGAAAGAAAGAAAGAAAGAGAGAAAGAAGGAAGGAAGGAAGGAAGGAAGGAAGGAAGGAAGGAAGGAAGGAAGGAAGGAAGGAGGCACTCCCTTTTCACCTATGTTTCATTTTAAACTGTTTCCTCCATGAGAGGAATGGAGACAATTTAACGTAGAAGACCCTTCCTCTAAGTGACTTCCCCAGTTTGAATTTGCAATAAATATGTGTATTTAACAAAACCAAAAGGTAAGAACAATCACATTTGTAAAAATCAGCCATGTCATGCCCCAATCCTCTTTGGTATGAATGTATTATGTCAAGTCACAGGGAGGTCAATTTCTGCTAGCACATCAAAATCCATCCAACAGTACCTGATTGCTATGTACGTACTCTAAAAATTAATAATTTTAATTATTTAACTGAATCAGGATATTTTGATGAACTGAAATTGCTGTATTCATATTGTTTTCAACTGTTGTAGTTCTGTTAGTGCTTTTCTCTGCTTTACAATATATTGGAGTTGTGAAAACATCCCATTAATAATAAGCTGGAAGATATTCAGGATTAAAGATAAATGTCTAATCCGGCAGAGATTTGAGTAGATATTGCCCCCAGAGCCACCCTGGAACTTGTTTATTGTGGAGAATAAATCCAAAATTCAAAGTGTTTCACTGTTGGTGTATGCAATCTTAAAAATTTAGACTTCAATCATTCTGAGAAGATTCTGAGACCCAGAGGGAATAAATACTTTTCCCAACATCCTACAGGCAGTTCACGGCTGAAACAAACCTTCAAACTCTGCTCGTATTCAACAAAAAACTGTGTACGCCTCCTTAGATTCCCTTGGCCCTGACCACCTTCTGGACTTACTCAGCCACTTCTCTGCCTGGATGAGTCTTCTAGCCTTGCCATAAGAGTGCTCTGACCTCCTATTGGCCTGTTGCATGGCCAAGACTCAGCCAACACCACATATTTGGTTCCTTCCTATCACCTTTACACCTAAAAGAAAGTTTCATTATAGGGCATAGGTATGGCATCTGAGAACAGCTGCTGAGGGGGCCAGATGGCAGTGAGGGGCAGTAACTCCTCTAGGGTATCCTTTGATCCATGAGATGCAGGAGATAGGACAGATCTGGGCAAATACAGTACCTCATTTCCTCTCTCCCATAGACTATCCCATGGTTTGTACATGCAGTCTAGTTGGAGACATTCCATCTGACAGCAAGTGCATCTGCTGAAGTGACCTGCTATGTTTCATCATGGCTTGTCACCAAGTAGTAGCCAACTTGATAACCCATCACTTTGCATTACCTGACATCTTTATTTTGCTCCCTTCTTTTCCTTTTAAACCTCACTGCCCTCTATTTTCATTTCCTTAATAAAGCATTATCCCATTAGGCCTTGCCTCAGGTTTTATTTTGTAGAGAATCCCTGTTAAAGTCACTGCTAATTATACTTCAAGGTATATTTTGAGTAATGTTTTAAATCTAGAAGTTTTTCAAAAGATAAAAGTCATTAAATCCTTGAAGCATTTCAGGCAACCTGCTATGAACCCATTAGAAAGGAGATGTGTGAGATTCTCTGCCATATAGAGTGCATTTGGGGAATGGTTGGCCCCAGTTATCTGCTGGGCCAGGTGGTTCTCTGTCAGGATCACCAGAACATGGAGAGTGAGGTTAAACTAAAAGTGTCATTCTGGGATGGCCAGAATGAAGCACATATTTGGTAAAAGATGTAGCTTGTCTTTTGCCTTTAAAAACACATGCATAACTGGCACAAAAATGAAATAATTGGGAACTGGGTGCCTTGATACTTCTACTAACAAGTTCTTCAAAACTAGTGAAGTCATTTAATATTCCTGGTTTCACTTATATCATTGAACCCTGTTTTCCTTAATAGACAGACCCCTTTGAGAATATACATTTTTGGAACTGTGAATCCTTTCTATAGGAATATGCAGCCACAATCTTGTTGAAATAAAATGTGATAAATTATAGGGATTTTTCTGACTCCTTATAACTCATGCATTCCAAGTTACAAATTCCTCATCTAAGTGATCATGATTATAAATTTATAGAAAAAAAAGGCAGAAAGCCGTTACTCAGAAAAGCTCAGACTGAGATAACACACACAAGCTTTGAATAGTTTCAGCCCCCAATTGATTGAAACGGTGCTTTTAGCGAGGAGATGGAAGGGAGGTTAAGTTTTTTAAGGCAACGAATAAACCAAAGAGAGCAAATTCTAATATTAAGGATGACTTCTCCAGGCTAGAAATAGTGCTTATTTCTCAAGGCTGTGATTTCTTCCTCCGTCTGCAGGGGGTTACCTCTGATTGATAAGAAAATTGGAAATCAATTGAGGGAACTTATATGCTTCAATATTTGGTGGACAAAAGTTGAGTTTTTTGCCACTGAACATCCATTTTCCTGGTCTGATTTCTATCACAGAATACTCTCACCGTATCCTCTACTAACACGAGAGATGACAATTCCAGTTTAGGAAGCTGACAAGTTCAGAACCTTTCACTCCTCTTCCTTGTACAGGTTGGGAGTGGGAATGTGATCTAATCCTGCTAAGTGGGCAGTCCTATGGGAGCATTTGAATCCTGACTTTCTCTTGCAAGGCACAGTGTTCAGCATCATCCACAGGGCCGGTGGAGGTAGGAATGGCTGTGGAATCCAATCAGGATATTTTAGATACAAGACTTTGCAGTACTTTCTGATCCTCAGTTCTTTGCATTTCGAGAGTCACTGGATGCTTTCCATTCCCAAATCTGGTCTCTCAGTTCCATGAATGCCCAGTAACCTTTCAGGAAATCATCTTGTATCTAAGATGGAGATTGTGGTTGAGTGCAAGCCAGAACCCTTCATAACACACTTTTATTTATGACGTGTGAAGGTCCTTCTTTCCACAAGGGTTTGCATTTCCTCCTTAAAAATAGAGTTTTAATGTAGAAGGCAGAAGACCAAAGCAAGACTTAGACTTTTAGCCTATCAAGTGCACATGCAACAAAGAGTGAAGCACCCAATAATAATACTGCTCACTCCGTCTCTTTATAGATAAATATAGACAACCTTCCCAACCACCACAAGGATGGCTTCAAGGACAGGACACAATGAGACTTGAGATGTATTCTGTAGTTTGTGATGTCTTAAAAGAACTAGGAAGTAATACAACCTTTTGGTTAAGTAAAGGTAGGGATTTTCAGAGAAATGATATACCTAAGTTTGCTTTTGCTGACATTTCTGAATGAGGTAATCATTATCACTGACACTACCAACCCTGATATGTATTTGATAAAGTTTCCATATAAAATACAGAATGACTGGTTAAATTGGAATTTCAAATAAAAAGAATTAAATACATGTTTAAAACATATGTCACAAATAGTGCAGGAAAGGTGCACTAAAAAATTACTTATTATTAATCTGAAATTCAAATTCAACTGGCATCCTCTGTTTTTATTTTCTAAATCTGTCAGCCATAATTTGAGAGTCCATGAGTCCAAGTCCAAGGATTCAAAGAAAGTGCAGTTAACTTAGGAGCAAACTATATTATTGCCTCAGGTAGACAAAAGGACCTGAAGGGATAATTAAATTTGCAAGATCCCTGGATAATCAGTAAGATTTCCCTTCTTTGATAAAAATGGAGAAAGTTATGGGCCACCTGGGTGGCTCAGTTGGTTAAGTGTCTGACTCTTGGTTTTGGCTCAGGTCATGATCTCAGGGTCATAGAATTGAGCCCTGAGTGAGGCTCCACACTCAGTGGGGAATCAACTTGAGATTCTCTTTTTTCTCTCTGCTCCTCCCAGCCACAATCTCTCTCTCTCAAATAAATAAATAAATCTTTAAAAAAATGGAGAAAATTATATTATAATTGGTTCACTACTAAGCTCAAATAGTTCATTCATAGGACTTATGGAGAGACACAGGGGAGACCATAATCAAAAGGATAAACAACATAGTCTATAGGAAAAGTAGAGACAACTGAGTCAGACAAACTGAAATTTGTTATGGTAAAATAAATTAATGTATACTCATAAATATTATTTTTAAAATAGATATTCTTAAAGATAAGGTTATTGGATCAAACAGCTTACATATTTTAATTCTAATAAAGATTGCCAAATTGCCCATCTAAACATACATATTTGCTAAGCAATATATGAAAAAAAAAAAACAATATCTAGGGACACCTGGGTGGCTTAGTGGTTGAGTGTCTGCCTTTGGCCCAGGGCATGATCCCTGAGTCCTGGGATTGAGTCCCACATCAGGCTCTCTGCATGGAGCCTGCATCTCTTCCCTCTTCCTGCCTCTTTCTCTCTGTGTCTCTCATCAATAAATAAATAAAATCTTAAAAAAAAATAACACAATAACTATTGTATTTTTAATTTGCATTTGGGACATCAGGAAAGTGAAAAAGTATGTACTTTTGCATTCAGTCTGCCATCTTGAAAAAGGTAGTCAGAAAAAAAAAAAAAAAGAAAAGAAAAAGGTAGTCAGAACTCAAGTCTCTATGGACCAGCATGTAACCTTCAGTGGTTTTCCCTTCTTTGTGCTACACTTTTCCCAGGCCACGGATGTTAGTAATTAAACACTCAATTTGTTATGAAGACTAAATAAGCACATATTTTACAGCTCCATATAAGCACTGTGTTTGAAACATAAAATGTCCTGTATAAATATACATCCTTTTTTCTTCTCTTAATTTTTTTTTTTACTTCTCTATCCCCCTTGTGATATCCTTCTACTCCAGGAGATATCTATTTTTGGTAGTTAGTTTATAGGCAAATAGGTGTTACATGTTTATAGCTTGTAAGCATTTTCATTATCATGAATAGCATTAAATATCTTATAATAATATTAGTAATTATCATCATCATTTTATTTTATTTTTTATCATCATCATTTTAAAGATGAAAAATAGAGGTGATGAGAATTTTGAGTATAGAAATCCAAAAAGATATACCTCAGATCAAGAGTAATAATATACAGGACATATAACCTTCCACATTGTTTATTTGTTGGACAATCCATTCTTCAGTCAACTTCTGTTCAACACCTAATAATATAAATTAAGTAAGGTGGATAATGAAAGCAAGGTCATGTTTAACCACATTTAGATTTTCTCAAACTAATCAGAAGGGATTTGGGGTTTTAATCACAAAACTTCTTGAGAAACCACTTTTCATCTTTTGCTAATGATTCCAAGAGAAATAATTTCTAAGAGAAAATGACTAGAATCATTTACAGTTTTGAGAACTAATGCCTTAAATAAAATAAAAATGTAAGTAGTCAAGTCTTAAGTATAGTGCTATTAGTAAATAATAATAATGACATTAGTAATTGTCACAAATGAAAGACTCAGTAAAGGCTAAGATTGCACATGAAGCGCCTTCTATGGATTATTGCATGTAACCCTCACAATATCCTTGCAAGGTAGGGATTATTATTATTATTATTATTATTATTATTAATTATTCCCTTTCTTTTTTTTTTCAGGCAGGAAGGAACCAAAAGATTAGGAAAACTCACAGAGGTAATAATTATCAGAACTGAAATCTAACATAGCTCTCTCTGAGAGCTATATTAAACCATCTACATAGTGAAGCATGAAGATGAAATAATTATTTCTTGGGGTATTTCCAGAAACATGAATGAACACATAAACATTTATGGAATGCTTGCTGGATGTCAAGTTATTGTCATGACACCAACACTATTAATTAAGGATGATTATTTTTTTCCTTGATTTTACCTAGTAAGAAACTGACACTCAATGGCATTTCTAAAATCAGATAAATAGCTTGAGGGTGACCCAAATGTAGGGGTTTCCATTTTGCTTCTGATATCTCCATGTCACACCCAAATATAATTCACATGCATTCACTCAATTCTCCCAGTTTTAATGGAAACCCCAGGCAAAAATCTGCCAAAAAATATTCTTTATGTTAGAGCAGCAATATTCTCAAACTGTTTTGATACTCCAATTTCTTGAACCTGATAAGAAGACTGTACTGTTTTTGTTTTTGTTTTTTTAGCATGGAAAGCACGCAGTATCAGCAAGGACAGTGGAAGAGTCTTTGATCAATGAGAGTGGGGATGGAGGAGGGCTTGACTTCTAAACTCAGGACTTTTGAGTGTCGTATTCAAACAAGATTCTAAAAGTGAGCATGAATCTTAGCATTGAACTGAATGTGTAGGCTTCAAGCAATGGCATTTGCTTCATCTATGTTGATCATTTGGGTTTTCTTTCTGTCCCTGACTTTAAATATGTGACCTTGGTCTCGTCACTTAACCTAATGGAAAATCAATCATTTCATCACATGAAAGAAAATTCTATTGCTGCTTCCTCAGGGATGTTTTCTGTTTGGAAGGAAAAATTTCTTCTGCTGTGATTTTGGTGGATATCACACCGACATCCTAATTTATTCCTCAAAATAATCTGTCTTTTTCTGTGGAAAAATTACAAAATTCAAACAAGAAAAGAATGTGGCTATAATCCCACCACATATTACCTTTCTCAAAATGTGACTTGCTATAGCCAGCCAACAGAGAAATAAAACAGAAATAATGTGAATGTAGAGACCACTTGGCTTTAAAGAAATGACTATGAATGGTAAAACCAGCAGAACGTGGGAGTTAATCTCTAGACTAGACTTCTGTTTAAAGGGCAATATGCAAGCATTATGGGGTAAACTGCATCCCTCAAGGAAGAAATGCTAAAATCCCAACCAACAACACCTCAGAATGTGGCCTTATTTGGAATAATGGTCTTTAGGAAACACAACTGAGTAGAAATGAGGTCATTAGAGTGGACTCCAATCTAATTTGACTGCTGTTACAAAAAGGAAAATTGGGACAGAGGCACAGTCACACAGGGGGGAGGGCAATGTGAAGATATGCAGGGAAAAAATGGGCCATGTGGCTGGAGTGATGCATGAATAATCCAAGGAATGCTAAAGCTTGCTGGCAAGTGCCCAAAGCTGGAAAAGGTAAGCAAAGATCATCCCGTAGAGCTGTCAGCATGGATCTCCTGCCATCTAGATGCCTGACTTATAGACCTCACAACTGTGAGAGAATAAATTTCTGGGTTTGGATTTTTTTAAAATACATTTTTAAGAATTTTTCATGGAAGTATGGAAGCTGACATAAATTTCTGTTGTTTTTAAAGCACCCATTCTGTACTACTTTGTTAGGGCAGTACTCGCAAAGTACTACGGCAAGTATGCCGGTATCCACAACGCACTACACACTGACAATCTCCACTTCTCATGGTCAAATGTATGCATGCTTTCTCTCTCTCTCTCTCTCTCTCTCTCTCTCTCTCTCTCTCTCTCTCTCCCTCTCTCTCTCTCTCTCTCTCTCTCTCTCTCTCTCTCACACACACACACACACACACACACACACACTTTTATTAAATACAAGCAAGTTAAATGATGTTGTTGAATGAACCAGCCTCCTGCTTTATTCTCCCCTTGAAATGACTTGTGAGCTCTGCTGTCTTCTATGTGTTCGTCTGTTTATTGCACAGAAATAACAGCTATAAGGTCCACTAAGGATTTCTATAAAATAGCTAATAGAAGCTTCAACTTAAATTCACTCCAAAAAATTGAACACACAAAACACATCATATCAGGGAAATGGAAAGCACATCAGTGCACATTTAAAGTTGTATTGTTTGTGCAGACTTTGATATAGAAATATGTTGAAGGGCTGATGGAGATGATACGGAGGAAAGAACTTCATTATGGGGGAGAGCTGGCTCTTGGGCCAGAGATCCCTCCTTGAAGACTTTCCCACCCTGCTGGCTTAATCACTTCCTAATGATCCCCCCATTCTGCTTCTTTGGTGGTCCAACTCTCCCCTTTTAGCTTCACAAAGCATCTGAGACTCATTGCTGACATTACTGTTGCCATGAAAAAGATCACGGTCTACTAAAGGCAGAATATTCTATGCACAGACACCAGTGGATATAGGGAACTAATGGAAGAAAAGTGAAGGCACTGGTAGCCACAGTACACAAATATAACCACCAATAAAATACATGGATGTTCTGATGATTGATACCACCCAAAATGAGATAATAAAGTCATCTATGAACACATAGTTCTTGAATGATCCATAAAATGTCCCAGTCCTTGATCTTTTTTTTTTCCCCTCTGACTTCTCAGCTTCCCTATTCCATTTGGATGATCCCCCCGAGGCCATTGCCTAATTCTGCACACTATACTGTTAAAAATTAGTGGAATTTTTTACAGCCAACTATTCAATATCTTGCAGACCATGCTTTTTCCCCTCTATTAACTCTTTTACACTTTGAGGGCAAGGATTTCGTATTATCCATATTTGTATAATTTGTATAATGTGTATAATTTCATCCATGCTTTGCAGTGAGTATCCAGTAGTGTTTATGATATGAACCATTCAGAGGGCGGAGGGTGGAAATAGAACCAATTAGATTCATCTCTGCTCTTTTTACTTTTTTAAGATTTTATTTATTTATTTTAGAGAATGAGAGATTGAGTGCAGGAGGAGTGTGTAAGTGACAGGAGGAGTGGAGGAGGAGGGGGAGGAACAAGAGACTCTCCGCTGAGCACAGAGCCTTATGTGGGGCTCAACCATATGACCCTGAGGTCACAACCTGAGCAGAAATCAAGAGTCAGACACTTGGGAAGTCTGGGTGACTCAGGGGTTAAGCTTCTGCCTTTGGCTCTGGGCATGATCCTGGGGTCCCAGGATCGAGTCCCACATCAGGCTCCCTGCATGGAGCCTGTTTCTCTCTCAGCCTATGTCTCTGCCTCTCTCTATCTCTCTCTCCATTTCTCTCGTTAACAAATAAAGTCTTAAAAAAAAAGAGACACTTAACTAACTGAACCACTGAGGCACCCCCATTTCCACTCTTCATATTTGTTTGGAGGGTGGATGGCGAACTCTGTCTTGACCATAAAATCATTCAACCCATGTTCTCCATCAAGTTGCTTCTGATATTTTTTCTGTTATAGAAATGGCAGGAACATTGAGAGAATGAAACATCCTAATAACCTTCCCAGTGCTAGGCACAGAGACTTCCTCATAAATGTCTCCTTATGGAATAATGGGCTTTTATTATAAAAGAGGAATCTGTGTTGTTTTTCCCTTAAGATCAAGTGGTAAACCTTTCCCTCTGCTGCCCACTGAATTTTAATTTTTTTTTTTAGTATAGTTGACACACAATGGTCCATTAGTTTTGGGTGTGTCACTTAATGATTTAACAAGTTTATACATTATGGTATGCTCTAGACAAGTATAGCTACCATCTGTCACCACACAATACTATTACAATATCATTGACTCTATTCCTTATGCTTTGCCTTTCATCCCTGTGAATTATGCCTCTATCTCCCACTCTCCTTCACACTCTTCACTAATTATTAATTTTTAAAGAGAACTTTCAGTATCCAAGCATTATCTTGAGTAGTGATGGCTTGCTACTACTTTTTTTTTAAATGCATTAATGACAAAAATTATTATATATTTGGGTCTGTAGACTTTAATTCTTTCTCCATTTTAAAATTGGAGCACCTTAATTTTCTTTAGGGACATTTTTCCAAGTCAGTTGGTTCCAAACATCACAATAGGGTTAAACATTTGGAAGCCATGACAGACCCTTGACAGTTGGACATTAGATTGATGGGAAGATGGAAACTGCATACAAAACCATCATTAATAATGAGCATATGCAGGAAGGATCTCTCACAGCACACCGTGTTGAAATGATAAATGTGGAATATTAATTTAGGAAATAGCAAGGTAGAGCCATTTTTAAACCAAAAACCAAGGTTAGAATCAACCATGCCATGCCTCTGAAAAGTAAAGTTGAAAAAAGAGGGTGAGAGGCCTTGGATATTCTAGTCACTTGCTCACTAGCTCACCTGGCTGTAGTCCTACCTAAAGTCACCCTCTTCCCAAATACAGTGATGGTATGCAGATATCAATACATTGGTAACCTTTCTAGCCCAAACAGGGTCAGGGAATTCAGATAATTAGTCATGTAGCCTGCCACAGGCTCTACTGCTGAATTCAGTGCATGGGGACAAATGGGTGTAAACAGGCATTAGATAAGAGTGTAGCTTATGGATGTAAGCTTATGGAATATCCTCCCCCTTGGAGGGAAGAAGGAAGTGAGTCACATATATAGCTGTTTCCTTGCTCTGGCTAAAAGTGTTAAAGAAGAAACCTTCACTTAGGATTTATTAATCATAATTTTGTAGGTCAAAATATTTCAAACTGAGTAGCTAGTTATATAGATATAACAGAGTACCTTCTTTTTTTAAGATTTAATTTATTTATTCATGAGAGACAGAGAGAGAGAGAGACAGGCAGAGGGAGAAGCAGGCTTCATTCCATGCAGGGAGCCTGACGTGGGACTCGATCCCAGGTCTTCAGGACCACACCCTGGGCTGAAGGCAGCGCTAAACCACTGAGCCACCTGGGCTGCCCCAGAATAACTTTTCTTAATGATCACATATTTTAATTAAATTTTAGTAGTTATATTTGTTTTCCTGTTTTTATCAAAAACCAGAGATGACTAAAGTGTTTTTTACAGACTTGAAACTGGTAGAATTTTAAGTTTTTCTGGAGTGTGTTCTGTTGCTTATATGGGTATATAAATATTCAATACACTGGCTGGTTTTACAAATAACGACATTTTTTTTCTGTTGAGAAATGACTTACTTAAAGACCTCAGAGCTGTTGACTAATCAAAACTAGAGATATGTTGCAATAAGAAAAAACACCACCTTGATAAAGTGAAAGGGGAAAAAGAAAAGAAGATTTTATAAAAGCCTCAGACTGGGTGATTTTAAGGTGAGGGAGAATTTATGGCATCATACCTTTGGATTGGTGGGATTAAGAATGTGAAAGTCTGGAAGCAAGTTTTGACAAGCTAGGTATTAGCCTTGATAAGCAAGGTGTTTTAGTTGGTTGATAGTATTACCTTCCAAGAACAAATATCTTCCAGGAACTGAGTTATTCTTGCTTGGTGTCAGTACGCATTAATATTATAAGAACCAAAAAATATGCCCCATCTCGGTAGTATCAGAATTATGTTTGAGTCCGTTTTCTCTTTCCTTCCTCTTTCTTTTTCTTTCTTTTTTAAAATACATTTTCCTTTCCTTTCTTCTTTTCCTTCCTTCTTTGCTCATTTACTTTTAAAAACAGATCAAGGCAGCCTCCCAAGAAAGTTATCATAGTAAAACTAAAAACCATCTGGTCCAACACAAACGTCACAAAGAGAAAAGAGGAATTCTAATAAGATAGACATGGCTGAGAAAGGCTATAGCAATTAGTGTCAGATCTATCCATGAGCACCCGGAAAGTCCAAACAAAGAGGTGAATAAGATATTGACACAGCAAATATATATATATATAAAAAGATACATGTTTATTTCATTATTATGAAAAAAAATCCCTGGTCCTTAGCTTTGTGGAGCAAAACATGCTGGAGAGAAATAAAGATTTTGAATAAATACATGCATGTGGAAGACCTCAGCACTCACTAATATACTGAAACCTCAGGATCCCTGGGTGGCGCAGCGGTTTAGCGCCTGTCTTTGGCCCAGGGCGCAATCCTGGAGACCCAGGATCGAATCCCACATCAGGCTCCCGGTGCATGGAGCCTGCTTCTCCCTCTGCCTGTGTCTCTGCCTCTCTCTCTCTCTGTGTGACTATCATAAATAAAAAAAAATTAAAAAAAACCCTTTTATACTGAAACCTCAGGTAACCCCAAAGACTCAATTAAAAATACAACGTGGAAGGATGGGGGCACCTGAATGGTGCAGTTGGTTAAGTGTCTGATTCTTTTGTCTCAGGTCCTGATCTCAGGGTCATGGGACAGAGCTTTGTGTGTGGCTCTGCACTGAGTGCTGAGTCTACTTAAGATTCTCTCTCCCTCTCCCTCTGCTCCTCCCACTCATTCTTTCTCTGTCTCTGAAATAGATAAATAAGGCTTTTTTTTTAAGTGAAAGGATGTAAATGTACTATAATAAGACCATTTTTATATGACAGTAGGGTAGATCCTTACATGGTGACCCAATTTCTTACCTTACTTCATCTACTGGCCTAAAACTTTATAGAGAACTATTGGTCTCTAGTTTGGGGCTTTTCTGACCAAGCAGTTTGCTCACACCACCTGGGCTACAGAACCCAGCCTTGCAGGTATGCCTCTGTGATGGCCTGAATCATTGGTTCCAGTCTTTTACTTCCTTGTTTATCCATCCTTTTATAATTCATCCATATTGTTGCCATGACAGAAAGTGTTCTCCTGGCCCCAACCTTGGATTGGCCACGTGACTGTTTTCGATAATAAGAAGTCAGTAAAACTGAAATGGATAGAGGTGTGAAATGTATGTGCTGGATCAGCTTTATTTTCTTGCCCTTTTGCTTTCACCATGGGAGAAACTTCCCATGTCACCACTTAGTTACTAAAGAACAAGAGAACCGGACCTTAATCTGCAGCCTAGAATCCAAGGTAGGTGGAACCCAGGCCACATCAGCCAAACACCCCAGTGGGCTCAGAGACACACCAGTCAAACTAAATTTAAGCCATCCGGTTGGAGAGTTAGGGATGGAGGGAGTGGCCACACAGAAGACCACAGAGCTGACTTTTTCTAAAGTCTTCTGAGACATTTCAGAGTTCAATCCCTCACATGTATCCTTGATCCTGTGACTATTCTCTTCTTTTCTGATTTGGTAACAAACAAGTCAGAGTTGCCATTTATAACAATCTAAAAACCTGGCTCACTCTTGTGATCTGGCCAGCATCGAAGAATGAGCTCCCTCCTAACTCAGATATAGCATTCTTGAATATATTTGCCAGACCCATCAAATTTCCACTGGAGGCTACAATACAGGAAAAACTGTTGTGAGAAATTACCCGAACCTAGCCCCACAGTTTAGAAATATCTGCAGACATTCAACACAACACACTCATTCACACGCGCACACGCACACACACACACACACACACACACACAATTTTAGCACAGTTTTTCTTCTGTCTTACATAATGCTGCTCTAGGATCTGCTTACCTATCCCTGCAATGGAGTGGGAAAAGCTAAGTGCCTCATCTATTATACAGGGTCAAAGTGGAGTAGAGGAAGAAAGGAGGTAGAACGGATATGTGGCCATTTGGGCAGTCACTGATTAAGGGAGACAGCCCTCAGGAGACAAGATAGTCTGCTTCAATTGCTGGTTCTGGGTGAAAAAGGAGGTGCTAAGGCTCACGCAGGCACATATCCATCTGTCCCAAATTGCTAGCATTAATGCAAGTGAATTAAGATTGCCCCTCCTCTTCCATAATCACCATCAGGGGTCATGTCTGGTTTTCCCATCATCACCAGCCCCTGAAAGTGATGATTATTGAAGTCAAATCCTCCCTAAAATAACACTCCCCAGGGAGGGGGTAGTCAAGCCTATGATTTGGCTGGGCATCTTGCAGTGGATGCATTGCTGCGTTCTGTCCTTCCCTAGAGACATCCCAGGTAAGAGTCTTACACTTGTGCCAAATTTGGTACTTAATGAAGCAATCAGCTTATCTCCCACCTCTAGCCACATCGACTCCAATTTTACTTATCTGGATAGGTTTGGCTTTAAATTCATTACTAATAGTCTCAGTTTGTATTTTGATTAATGTTTAAGCTCCTTCAAATCCCTTTGGAGAAAGCTGAGAGCTGAAGCTTGAATAAACAATGAGATATTCTCAGACTTCAAAGAAGCATTACCTTAAGGGGCCTAGCCAGGCTGTGGAATGCTGAGCTTCTTTCTGCCTGGTCCTAATTAGCCCTGGGGTCTGGCAAACCTGCACAGTCCAAAGGCATTCAGCCGAGGCCCCTGGCACGCTTTCTCAACTACCCTCACATCTGGGCTCACCACATCCTTGGATCATCATCTGAAGAAAATATTTTCTTCTGTTCTTGTTCTGCCTGGGGAATATCAATCCTTCTCCTCCTCTTCCGTCTCTCTCCTTTGAGTAGGGACAAAAATCAGTTAGCCAACTAAGTCTTTTTCTCCCCAAGTGTAGGGTCTTGAGGCTAATGATTGCGAACTTTAAGGGAAGTAAAAGAGAAACAACACCATTGAAACAATGGGGTTTGTGAGCTCTGGTCTCAATTCTCTCCCCTGGGGGTTCCTCTCTAGACCTTCAACTGGGAAAACACTTCACATTTCAGATGAAAGGCTTGCAAAATAACTCTCTAGTGCCTCCCCTTGGGCACCGCAAGGCCAACAGCACTGAAGCTGAATTCCCCGCCATTGAAGAAAAGTGAGTCCGACAAGGAAAAAAGGAAAGTTGGCTCACTCTCCATCTTCCTCCCCAGGTCCTCACGTAGGTGCTAACCCTGGGATGTCAACTGTTCCAAGCCTTTGCTGATGCACCACCAAGGCTGTGGTGCAGGTAGGTCAGGGGTCAGCACACTGTAGTCCAGGGGCCCAATGCAGCCCACAACATGTTTTTGTAAATGAAGTTTCTCGAGCACAGTCTCCCCCATTTGTTTATGGATCTTCTATGGCTCCCTTCCTTTCCAACCACCGAGTGGCACAGTTGAGTAGTTGAAACTGAGACTGGATAGTTTGTAAAGCCTAAAATACTTATTACCTAGATCTTTACAGGAAAAGTTTGCCAAGAGAGGAAATAGAAAGACAAAAGAAAATCAAAGATAAATCTGGTGTCAAGATGCAATATAATTTCAGTTCCCGTTCATCCAGTCAGAATCATTTTTTTCCCGGATTTGCAGATGTGGAGCAAAATACTCTCAAGAATTAGACTCCGACATCAACAAGGGTCCAACTTACATGCATTTTCTAAGAAAATTTCTCCATGGATATTATTTGGCATCATGCAGAGGGAGGGCTGAGATAAGTTGCAACCTCGATTAAGGTTAAACCCATATTCTTTTTGCCTTGTATGCAGGTTCCCAGACCAAAATGAAGTCTTCAGCTATTGCAAAGGACTCCCCAAAACATCCTTGAGATTGTGCTCAATGATGCAAGGGCTGTTCTGAACCCTCACAGAGAAAACACAACTGCAAAAAGGCTGTGGAGAGTAACGAAGAGTGAAATCAATCCAGACGCCCCTATAAGATGTGGGTTCTTCAGAGAGAAATAAAAACCTGTTGGGTTGCTTGTCCTTACTGCCTGCTTGTAAAGCGTATTCAATTATTCATTTTATTCACTTGACTGACCACTTAAAAACTATGTAGTCAGTGCTTTGGCAATAATTTCATTTCTAAGTGTTCCGCCTGGTTATTTTTCTGTGTGTGCACACTATTAATTAGTGACTATGGAGAAGTCCATACATTTTAGCATTCTGTAGCAGTGGTGCCTGAATCTATTACCCATGAAAGCAAGAGTCTACAGTCACTGAGTAGGCACAAAGAGATAAGTATTGATTTTATTTTTGAGTTTTAATTTCTTCTCATTGAATCTATGTGAGTGGATTGCATCCAAACAACCCTCACAGCTCAGTGAAGTACAATGCAAGATGCACACAGCTGTCTGCCCGCGGGGTGGGCTCAGCCTACCAGCTCACGTTTTTGGGAGGCTTTATGTGTGTCACTGATGGAGAATCAATGAGAAAACATTTGGGGCTCTTCAAAAATGCAGCCAAATCCTCTCTGAGCCTTAGTGTCTTATTAAATTGGGACAAGGGTATTAAGGACCTCCTGTGTTCAGAACTTCTGATGTGGTTGCATTCGGTTGATTCAGGCTCCCAGTGCATCATGAAGCTGGCCTTAATAAGACAGCAGAAAGTCTCCAACCGGTGAGTGAGGACATCTGGGCACTAATGTGGCCTTGGCTTAATGGATGCAATGTAATAGGATGAAGCAAGTGTTGCTATACCTCCGTGTTCATCTGCTTAATGGAGATGAGACAAAGCAGGTCACAAACCTGTCTGGACCAAGATCCACAGAAATAAAGAAGGAGAAAGCAGAGTCTTATTCCTTTTGAGAAAGAATGAAGCCTTTAGTTAGCCACTACACATTCTTGGTGTCAGATACAGAGAAAAATGTTTTAAGTGAAATGCAGAGAAAGGAGACTTGTATTAGGACAGTTGAGGCTTGAACAATCTGGAATTCTTTGTACTCCTGTAGTACTTACAATATGCTAAGCAGTGTTGTAGTTTATAAAAAAAAAAAAAAGCTAAACCTCGTAACAATAATCTGATCAAGGTACTATTATTGCCTGCAGTATATTACAGATGAGGAGACCCGGGTGCAACGTTTTTGAGCACACAAAGCCATGCAGCCAGCAGGAGGCTCCAAGCTCTCAGCTTCTAGGTCCCTAACCTTGATGTAGACCTGTTTCTCACCCCTTGGGCTGCCTTAGGTGGACCAGAGTCCAATGCATCATTTCCTCCTGGAGGACTTCAAGGTAAGGGCCCAAGTGGGCAAATGCTGGTTCTGGTCACGATTTTTAGGCAAAGGAGCTGTTATCCAGAGAACACAGTTCATCATGTGCGAGCAATCAATCACGTGGAGGTTGTTTTGGTTTTGTTTAGGATATTTTCAAAACAGATCCCAAGACACCTAGAGATTGAGCAGTGCCAACAAAGAGATGCTAAAATCCAGCTTTTCACTGCAAATACTAATCTAAATTATGTTCTGATTAAATTGTGCTTGAAATAGTCAACCTCTAGGAGCATAGGAGCATAGATCCAAGTGTTTAACATCTTAATAGTTTTGAATTTAAAAAATTAAAATTAAAAAATAATATTTTACATGGATTTCTTTAATCCATTCTGTTCACACCTCTGAGCAAACACAGGCTGCTGTTGATGTTCATCAGACTCTACCCAGCAGACAGCCTTACTCAAACGGTACCCTTTTGAAGCCTCCCTGTCTGTGCCCCACTTTGCTTTTGAATTTGGGGTTCCTCCTCATCACACAAAGGGTAAATTCCTGGAGGGAAACATTCTCATTTTTCACTTCCACGTTTTTATTGTCTGTTTCTTTCTGAACACTACCTTCAGTCATGCCTCTCCCAATAACAAGCAGACAAGACTGAAGATTCCCCTTAGCCCACCTCTATCTCAGGGGTACAGAAAGAAGCAAAAGGTTTATATGTCTTTGTGACCTTTATAAAAAACACAAATTCAAGGAAAAAATTGTAAGATCCGCTCATTGAGATGACCCAGCTCTGGGCTGCTAAGTAATACCAGAGACTCTCCAGGTTAAAGCGGGCTGATACACATGCATGTAAGTAGCTGTGCGTGTGGGTGTGCATATGTGTGCAGGCATGCAAACGTGCATATATGCATTATATGCATATTTAAATTTTCAGGATTGATAAAACCAAGTAATGGGGCACCTGGGTGGCTCAATGTTTGAGCATCTGCCTTCGGCTCAGGTCATGATCCCAGTGTCCTGGGGTAGAGTCCCACATCAGGCTTCCACAGAGAACCCACTTCTCCCTCTGCCTATGTCTCTGCCTCTCTTTCTCTGTGTCTCTCATGAATAATTTTTTTTTAAATCTTAAAAAAAAAAAAAAGGAATTGCCCGACCTTTCATGATGTCACAAAATTGATATTAGATGATGTGTTAATGAAAACAAACAAACAAACAAAAACAAAAAACTGAGCAGCCGGGGTGGCTCAGCGGTTTAGCGCCACCTTCAGCCCAGGGCATAATCCTGGAGACCAGGGATCAAATCCCACATCGGGCTCCCTGCATGGAGCCTGCTTCTCCCTCTGCCTGTGTCTCTGCCTCTCTCTCTCTCTCTCTCTGTGCCTTTCATGGATAAATAAATAAAATCTTAAAAAAAAAAAAAAAGAAAAAAGGAAAACTAATGCTCTGAACCACAGCTAGGAGGACACAGATAAACATTTTATCTGACACGGGATCAAAGAAACCCCAAAAAGCAACAGATGAAATCACACGTGGCCTATTGGTTGGTATATTTTTTTCAGCACATAAAGGATATTATAAACAAATATCAACCAGAAACTTAGACAATCATATGGGCTTAAACTCTCTAGGAGTTAAGACTTGTAGAAATCTGCACTTTTTCAAGCTTTCAGGAGATTCTGAGGCCCCCAGAAGACTGTCCAGCCGTCAGGGAAGTTCGACTCCCCCAGGCAGTTGCTGCATAGCGTCCTACCTCCAAATAAATCCTGTTCCTGTGGTTTCCTCGTAATCATGGCCTCAGATCCTTATCTGTAAAATGAGAGTCTTGTAGAAATACAAAAACCTCGAGTTTCTCATCTCTTAGGCCAGGGGCTTTTGTAACCCTGGTTACATTTCCTAGAAGGAGCAGAAAGTCTGGGTTTTGTGGAATGGGTCAGCAGTGAGGTGACCTCACCTGAGGGAAGACCACTCTGACCCTTCTTTCTACTGCCCCCAAATCTGAGCTGTTAAAAATAACTCCATGCATGCATCTGGGCGGCTCATGCTCACAGACAGGAATGAACCTGGTAGGGGCTCCATTCTGCCAGCTGGCTTGTTGAACTGATTTGTTCACCAAAAGGACCCAAAAAGTTGATGGAAAATAGCAGTTGGGAGTCTATCCTGCCTACACTTCTATCGACAAAAATAACTGAAGAGACAGACCTTCTAAAAGCAATAAAATGTTTGCTGGAGCACGGTTAGATTTATTACAAATAAAATGCCACAGGTACAATTGAGGCAGTGATGGATGGCAGGACCTAGGCAGGACCAGGTGACAGAAAGAATGAGGGCTGTGGGGTCTTCTACTCAGGGGATGCGGCTGGCCTCTCTGATCCTTAGTTTTCCTCGTCTGCAAATGAAAGTCATACCTGCCGGAAGATTGTAAATGACCTTTAAAAACAGAAGGCGGCTAATATGTATAGTTCCCTATTTTATTTTGGGAACAGAATCCACTGCCTTCTTCCTGGGAGGATCATGGTTGTCCAACTTTTGTGTCCCACTCCTGCCTCCTATAATGGCCCTTCTTGTAAAAATGGGCCCATTTATTCATTTTAGACATATTCTTTAGCCCAAATCATTGTCCAAGTTTCTAGTTGGTAATTGTTTATAATATCCCTTCTGTGCTGAAAAAAATTATATTGACAAATAGGCCACGTGTGATTTCATCTGTTACTTTTGGGAGTTTCTTTGATCCCATGTCAGATAAAATGTTTGTCTGTGTCCTTCTAGCTGTGGTACAGAGTGTTAGTATGTTTTGTTATTAACACATCGATCTAATATCAATTTTGTGACATCATGAAAGGTCAGGCTATTACTTGGTTTTATCAATCCTGAAAATTTAAATATGCATATAATGCATATATGCACGTCTACATGCTTGCACACATGCACACCCACACGCACAGCTACTTACATGCATGTGTATCAGCCCACTTTAACCTAGAGAGTCTCTGGTATTACTTAGCAGCTCAGGGCTGGGTCATCTCAATGAGCGGATCTTACAATTTTTTTCCTTGAATTTGTGTTGTTCATAAAGGTCATAAAGACATATAAACCCTTTGCTCCTTTCTGTACCCCTGAGATAGAGGTGGGCTGAGGGGAATCTGCAATCTTGTCTGCTTGTTATTGGGAGAGGCATGACTGAAGGTAGTGTTCAAAAAGAGATAGATAATAAAAATGTGGAAGTGAGAAATGAGAGTGTTGCCCTCTAAGAATGTACCCTTTGTGTGATGAAGAGGAACCCAAAATTCAAGAGAAAAGGGGGGCATGGATGGGAAGCCTTCAAAGGGGTGCCTCTTGAGTGAACCTGTCTGCTGGGTAGAGTCTGATGAACATCAACAGCAATCTGTGTTTGCTCAGAGGTAAACAGGGTGGATTAAAGAAATCCACGTAAGATGTTATTTTCTTTAATCTTAATTTTTTCACTTAAAATATATTAAGATGCTATTTAAACACATGGGTAGACACATGTTCCTATGCTCCTAGAGATTGAGCAGTGACAACAAAGAGATACTAAAATCCAGCATTTCACGCAAATACTAATATAAATTATAATCTGATTAAATTGTGCTGGAAATGGCATTGTTTGCATTTTAGAACAGCCTCTATTTCTGTTAGACATTTATGTTGCATTTTCATTAGCCTGGATTACCCTTTAGTAGGTATTTTCAGTAATGGCATTTAAAATAATTAGGACATGATGCTATGAACCCTACTAGTACCTCTGGAATAATAGTGGGGAAACCCTCACAATTTTTCTTCCTTTGAAAATATTTAAAGCTTTTGTCCTAAGATAAAGTGACTTGATTTCAGTAAGCTAACATGCCACATTGTTGGCCTGTGGACTAAAGCACACATATTTTTGTACGGATTATGTTGCTCCCCCTTTCCTCTCTACTAGGGGAGAAGGCAGAGGTGTGAGATACACTTTGGATGTCTGACAGCATGCAGCCTACTAGAAGGGACATGACAAAGCCAGAGGAGCCATTCTGGGGAAGGATGAATCTGAGTAAGTATCTCAAATAATGATATAGAACCTGTGAGGTGTGGACTGAAGGTGGCATGGACATTCAGAATTGAGGACTAAAGGGCAGTATTTCAAGAACACCTGAAGACATGAAAATCACCAGGCAGTGCCCACAGGAGTATTTTATACACCAAGAGGCATGATTTGCATGTAACACGGAAACACCTTCTCATCCCCCAGGACATGAGGAATCAGAAGACCTTCATTCAATCCCATCACTGTCTTTTCCCCATTGCACAACGGGGGAAACTTACTTATGTAAGTCTTGTTTCTTCTGAAGAACTGTTTTCTTTCCTGGAAAATTGGCTTATTACCACTACTCATTAAAACTCATTGAAAAAAACAATGTACATTGGGGCACCTGGGTGGCTCAATCTGTTGAGCATCTGACTCTCAGTTTCAGCGATGGTCATGATCTGAGGGTCATGGGATCAAGCCCGGAGACTGGCTTCCATGCTGAGTGTGGAACCAGCTTACGATTCTCTCTCTTTCTCTCTCTCCCCCTCTGCCCCTCTCCCCTTGCATTCTCTCTCTCTTTTTCTCTCATTAAAAAACAAACAACAATGTACATCATAATATTTTTAGTTGTAAAAAAAAGGACCCTCTATAAATATTAATGCTATCATCAACTTCATGAGGATATTGGGAGAATTCATGTGAAAACTGGAATAAAAGACACAAGAGTCCTTCATAAAAGGGAAAGTGCTCTTTGTTTATCTGTAAAATGAAAATTGACCTTTTTTTCATACTCTTTTCTTTTGATCATTCTTTCTTCTTTTTCTTCCTTCCTTTCTTCCTACCTTCCTTTCTTTCTTTCTCTTTCTCCTCCTTTTTCTTCTTCTCTGTTCTTTCATTTGCTAAAAGAAAAATGCTATCGCTTTTGAGTGCCCACTGGCCTTTACTAATTGCATATGAGGCTGCAGAAGGGCTAGGAAACTAGAAGATGTAATAATTGTGCAATTCTGACTTTTATTGTGATGGTTATTTGAGAAAGTCTGAAGGTCACCTGAGCATTCCCTTATTAAGAGTATATCTCCAATCAGACCTGAAGCTCAAACCAGAATTAAGCCACGGAAATAATTTAGGCTTGAAATGGGCACTCCCGTATTCACACACCTCTCCCAGAACCAATCAGCATGAGTGCATTTCCATTTCAGAGGTTGCATTTGATTTCGATCCACTCTCCCATGCCACTCTAAATGAGAAATTGAAATAAACGCCTATGCAACTTTTACAATTCTGGAAATAGTAGCATTTGGGCAGCAAGTTTCATGTCATTTTCCTATTAATGCCAATTTCCAAGGTAAACCAACCCATAATATTTTTGACAGGTCAGTGGCTAGAGTAATAGAGAAATTTCAATATATCAGTTTTCATTTCATATTTGGGGGGAGAAAAAGCTGAATGTCATTCCAGCAATTCAAATTTTCTAACAAAACCCACTGATATGTAAAACTCTCATTTATCAAGTTTCCTTTCTCAGGGGAAAATACATTTTAATGTTTTAATTCCATTTATTTATAATTATAATTTCATGTCCTGAGGAATTGTGTTCAATGAACTTTTAAAATTTTTCCCCATATTTTATATGACTAGTTTTCAGTTATAGGCTTAGCAGTATTGTGTAGACATTAAGACAACCACTTAATTGCAGAGACTCATAGAGTTGAATTTACAAATATTCTTCTCATCAAAGTGAGAAAAACCTTGGTAGAAGAAATTCACCAACAGTCTGGGGCAAGCCCTCTTCCAGGTCATCGGATGAATACAAACTTGTAGTTACAAACTTGGTTTTCCTTACTTGAAAATAAAATGCAAATGATTGATACAGCATGACCCAAGAAATCAAACTGAATAAATGAAAAGAAACTTCATCGTGATCAAATGTAAGTTATACTTTTCCTCTCTCATTCTCTTTGAAAATTATTTTTGGGAGGGTGGAGAGAAACAAAGAGCAGAAAGGAGATGAAAGCCTGGGTGGCTCAGCAGCTGATCGTCTGTCTTTCGCTCAGGTCGTGATCCCAGGATCCTGAGATCGAGTCCCACATCAGGCTCCCTGTGAGGAGCCTGCTTCTCCCTCTGCCTGTGTTTCTGCCTCTCACTGTGTGTCTATCATGAATAAATAAATAAAATAGTTTTTAAAAAGAAAGAAAGAAAGGTCCTTGGAAATATTTCTCATACAGAAAAAAGCGAAGAACAAAAAACAAATAAACCAAAACAGTTCCAGATACACTTTGAACCTAAAAGATGAAGCTACTTTGTATAGAACAGCACTTCAATGGCTGGGCTTGGAGACAAAGAGACATAAAGTTCAATTCCAATTCTGCTTCTTATAGGCAATTTGACGTATTTCTTAATTCCACTTACTTTGGGTTCCTCAATTATAAAAAATCAAATCAAAACCACAATGAGATACCACCTCACACCAGTGAGAATGGGGAAAATTAACAAGGCAGGAAACCACAAATGTTGGAGAGGATGTGGAGAAAAGGGAACCCTCTTACACTGTTGGTGGGAATGTGAAATGGTACAGCCACTCTTGAAAACTATTTTTCAAGAATTCTCAATGAATTATCAATTTTGTCTAAAGGCTCTAAAGTCAGAAGATTCTCCTTCTCTCTGACAAAATTTGAACCAATTATATACTTTTTCATAGAATAAAATTGTTTTCTATCCATTCCCATCTAGTTCTTTGAAAAAATTTGTATGTTCCTAGTTTAACATACTTCACAAGTTCCCAAGGGTTACCTCATCATGAGAGGAGATTTTCCTCACTTTCTTAAACTAGATGATTATGTGTACTACGATAGGCTTTAAAAGGAACAAAAAGTTATAGGTCCATGAAAGTCTACCTTTTTAAAAGCAATATATTATTTCTATATTATAATGCTTATTTTTTTATGTAGGCTAGCAAAGGGGTTAAATGTGATTATAGACAGATGAGCAGATTTTTTTTTAACCTTAAAATGAAGAATAGTCGGTTGTTGGAATATAAAAGAAGTAACATGTGCAGCATATTGCAAATGAAATGATACACTACCGTTAAAATGATACACTACCGTTAAAAAAAAAAAAAAAAAAGACCATAGACTTAAAATGGAGTCACTAATGTTATGGCCCCACATTAGCAAACCAAGACTTAATATCTAACCTAACTTCAGTTTCAACCTCCTTCACCACCACCACCACCACCACCACCACCAAGGAATTTAACCAGTCAACATGGCATTTCCTGGTCAGCACTAGAAAATTTGCTGATAGACCTCTTCCATTCCCCTTGGAAAGGTGGCCTTTCCTAAAACAATGCATTCTGTGCTAATAATTTTCTTTTTTTTTTTCACTCCCTCTTTGCCTATAAAAAACCCTTTCCTTTTCCACAGCTCTATGCAGCTCCTTTCTATTTGCTAGATGGGATACTGTCAGATTCATGAATCATTTAATAAAGCCAATCAGATCTTAAACTTATTTAGTTGATTTTTTGTGTGACTTAACCCTACCTAGCACCATTAGCTTAGTGTCTAAACAACAACAAAACTCCTAAGTATGAACACTTTCAAAACCCACCATTTCTTCAAGAGCCGATGAGCTCAGTTTTGGAGATTCCATAAATTACCTGGAGCAGACAATACTTGAAACATGGTGTAGGGGAACCCCGGGTGGCTTGGTGGTTTAGCGCTGCCTTCAGCCCAGGGCCTGACCCTGGAGACCCAGGATCGAGTCCCACGTTGGGCTCCCTGCATAGAGCCTGCTTCTCCTTCTGCCTGTATCTCTGCCTCTCTCTCTTTCTCTGTGTCTCTCATGAATAAATAAATAGAATCTTAAAAATAAAAAGAAAGAAAGAAAAGAAAAGAAACATAGTGTAAACTGCTCCAAGTAGAAACAGAGCTATTTTATGTATTTTCATGCTATACATGTTAAAGAAGAGTTTTTGAGATAAGATAGGCTTTGCCATTCATTCCATATCTGCCATTTTTTAAATAGGGTTGAGGGAATGTTTGAAGCTTAGGGATTTGTCCATCTTAGTTTAACCTAGGTTTGACACCAAGGATGCAGCTGCAGATGGCATAGTGGGTAAAAGATGCAATTCCTAATTAACTGTCCTTTACCCTTCTTGCCCAGATCAGCTAATTTCTAACAATATTGGCAGTCAAGGGCATGGGCTCTGGAGAAAGAACTGAAGATACAATCAACCTTTGCTACTTACTAGTGATATGATCCAAGCAAAAGAGTTAACTGCTTAGTTTGCTTGCCATTTACATGAGATATTGGAGTCATACGAAACAGTTAGTGGGGGGAGGGGGTAAGTAAGGAAATGCACAAAATGGGTAGCAAAAACAATCGATGATGACTGTTGTTAACGTTACCCCTTTCGTGTGGTCCCTTCTCATTGGTAAAATAGGCTAATGTAATTTTTGGATATCTGCTTTTGGAGTTTGTTCTACCCAGGTAGTACCAGCAAAAGCCCTGCTCATGTTTAGTATGTGTCGTTTTAGGACTTGTCTCGCATGTGACTGTAGAATCTTTTCAAGACTTCTATCTCCTTCTCTGTTCCTTTCTTCCACATTGACAGAAAAGACTACAAGGTGCCCCTCTGAGACAGGCAGAAGTCATAAAATAAGCAAGAAAACAAAGAAACAAGTAAATAAACTGTGTTTCAGATGTTCAAGATAATGGTAACTGCAAACAGCCTTTGCCAAAACGTTCTAAGAGGAAACAAACTGTCAGGCTAAGATCCATGGGGGCAATCTGATGCCATTCTATTGTGTAGTTTATTATTAATCTAATAAGATTAGAATTTTAAGAGATTTTGAAAATTAGTTTTTATCATTTTTAAAGATTTAGGGGAAATGATAGTTATTGGCTTTAGCTTAAAGTTAGTTATACTTTCCTGAGAAAATTCCCCTCTCTTCTTTTTTTTTTTTTTTGGAGTTAAATCACTGAGATTTGGGGGTCATTTATCATAGAAACTAGAATTACCTACCCTAACTAGCACAGCTTCAGAGTAAAGAATTAGGAAATGTCAAATTCAAATACTAGTCCAAATGACTCCAACAAAACATTTTGTCTACTAGTCAACCCAAGGCTGGCTATGTGAACAATCATGTCGCTGGTTTAAAGGACTCTTTGAGATTGAGTATTTTATGCTGGTGACATAAGTGGTAGAGTGGGCTGTATTAAAGTAAAGGGAACAGTTGCTAGAACAGACAATCCCCCTCCCAATCCCATTTAGCCAGCATGATGGCTAATTTCTGCTGTCACAGGCAAACATGAATATTCATAATTGATAAGCGTAGTGTTGGCTTTGTATACTCCATGCAGTTGAGGAGTTGTTCAAAGACCCAGGCTGAAGAAGACACTGTCATCTCAAACACATGGCTTCCTAGAACATCCCAGTATCTGCAAATCATCAATTGACTCCTTATTACTCTCTTCAGCCCAGAAGGGATACACATCACTTTCATTCATCCTCTACTGGCATGGACCAGTCATATAACCATACCTTGGCTGAACAGGAGTCTGGAAAATATAGAGTTCTGTCTGGCAACAACTTTACACAGTGCAAAGGAGCATAAATTTTTATTGGATAGCTACCTTCTTCTGACACAGGCTGGGAATGTGTTTGGAATGTAAGGGCAAAAATAAATTTCAAGTGGTCATGCAGTTGGCCTGCTTTCATTCTACTGTCAGCTAAAGAGGGAGCAGGAGGTGGCCAGAACCTGCTGTGTGCACTCACAGAAGTCTACTAGGCAGGAGGAAGCCTTTCCATTTCTGCCCGCGGGTCAGTGGGATCAGCTGTCCTCCAGACCACCGCCAGGAGGTGCTGCATCACAGACCAGTTTACTGCTGGTTCATTCCAGAGTGTCATGGTGGGTTTCATGTAACTCGCAAAAAAGGGCCTAGGAACAAAGATTGGGGAACAAGTCCTCTAACCAGAAGTTTACCAAGTAGGAAACAGGCCATGAACTGAAACTCCAGGATGACTACAAAAACTATTACTTCTAGAAACTATTCTCCAGGAACTACTAGAGCAAGTGGTGACATTTTGTATCTCAGAGGTAACTCAATCATGTGGGGCGCTTAAAATTGCCCCTTTAATTCTTCCTAGAAAAATGCTAGCACAGACCACAGAGGTGCTCTATGCTTTGCTTCCCTTCCTAGAGAGTGCCATATTATTTCATCCTATTTTAAATTATTGATTATTCTTTCTGGTCGGGTGGCCTAAAACATAACCTGTTGGTGGGAAAATAGTTGAAGTTAACTAAGTCTATGCATTTCTAAATCCATTTATTCATTCATCACATGTTTATTGAGTACCAAATGCTGGGTACTGACCCAAGACAGATAGAAACATCTGCTGTATCACATGCTTCCAAGTTTGAAGATGAGGAGGAAAAAGATGTCATGTGAATCTCACTGGCTCTGAAAGCTTCTGCATGGAAGTGGCACTTCAATTTCCATTCATTTCATGTGCTATAGCAAGTGATATGGCCCTGCCACGTTCTGCAAGCTGGGCAAGTAGACTTTTCCCAGCAGAAGAGAGAGCCCAATATGGGGCAGATAGTGACACACGTTGCTTTTCACAATTGGTTATCTTCTAGCAATTACAGCAAGGCGAAAATCACATATCTCCTCTTCCAGACCCTGGCTACCAGGGGGTATATTTCAGTCAAAAGAGGTTTTTGACCAGATTCTGCCAAATGACACTTATTAGAAAACAGGCCCTCAAAACTGTCAAAAAGACTTTTCATTATAAGTTTGAGAAATTCCCGTTCTCCAGCTTCAGACATTCTGAAAAGCAAGCGCCTGGAATGAAAATTGCACTCCAAGACAGATGCTATGATGTGTCCACTAGAAAAGTAACCAACAGACCCTCTGTTGTTGGGTCCAGCTGAACAGAAGGCCATTCGAACCATGGGGGTCTGGATCCTAGTGCTGTTCTGAGAATACATTGCAGCTGAGCCACTTGCATACCTGTACTTCATTTTCATGCAGGGACTGTGAACTGCAACGATGTCCTAGTCAAAGCCCCATCTTTCACATCACTTATACTCCATGAATAAAATTATTTTTAAGTACCCCCTTAGTTAAATATAAGCCTTCTTCTGTAGAATTCTATAAGAATATTTGTGGCTCCCACATAAATGAAGATTCATAATTAGGATGCTTTAAATGCTAACAGATCACCTCCAAGAAGGAGAATCAAATAAACGGAAATGCAACCACATGCATTCCACCTGTTATACTGATGTATAAAGTCCTATACAGAAATATTTCACCTTTAAATACTTATATGTATTTCTAATAATATCTTCTTATAGAGCCAAAATAATAGTATCCTAACATGATTAATGATTCCTTAATATACTTCAATACCCAATCAATAGTCAGATTTTTCTGAGAGTCCCAGGAATGTCTTTTGCCTCTACTGTGTGCAAAACAAGACACAAATAGAAATTACAATTCATGTTTCTTCCAATATTCAACAGTCCCTGTGATGACAACACTCTGCTTTGATGAAGAATACCCACCTTCCTAATCGGCCTAAATGCGTCCTCATGGTGCTATTTGCTTTATGTGATAGTTATCTGTTGCTGTGTAACAAATTATCCTAAAACTTAGCACCTGAAACAAACAAAAAATATTTATTACCTTGCAGTTGTTTTGCTTGCGATTCAGCATTATCAGAGTAATCAATAAAATTATCAGCAGGGACTTCAGTTAAGTCAAGGCTGGTCTGAGGAAAGATCTTCTTCCAAGTTCACTCCCATGTTGGGCTCAGATCCTGGGTGACTACTGGCAGGGGATTGCCCTCAATTCCTTGTGTAGGTTTCTTTCCAGGGCAAGCTATTTCACCACATAGCAGCTATTTCCATCAGAGAGAGTGAAAGAGGAACAATCAAGGGCAAGAAATAACGAAGCTAGGCTGTTTCTGCAGCCTAGCCTCAGAAGTGACAGCCCATCACCACTGTTGATTTCTATTCATTAGAAGTGAGTCACTAAGCCCAGGCCACATTCAAAGGGATATGAAACAAGATATGAATACCAGGGAAGTGGGGATATTGAGAGCTTGTTCCTGTATCCTCTGTTATTCCTAGAAATGATAGAAAAATATAGAAACTTACTTAGATAGATGATAAATAATTTTAATATGAACATGTGAAGGGTGACGTTCTATATCTTATGTTGCACAATACCTGGAATAAATATATAATCATCCCACTAGTACCGGAGGTAAGATTGATTGCTGGATAAAAGTAACGGCAGCCTGATTTTTTTATGGTAACATGATGTTTCCCCCCTTCAACCAGAATGTGAGCTTCCCTTCTTGACAAGGGCTACTCAGTTACCGAAAAATGTAGCACCCATAAGAAAGGCAGGAAAATTTTCCAGTTCATATTTTTTTTAAATTAACTCAAAACTTAGATTTCAATATTCAGTTTCCTAAAGTCTGACTGCACATCTCTAATCAACTCTGTCTCATTTAAAATCCTTACTGTGTCTGTTTTGTGATAACTCTCTGAGAAAACAATTATGTTTGATCACTTCTCTTATTTGTCTCATGTTGTTATTGAAATCCTCCTAATATCTATATTCTCCAGTCACTTTTCTTACCAAATCCCATATGGCCCAGTGTAACAATGTACTCAGCTCATTTAATGCCACCTTTCTGCAATTGTATCCCCAAGCTGTGTCTTCAAACTTTCAATTATATCATTTATTGGATATTGGATCAATTCCCACATATTTTTTTAATTCCCACATATTTATAACAGTCTAATCCTAATATGCAGCTCCAATTTGTTCTATCACTCATAGTGTCTTCCCTGAACATCTGAACCAACCAATTCATCCTCTTCTGTATGGCCTCAAAAATAATTAAGACACCAATATTCCTTAAAGTATGAGCACCAGTGATACAGCATACCTGCCAAGAAACAATCCCCATAAAACTGTAGGATGATCTGTTATAAAATTGCCCTAAAATTGATAATTTCTCTCTTTTTGGGGGGCTCTTGTCATTTTGCTGTTGTTGTTGAAAACCTAAATAATATGATCCCCCCTCTTAAACTAACATAACGCTTGAGACAGACTGTGATGTGATAGGCCGGAAGTGAGTGTAAGAAAATTATTACAAATTCTCTATAAGTCAACAAATCTCTATTGCTGGTACCCTGGATACCAAGTATGGAACTTCCCAGGGCACTGGGAGTTCTAGGAAGTCTCGAGAACATCATAGTCCACCCCACTATGCACGTGTCATGATGCCATTAAACACCACCTATAAAATGTGGATTAGATGTATGATTGTGTCTTTGATTGCTAGGAGACTCAGAGACCTGTAAATGAAATGAAAGAGCCATTACTTTGTTCCTGAACTAAAATTATATAACTGCAAATCTTAGCTGAAGCAATCCCATCCACGTATGTGTTTTAATGCAGAATGAGGCCTTTATGCTGAGTCAGTCCCCAAGATCATATATCCTTAATGTAGTCCAGTAAAATTTTTGTCTGGTGAACAAACAGGTATGCCTAGGGATTAACATTCCCTTCTACTTTCCAGAATGACTTTCACATCCATGTTGAGTGACATCAAAATGGTAGTGTTTTACTTTTGTCTTTTGAATTTATTCTCATTACAAGTGGCAGTATCAGAGTAGGGACTGGGGTTAAAAGGGACTATTGTCTTTCAGGATTCTACTAGGAGTACCTAGAGGACATGTTTCTGAATCTGATTCTGCTATATATATATAAAAAAAAACTATTTTCTTCCTATCTTTGTTCAATTTTTTCCTCAAGGAGGCCTTCTGGGGCCAGTATATCTCAAATTTCCATCCCCAATTCATCATCTCTAGCACTTAACACTTAAGGATCATGCATTTCACATGACTATATATATGTGTATTGTCTGTCTTTCCTACTTACTAGAAAGTAACTTCCTTGAGGTCAAGGACTCTTGTCTTTTTCTGCCTTACATCATTCCTAGTGACTAGAAGGGTGCTAGTCTAGTTCAGAAGGGATTATTTGTTAGATAAATAAAAATGAATAAATAAACTGAGTATGTAATATCACATTTTTACTAAAATGAGGTGGGGTTTTAACATATCTGCTTCTGAAATCCCCTTAATACAAACACAAGGTAGTTTCCATTTTATTGTCTATTTACATAATAAAGACAGTTTTAAAAACAGTGATGGAGCTGTGAGTTTTCTTTAGCATTTCTCTTAAATCATGAGGTAATTTTCACTTCTGAATTGTTAAAGGTCCTGGTCATTCCAATTACAATAAAAAAGTGACCTCTTGATTGTTTGATTGTTTTGAAACAGGGCTAACATCTCAAACAGAGCAAACCTTAGGATTGCAAAATGTATGAAATTGGCTGACCAATTAATGTCAGAAGCAAATGATATTTTGCTTCCTGAAAAAAGCATCAAATGATTACACTGTGTTATGAGATGAGACTTGTTTTTCATAAGGAACTAATTAGTAGAGTGTCTTTGACACCCTTCAGAACACAACCTCTTCTGTACTTCTCTAACATACTGGATTTTGTCCGGGATAAAAAGACAACTAGCTCTTGTACGTATACAAATACCTGGGTTATTGATGCTGTGTGTGGTTTATTTGTTGATGAAGATGGGAAGAAATAGGGTTCCGATGTCATTAAAGTGGATCTGGGTCACCATAGCACACAGGAGATATTTCTGTGCACAACTTCAACACCTGTTACATTAAAAAAAAAAAAAAAAGACCACCTGTTACATAAGCAGCCACAGGAAAAGCAACCATCCTGAAGTACCCACAAACACAGGAATAGAGCCCACACAGTCATTCTTTCCTTAGACTCATTCATCACAAATAAAGGAGAATCTCCCAATGGGTCATGAAGGTTGTCAGCAATTAATATCACTATATTAATATACAACATATATTAATGTAACTATTAATATCACAACCATGCTCCAAGGTAGCACCCAAATTATTCCAAAAGGCAATGTCAATTTCATCCATTCAATCTTAACATCCATTTATCCTTGGCTTGTTAATCTTCATCATGTGAAAATTGTCTAGTCTAGTTGTACATATTAGTCCTGTTTCCACCTCCAACTTCAATTTCCTTGGAAAAAAGATTGAGTTTGCACGCCATGTGCCAACAGAGTTAGAGAGTTCCTCTGGTTGTTCTTGCTCTAATGGACAGTATTGAAGATATCTCAAAAAGTCTTACTTTCCCGGGCCAGTTAATTTTATTGTTGGAAGATTAATTCTTCAAAATACTTTATCTGTAGCTTGGAGAAATTCTATTGGGATATATTGGCTGGAGACAAAATCATTTTTCTTTGCAACTTTATAGGTCTTTTGGCCTTTAGTGAAATTTTTATTCTATACATGTGTGGTTAATGTTCTTTGACCACTGCTATGGGCATCATTATTTGTGGCAGCAGATGGTACCCTTTTGATGGCTTTTTTATTTGAATCTCTAACATGGAATTGAAGAATGTTGCCCACTTCCTGTTAAATTCTGGATCTAGGTATTTTTTTAACTCCTTTTTAATAGGTTATTCTACTTTTCTGACATCCAGGCTACTTCTTATGGGATGTGAAAAACCCACAGACTACCCATGTCACTTGCCCATTCCAGCATAATTTTTGCCCTACAGTAATTTTGCATACCTGAATTCCAATGTCAGATGTTTTGTATCTTGTACACAATTTTTTCCAGCTCTGCTGATTGTATTTTGATCAGCCACAGTTGAGGAACAAGTGCAGCTCCCTTCTCTCGCTGACAGTGACAGTGAGAAAACAGATTTTCCTGCTTTTGATAAAGATCCTAAATAAGCCACCCATCACTGTTTCCCAAGAATCAACCATCTAGGAACTTAATCTTCAGATTTATTCAATTATCAATCTGGACTCTTTACAACTGTATTTTTAAATTTTCACATTCACAAGTGACATCCTCTTTCTTGACCTTCACTCACTTTGAAACAATTCCTGAAAAACCAGACATATCCTGTTTTCTTCCTCACACATCTGAAAAAGGGCCTTATTGGACACTATCTCAAATTATCCCAGGCAATTTTAAGTAGGTTTTATGCCTCCAGCAAATGCACCTGCTCCATTTGTTCTTTTGGAAGTTTTTCCACAATTTTGATAGATCACATATTTAAATTGATATTGATGAATTACTTAGCACCTTAATGCTTTCTCCAAGACTGTTTTTTCTATTAATTAGAAACGTTTTCCAAATACTTGACCATATAGACAATCTATTAGCCATCATGCAAAATCTGGAAAACTATAAACTTATGAGAAATTAAATATCTCTGCTTGCTACTACCATCCAGAGTGCCTGGAATTCAAGGATATTGTACTAACTGACCTAGTTCTGTCTTTACGTAGGATTTTCCAGGATTAGGCTAAAAGCAGGGGCTTCCTAATTCACCTCCTTACTGTTGTAAGAATGCTGCATTCTGTAAGCCAGAGTTTTTGTGTTCTTTTTGTAAATTATCTCAGGGATGTCTGAATTAACCAGAGGATCTCCTTAAAGCTTTACTTTATGCTGTAAACTATGCTGCTTAAACAGGAGAGGAACCGTGGTTTGTCCGTTAGAGTAATGTTGACCCATCCTGAGTTTGTGTCCTTTCTGGAGGTACAATTTTATTTCATTTGATTGAGGCAAAGTCTGAGCAACCTCTTTAAATAGTTCAGAATTTTAACTCTGCTATTCCCATTTTGCTATTGGAAGTTCTATTCATGTGACCATAGGTACATGTTGTATTAGGCCTTCGTTTCAATGATGCCCAATTATTTTGGAAACAGTTGTTTGGTTAGGAGTGTTTAATTGGTTTGTTTCACCTGGAATTTGTATCTAAATCCCATTGATTGCCATACTTGATCATGTAGAGGCCACCTATAAAACCAATGCAAAGTCTCTAATGACTAATACTTCTAAAGTGAATTAAAGTTCTGCTGAAACTGATACCAAAAGTATGGTCTGTTATATTGTTATTCTTATTTAGTTGGACTCATTTGGCCACCTTAAAAAAAAATACTTGCCTTTTTTTTATATTACCTTGTAAATTGGTACAAGTGATATCCCCAAATGGGGAATGTGTTTTTTTCCCATAACTGAAAATTCCTGCAAACCAGGCACTTATTTTGGCTTTCTTTCCCCCCTTCTTCTTCCCTTACCTCCACTTCCTCCTTCTTACTGCAAAACTTAATGACTAAAAGGAATTATAGTCACTTATTATTTCCTACCATCTCTGTACATCAGGAACTCAGGAATGGCTTGGTTGGGCAGCTCTGGTTTGCAGCCACTAAGACTTACTGGGACTAGAGGACTTCCAAAGTGTCACTCACATAGGGGGAATATGAATGTCGGCAAGTTTGTTCCATATCATATACACCTCTCAGTGTTCCTTGAGTATCTTCATAACACAGCAGCTGCTTCCCTCAAAGCAAACAAACCCAGAGATCAACACCTTTATGACTTGTTCTTGGAAGTCACACCACTGTTCTTCTACTGCATTGTATTGGTCACATAGGTGAGAACTGATTCAGTATGGAAGGGGACCAGACAGGAGCCTCAACATAAGGAGTTCGTTAAGGGTCATTTTGGAGGCTGGCTACCACGCCTTCTCATACTTCTTCCCTTTAGCCAGAATGTCATCAATATAAAATGTCATGAATGTCCTGGAAGATCATAGTGAGTCTTTCATCTTATCAACATAATCAGACTGTGGATGTAACACAGAGTATTCAGGCAAAAGTATATTGTATTTCTTGCTGAGTGAAAGAAGATTATCTCTAAGTTCCTTATCAGTGTTCCAGTGAAAAACATTACAAAGGTGGAATTTGTCTTCTGGAAATAGATTATGTAAACTTGACCAACCCATCCACAGAGAACAAATAGAAAACCTGTAAATAAAATAAAATATAAAACCTATAAATATGTAAATATATATGATATATAAGTACACACACACATATATATGCACACATACATATGAAGCTTAGCTTACATCTATAAGATTTTATATTATATTAAATGCTTTACAGTCAATCAAAAATAGCTGGACATACAAGGAGATCAAATAATGTAACCAAAGCAACAACAACAAAAGAAACAGCAGAAAATACAAACAGAAACAGATGAAAAAGACAATGAGGTTCCAATTATGAATCTTATGTTCACATCTATTTCCTTTTATACAAAATATTTAAGTTGATAATTTTCATCATTCTACATAAATAATATTTTCAAAGCAACACCACAATCATTATTATTAACACAATCATTCCCAAGGATATTTTAAGCTTTGTTTTCAGCTCTGTTTTCCTTAAACTATATCCCACTAGATACATAAAACTCTCTATAAAGTCACTTATAATGGTTCTTCTCTCTCTGCCATACCTACTGTGAGAACAAAAACAATTCTTAAACAAGTCTAAATGGGCATACAGTTATTGTGATGGTCCCTAGAAAACCTGTGGAGAGAATTCAATCACTCAATGGAGAGCTAAGTCTCTTTGGAAATAAAAAGATGAAGCTCTGGGTTGGCAAATGTTAAGGGGAATAAAAAAGAACTATCTACAGTTTGCATGATCTGTAGTTATGTACAGAACATGATCAAGGATATTATATAGGGCTTCTATTGCAAGATGAGATAGGTGTGCTCTCAGTTTCCCATTAATATCACTATTCTGGAGAGAAAGAAACACTGTAAAAGCCAAAGTATCTTATGTGGAAAATATATCTACAGAGTTCAAACAAAGCCAGGTGTTGCTTTTTTCATTATCCCTGTCCCAGAAAATTTAGTTAATTCTTGAAGGACAAAAAAAAAAAAAAAAAAAAAAATCAAATTCACCTTCCTTGATTCAGCAAGCCATGACAGTTAAAAAAATCAACTCATGACTCTTTTAAAAATCTTCAAAAATGTTACAGCTGCTAAAACAGTGAAATGCTGGATGGTACTCAATGCCAATTTGTGATATTTTAAAAATTAGAATAAACTGCATCTGTTCATGGAAAGAATTCTTTGTTTCTGGTTGAAGAACCAATTGAATACATAATTAGATTCCCCTTTTTC
The DNA here is from genome assembly GCF_018345385.1 of Vulpes lagopus. Classification (NCBI taxonomy): domain Eukaryota; kingdom Metazoa; phylum Chordata; class Mammalia; order Carnivora; family Canidae; genus Vulpes; species Vulpes lagopus. Next base: position 14,601,070 of record NC_054829.1, on the reverse strand, counting down.
TTTTTTTTTTTCCTCTGCATTCAATTTTTAGAGGAAGATTTTTCTTCAACTTGGGTTTTGTTTATTTTATGATTATATAAAACATTTATATTGTACTGGTTGACTGGTCTTTTTCTTACTTAGGACTTTTTAATGTTATAGCTAAAAGTGTGACCTCCCAATTAACTCCTGACTGGTAGTAAGGACACTGCCTTTTGTAAGCCAGAATTTGTGTGTCCCCTTTGCAAATATATTCACATACACTCACACACACTCATAAGTAGGCACACACAGATATAATCTTCCTATACCCCTACACCTTTAGTTAATGTCTATCTTAGAAATATTTTCATCTCATAAATTGAGATCATCTTTTTTTTTCTTTTCAAATCAATTTTACTGGGTTTTTATAGTTGTTTTTGTAAAAAATATAAAATACTTAGGAATACATTTAATAATAGAAGTCCAAGACTTGTACATCTAAAACTGTAAAAGTTTGTTGAAAAAAATTAAAGGTCTAAATAAATGGAAAGATATCTCAGGCTCATAACTGAAATATTTTTTTAATATTTCATTTGTTTATTTTTTTTTTTAACTTTTATTGGTGTTTAATTTACCAACATACAGAAAAACACCCAGTGCTCATCCCGTCAAGTGTCCACCTCAGTGCCCGTCACCCATTCCCCTCCAACACCCGCCCTCCTCCCCTTCCACCACCCCTAGTTCGTTTCCCCGAGTTAGGAGTCTTTATGTTCTGTCTCCCTTCCTGATATTTCCCAACATTTCTTTTCCCTTCCTTTATATTCCCTTTCACTATTATTCATATTCCCCAGATGAATGAGAACATACACTGTTTGTCCTTCTCTGATTGACTTATTTCACTCAGCATAATACCCTCCAGTTCCATCCACGTTGAAGCAAATGGTGGGTATTTGTCGTTTCTAATTGCTGAGTAATATTCCATTGTATACATAAACCACATCTTCTTTATCCATTCATCTTTCGATGGACACCGAGGCTCCTTCCACAGTTTGGCTATTGTGGTCATTTGTTTATTTGAGAGAGAGAGAAAGATTGAAATGAGAGAGAGAGAAAGAGAGAGAGAGATAATGTGCCAGAGAACACAAGCAGTTGAGAGGGAGAAACAGGCTGCCCACTGAGCAGGAAGCCCAATGTGAGGCTCCATCCCAGGACTCAGGGGTCATAACCTGAGCCAAAGGCGGACCCTTAACTGACTGAGCCAGTCAAGTGCCCCATAAATTGAAAGATTTAATATTATTGACATGGGAATACTCCCCAAATTAATCTGTAGATTCAACATTATCTCTATGAAACCCACAGAGGCAGAGTTTATACAGAGTGCATCCATCTTAGGTGCAAAGGTTGATGAATTTAGACAATTAAGCACCACCACAATGAAAACATAGAACATTTTTGTAAACTCCAAGAGTTACCTTGCTTCCCTTTGCAATTACTTCATACGCTCCTCACTCATTTGATTTGTGCCAATGTAGATCCGTTTTATCTGTTTTAAGATTTCATACAAATGGTATACAACAGTATATACTATTTTATCTTTTGCTGAACTTTATGTTTTCCAGATTCATCTATGTGGCTGCTGTTATCAGTAGTGCATTTCCAATTTATTAGCAATTGGCATCCATTGTATGGATATATCTGATTTGTTTATCCATTCACCATGGACACTCAAGTCACTTCTAGTCTGGGAATAGTTTATATGCTATAAAAACTCTTGGTCATGGAGTTGTGTAATTTTAAGTTTTTATTTCTCTTACGTAAATACTCAGGAATGGAATTGCTGAGTTATATGAAAGGTGTGTGTTTAAATTTATAAGAAACTTCCAGAATGTTTTCCAAAGAGGTTGTCTTATTTTACATTCCTACAAGCAATGTTGTTCCAGTTGCTCCATATCCCTGCCAACTCTGGGTATTGTTAGTCTTTTTTAATTTCTGTCATGCTAATTGGTATTTAATTTGCATTTCCTGGATGATTAACAATGTCAAATATCTTTCCACCTGCTTGTTGGGAATTCTTATATCTCTGTTTACTCAAAGGTTTTTAAATTGTTGCTTTTTAAAAAAATTGTTGCTTTAAGATAGATCTTCAAATTAGATAGAAAAAGCCATTCCATTTTTGTAGAAGTTTAAAAAAAATTTGTTTTGCTAATGTAGGTTCTTTGCATCTCCACATCAAATTGAGAATCACTTCATTAATTTCTACTAAAAAAAGAAAAACTCCTGGAATTTCAACTTTTTTATGGATCAATTAGAGAAAAACTGACATCTTAACATAGTCTTCCAATCATGCACATGGTATGTATCTCCATTTATTTAGATCTTTAATTTCTCAGTGCAGTGGGTATGGAGTCTGCCTTCAGCTCAAGTCATGAGCTCAGGGTCCTGCAGTCAAGCCTCGCTGAGCTGGGAGCCGGCTTCTTCCTCTCCCTTTGCCTGCAGTTTCCCCTGATTGTGTTCTCTTTTCTCTCTATCTCTGTGTCAAGTAAATGAGTAGAATCTTAAAAAAAAAATTATTTAATTTCTCACAGCAAAGTTGTGTAGTTTGCAGTGTACAAGTTTTGCACCTATTTTCTTAAACTTACATACTTCCTATTTATGTTTTTGGAGATTTCCACTTCTCTTTTGTGTATGAGCTTCAGGATGTTAGTTCCAGGCTTTGAAGAAACCCTTCTCTTTAGCCTCTTGCATGATCATATAGGTAATCAATTTGTTTTTATCCAATTCAAAAAGTATCCCCCCTCCAAAAAAATATTCACTTGATTACGAATCAGCTTATGGGATGCCACTTCAAAATCCCTAACCAACTACTAGTTCTTTCCAATTTAACCTTAGTTCTCTTAGGTTTCATGTACCATGCTAGTCCCTGCTTTTTTACCAAAATATCTGGTTTTATTTTTCCACTCCTTTACACAACTTTAAAGAACTTTGTACCTACCAGAAAAATCATCCCATGGGTCCCAGTATCACTAAATGCTATTTCTGACTGCCTATATTTTGAATCTCAGTGCATCTTTTGGATTTTGTATGGGCAATTTTCTGGGTATGTTCTTACTAATTTAAAGGGCTTCAGCTCCCTAAGTAAAATTCAGCAAATCAGTACATTCCAGGAGCTTGTGTCCTGAGGTATCTTGTGCTAATCTTGGTTTTGATATATGGGTGGTAGAGGTTCCTGGGCTTATGTATAATATTGCTATCTCTGAGGTATCCTGCTCAAGAAATTTTCTCTCTGAATCTAGGATTACTTTCTGCTCTTCATGTATTTTTCAATACCTTGTTTTCTAATTCTTCCTGACGGAGTCAACCCTATGGATGGCTCAGGCTAACCTGATTTCCCCAAGCAATCTAATTACATGGTTTCTATCACAGCCTGGATTATATCTGTGCCCCTTAATATGTTCACTGGGGCCTCATCTCAAACTGAGACACTGCTAGAAGCAATGTAAGTTTAATTTCTCTCTCTCTCTCTCTCTCTCTCTCTCTCTCACACACACACACACATACACACACGTGATTTCCCAAATAGTGTCCCATTATTCAAATTTTAAGAAGAGTCTCCACCCCTTGATATGCCTCTGCAATTCTGACTTGCTTCTTTACATTTCCTTGACTTCTACAATATTTCCCCACCACTTGCCTGTTGAAGCACTGGTTTAACTATGGGAAAGCCCTTTTGGTCCACCACAAGTATCCACTTCAGTAGTATGGTTTCTAGCTTGCTAGCGAGCTCCATAAATAAGTTGTCAGTTCTTTTTTTTTTTTTTTAAGATTTATTTATTTATTTATTTTTATTTATGATAGTCACACACAGAGAGAGAGAGAGGCAGAGACACAGGCAGAGGGAGAAGCAGGCTCCATGAACCGGAAGCCTGACGTGGGATTCGATCCTGGGTCTCCAGGATCGTACCCTGGGCCAAAGGCAGGCGCCAAACCACTGCGCCACCCAGGGATCCCTAAGTTGTCAGTTCTCATCCTTCTCTCTCATCGTGGAGCCTAGGTGATGTGTTAGTTTACCATCATCTTTACTGTCCATTCTGAACAAGGAATGTGTTTCCTTTCCTTTTCCCCCTGACTGCATTCTTTCCCTGTGGTTTGGTGCTGTAGTCTGGTCTGAGACTTTTCTTCCCCACTCTGAAGTTTCACTTCTCTGAATCATGTGGCATCTCCCAACTAATTTCTGTATTCTCCATAGGAAGTGTTCTCTTGGACAGCTGGCACTGTCAAAAACCCTGGGCAATGGATCTGCTAGCTGAGTATTAAAAGGATATCATCCTTCTAGCTGCTTATCATCAGCATTTTTAGAGACCCTCTTTTCTCCTCATACCTTTTTTTCCTCCCTTACTGTATTTGAAAACATGGCAGCACTTTCTTTTTACTCTTTTTATCTCACATTGAAGCAAAAGTGTATATTTAGCAGTCAAGGTGATCAGTTCCCCCTAAATGTCAGACCAGCTGGCTGGTTCCCATTATTCTTTTAGTTTGTCTACCATAAAGTACAATGGATCTGGGTTTAAACAGCTCAATATTTCCTCTTATACAGCACACACTTTTAGGCAGAGATGTGATGAGAAGCGCAATATCCTAACCTCAATATCTAGTCCTCCTCACTGGTGACTCAGAGTAAACTGTTCTGGAAAATGCCTAACCATTCATACGGTTTAAAAATCCCGTAGGTAGTTCTACCTGGAAGTCTGAATGGAGGACTTTGATACTTGAAGAGTTCAGTGAATGCTAGGTTTTGTGTGCACTCATATCTCTGCTATGAGTCTAGCACGATTTCTAGCCAACCACAAGCACACATGCTTCTTATCTTTCATAGTTCATGTCCTAATGGACAAACACTTTGGTGTAGATTTTGATAACAAATTTAAAGAATTTAATCATTCTTGGTAGCACGGACTTTGGTTTAATGTTCTCTAAATGCTAATGACTTAAGGCATAGATTCAGGTGTCTACAGCATATATTCATGACACTGGTTATCTCTAATTACTTTTAAGGCAAGGACTCCACAAACGATATGGCAAGAGAAAGCTGGTAAAGCACACCACCACTCCATCATGGAGAAAAGCAAAGAAGCTACCTACACTATCCCAAAATTGTTGTTTACTTCTAATATGTAATGACTGAGAAAAGGGGACTTCTGAGTCTAGTCCCTGCTGTAATCTGTTGCTGCTCTCATTTTCATACACTATACAACTGTATAGTTGACTGAACATAATTTTTGTCAAAGCTGTTCTTTTCATGTACCATTATCTCCACTTCCATACTGATGCACTGTTTTTAAATATTTGTACCTGTGCCTTTTCTTTAAGGTATATTTCTATAATCGAATTTAACATACACACATCAGAGATTTCTAGTTTGCAAAAACCTTTACTGAGAGGTCACTTCAGGTGACAAAATTTTGAAAGAAAAAACCACAGGTACCAGAAATAATATGTAACTTCATACAAAGTGTCATTTACAATGATAACCTCTGTCCCTTATCCAACGCAATACATTTAAAAATATATTTAACTTCCAGAATAAGTTTAAAAATAGTTTAATATTTTATACTTCTGAGCTAAGGGTGTAGTGACAACTTAAATTATATCTAATAGCAAAAAATCAGGGTGATTCTTTACACTTCTTTAAGAGAATAAAATGCCTTAAAATATTTTGTAATTGTACATAAATTTCAAAGATTTTTAAAGAACTGATAACCTCCTGTGCCTTATAGAAATCACTGATTTAGATCTCTCACTGATAACAAGATATTTTAGGGAAAAAGGATACCTTGGGACAATTGAAATCCTGAAGTCTAGTATCAGATAGGTATAAGCAAGACAAGTTGTGGTCATACCCATGAGCCAGGGACAACCAGGAGGAGCCCATCTGTGTCACATAAAACTGGTTTTATTACTTGTTATAACAAGGGAGTTCAAATCACCAGGGAAACCATGAGATATGTCATTAAAGATAAGCTAAGAGGAGTTTGTTGCAGAATTTTGGTTTGGGGTAGGTAGCTTTGGGTGGGGTGAAGGGTTCAAGGAAGAAGTGCTTTGCTCAATTTGGGTCAGACATAGAAGTTTAGTAGAACATTTAGTAGATATTAGTTAAACAATGTCCTTCCCCAAAGGCCACAAGATACCAATCCCTGGAGCCTGGGAATGTTACCTTTTATTTAAAAATAAGTAAATAAACAAAATCTTTGCAGATGTGATTAAGTTAAGGATCTTAAGATCCAAACAATATTCTGCGTTATACGGCTGAGGCCTAATGCTATCCTGAATATGCTAGAAAGAGTAAAGCAGAGGGGGATTTGACCACAAATGCAATAGGAGAAGGCAATATGAATATGGAGGCAGAGACTTGAGTAAGTCAGTCAGAAGACAGGGAGTGTCATTAGTACCCAGAAGCTGGAAGAAACAAGGAAGTGTTCTTTGTGGACTTCAGAACATGGCTCTGCCAACACCTTGATTTCAAACTTCTGGTCTTGAGAAATGTGAAAGAATAAATTTCTTTTGTTTCAGCCACCCAGTTTGTGGCAATTTGTTATCACAGCCATAGAACTCTTATGGTACAGGTATCTTGAGGAGCATAACTAACACTGCAAAGTTCAGCACAGCAGTGACAACTGCTAGCTAGGAGAGGACATGTTTGGACACTTTTATGCTTTGCATAGTGTATATGTTTTGTCTGTGCTTAAATGTGATTATGGAAGGGTCTGGTCTTTGTCTCACTCCATCATGGTCTCAGAGTGAACTTGCCTGATAATCGTGTTCTGTGAAATTGTTTATATGCAACAGAACACCAAGACCTAGATGCTCATGCAAGCCAGTTCCCACTGACAGCTGTCAAGGCTGTGCTTCTCCTTCTCATTATTAATTTGATGGGCAATGCTGGTAATGCTATTCAGCCCCTCTGGATATCACTATTCACTTCAATCATTCATTCAGCAAATAGTTATTGATCCTATGTACCAGGAATTCTTCTAGATTCTAGGAATAAATCTATAAGCCAAACTGATGAAAATCCTAGCCCTCATTGACATCACAAAGAGTCAAACAAATAAGTAAAATGTATAACATGTTAAGAACACCACCACTCTGATGTACTCTGATTCAGTAACAACCGATGGAATTGATAGTGAGACAGTGTGCCTTTAGCCTCCACTTTGATAGAAACTGGAAGGTATATTTAAGTTTCAAACAAGTGCTCTCCTGGCTATTTCTCACACAGATTCCCAGGTCCACATAAGAGGTTTTGTGGGATTCTGGTGCTCATGGTAGAGACAGGTGACCATCAGCAGAAGACCTACTGAGCTGTTCATTCACCACAGTCCTCCTCCTGCTGGAAGCAATCATGGGACATTCAAAATACATTAATGGCTGGGCCCTTTATACCAGTTAAATCTGAGTCTCTGGAAAAGACAACTGGGCATTGATGTTTCAAGAAAAAAAAACTCCTTGAGTGATCCTAATGTGTGGTTAGGGTTGAGGACCAGCTAAAAGGTCTTTAAAATGCAGGGTTATGATGGATATATTCATATGATAAAAGAGCTGACCTTGAATTTTAATGGGAATTCATAGAGTTATCCTAGTTATATCATTCCAACAAGAGTGCCTCACATTTTAAAACGAATGCCTTCTTTGATTTATAAAGGAAAACCCAGAAAGATTTTTTTTTTACAGATGTTAGTTACTAGAATATTGAGGAAATAAGAGGAAAAGATTAAAAGTTCATTTGATTTTGCAATACTATTGATATAGAATTAATTAGTACCAATAGTACCTCTTCTTTTCACACACGAAGATGGTGTGGATTGTCTTCACCCCTGCAGGGATGTGTACATGTGTGCTCAGCAGTGAAGACAATACAAAGCCAGAGTCACTCTGCAGCCCTTGCAGGATGAGTTAAGTTTAGAGGAATAGCATGTCTGGAAACGAAAACTCTTTAAAGAGTGGTTTATAGGAACAATTGTAGCATGATGAGTAGGAAAGTTATTAAAAACTAAAAACTTGGAGGGGGAACTCTGAGCTAAATGGTCAATCTGAGGCATGTGGTTGGACAGAGGATGGGATCACCAGGTAAATGTGGTCCAAGAAAGGAAAGGAAAACTGGCATCTGCCAGCAAGGACAGTGAAAACCAACCACTTTGATCTTGAAATGACTAAACTACTCTACACATGAGAACAATATACAGTCCTCTTTTCAATAAAAGTTTAACGGAGAAGACACAACATGCATTTCTTGATAAGCCACAGCTTGTGTGGTCTTCTCTAGAAAATTGCTGGCAACATTGATTTGATGATAACTCAGGCTATTTTCATCTTTGAAGAGACAATGTGACATAGAAGAGTCCTGGATTTAGACTGCCGGCATTCTAAATATGGCTTTGGCTTTGCTCCTACTCCCTGGAGGCCCTGAGCATGTCACTTAATTTTCACTTTTTTTTTTAATTTGCTGGATGAAATTAATAATATCTATGTAAATATTTCCTATGGGGATTAAATAAAAGAGTATGATTAAAGGAGTTTTGTAAGCTGTAAAATTTTAGTAGCAATTATTATGGCTATCTTTTAGGATATTTCACCAGTTCCTGGAATTTCAGCAACTGGAGAAACAAATGGTATAGTGCAAGGGCTCGATAAATATTTATTGAAAGCATATAGCAAGAATGATGCAAGAAAAAGGAAGCAAGAGAGAGGGGGAAGTGAGAGAGGGAGGGAGAAGGACCGAAGGAGGGAGGCAGGGAGTAAGGGAGGGAGGGAAGGAGGCAGGGAGGGAGGGAGGGAAGAAGGAAGGAAGGAAGGAAGGAAGGAAGGAAGGAAGGAAGGAAGGAAGAGAGGGAAGGAGGTAGGGAAGGAGAAAATAAGGAAACTATTTTAAAACATTAATTTTTTTTTTATTTTTTTAACAAAGACTCATCCATCAAGAGTTATTGAGCTGTTCTCTTTGCTGTACACAGTGCTTGGTACTATGATTAAAAAGGACACATGGAAGAAGGGAATCAAAAGAACCATAAACAGTACCCAGTGAAATCTCAATTTTATAGCAGAGGGCACTTAGGGATTTAGTTTTCTACTGACACACTATAAGGTTATAGGGTCATCTCAGCATCTTTCCACAGCATAGAGGAATTAGTGTATTCATAGATAGGGAGTGATGGCATCCCTTTGCATCCTCAACATTTCTTTTTCTTTTCTTTTCTTTTTTTTAAGATTTTGTATTTATCTATTCCTGAGAGAGAGAGAGAGAGAGAGAGAGAGGCAGAGACATAGGCAGAGGGAGAAGCAGGCTCCATGCGGGAAACCCGATGTGGGACTCAATCCAGGGACTCCAAGATCACACCCTGAGCCAAAGGCAGACATTCAACTGCTGAGCAACCAGGCGTCCCTTGTTCCCAACATTTCTAAAACAAATCACACTTAGAAAGGCAGAAATTCACTCCTCCTTTCCAAGAGGATTCTGTGAAATTGTCTATCTCAAAAGGTTGAGAATAAGTGGTCAGAGATTACACACCATGAATTTCAAAAAACCTGATAAAAAAAATCCTTAAAAATCTCAGAACAAACAAGATGAGGTACATAAAATACCCGTTCTTCCCGAAGAAAAACCAATATATCATTGCCTCTGGAAAGAAAATATTTGGGCAAGTCTCAAGGACAAAATACAGAATCAAACAATTTAGCACATCTGTCAGCACGACCCATTGAGGTAAAGGAGACATGCCATCTGTTTTCAGGCACCATGGGGCCTTTTCTCTCTCCAGGAGCCCTTTCTCCATGAGGTCTCCCATGACCTATACTGTTAGATCATCTCCCAGGCACACTACTCGTTGACAAAGTCCTGTTTGAACTTCAATAACCAGATGGATGAGGAGCATAGATGACCCACGTTATATTCTACTCAACTCTATAAGAAATAGGGTCATGCCATAGGGTTATGGAATATTTAAACTGATTGATGGACTCAAAACTCTAGCTTTGGGCTAGTAGGTAGGGTATTACTATTGGAAAGAACACAGCATATGAAATCAGAACTCCTAAACTTAGGTGGTTGTGTCTTCTGCTGATTAAAGATTGGTCTAAGTGATGATCTCTTCTGTATCTCAACTCTCTCAGCTGTCAACGGAATATACCTTTAACTACTGCTTATGCACATTACAGAGTTCCTGTAATGCTAAAGAGGGAAAAAAAAATGTAGGTAACAGACCTTATGTTATTATCAGCATTGTGGATTTCTTATTACTGTATTTATTATGGATTTTACATGGGTGATCGTCTTTATCAGTTTCCATTCGTCCTCTCAGTTTCTTGGAAACAAGAGAATTGCTCCTGGTGCTTTGGGAATCTTAATGAGCCGGCACAGATTCTGGCATTATGACTCCTACCCCATCACTGTTTTAAGTCCATATCAAGGTGAATTATGCCATGTGGTACTTGTAGACTGCATTTCAATTGTTGAAGAACTATATTTAATTTCATTTTCTTGAGTCTATTTCACATATCTTGGAGTCCCTTATCCAACTGATAAGCTATACTCCTTCTTTCTATTTGCTATATTTCAATGGCCTATTCTTATTTCAATATCCCTTTCACTCTGCCTCAGTTGTCATCCCTGATTTGAACATTTTACGTAGAATCCTCAAACCACAAAAGGAAGGGCATGCTCAATCACAAGCATGGCTTTAAATTGTCGGACCCTTGCTGGAATTTGGTAGGATTACTTCTGGCTTCCATAATGACATGGGTACTCTCACCTATTCCCTCTCAGTTTTCCCTTCAAAGGAGGTGGAAAATGAAAATGAAAAGATATTCGAACTATGTTTATAAAATAATAAAATTTTATTTAAAAGAGACAGAGGAAAGCATTGTAGGAGCCTATATAACATTGATTCCACAAAAAATCCTTTCATCAATAGCAATGCAGATCCTAAACCAACCTTGAAAGTACTTTGGGGAAACATCATTAGTAAGTCTTTACAATATTTTTTCAGCTCAGAAAATTGGCATTCCAATTACAATATCTTTCGGTAACAAGTACACAAACACATTTTCACAGAATACCAATAATATTCACTCCCTCCCTGGTCTCAAACACTGCGAGTGGAATTATAAATTGGTGAAGTCTTTTAGGAGCTAATTTGGCAATATATATCAAAATTATAACTATATTTAGCTTATGATCCAGCAATGCTACTTTACATGTGCCCAAAGATGTGTGCATGGAAATGCTCTTTGTATAATTTGTTTCAGTAGCAGAAGGAAAGGAGAAAATGCATGCTCACCAATAAATAAGTTATTGCACACACATTTTATGGAACACTCTGGAGACCTAAAAAAACTGACATGAAAAAATCTTCAAGACATACTGTTATCAAAGTATGTCCCTTAATAATTGCATAATATGATCTTAATTAAGCTATATATTTATGTGCGCATGCATACATTGGAAAATTGAGAGTACACAGAATCATTGACAGCCATGGGGTAGGAGGATGGGAAAATTCAAAGGGAATTTTTATGCTACATTCTAATCACTTCTCTACATTTTTTATCATGTATAATGAGAAAGTATGCCTATATTACATATGTAATATATTTTAAAAATAAGTGTTTCACCACTCTGGAATATGACAAGGAAGGAAAACAAAATATTAAGAATATTTTAAATTCCTCTATCTCATTTCTTATATGTATTTTGGTTTATTTGAGTCCATGAATACATAATACAGAATATATAACTCTTTGTTCATAGAATTGTAATGTAAATGTCTCAGTTATGCTCATATTTGTTTCATTCAATAGATATTTTTGAAGGGAACATCCAAATAAAGAAAGAAGTGGATAAAACCTAAATATCTGGGGTGTCTGGGTAGCTCAGTCGGTTGAGTGTCTGACTTTTGGTTTTGGCTGAGGTCATGATCTTGGGGTTGTGGAATCAAGCCCCTCATCAGGTTCCATGGTCAGTGGAGAGTCTGCTTCTCTCTATCTCTCTCTCTCTCCCTCTGCCCCCACCCCTGCTCATGGCTCATGTGCATGTGCACCCTCTCTTTCTCTCAAATGAAGAAATAAATATATTTTTAAAAAATCCTAAATATCTGTACTTCCAAGTGTCTACTAGCTTACTAAGAAATTTACATCCTAATAAATTTCATCCATAACCTCAAATTCCAAAATTCTTAAAATTACTAAGAGAATACTTTGGACAACCTGAATGGCCCCCAGCTCCTTTGCTTTGTGTTACCTCACTAAGTATCACTGAGTGTGAACCACTTCCCCTATTTGTGGCTCTCTGGTAGACCACAAGGGAGAAGAGGGGCATCACTCATTTAATCAGCACAGCTATGGGCTGTTCCTGTTCATGCTGTGTGTGGTGGCTTCTCCACAGAGCCAGGGTCCCTCCTGGGCAGCCATCTAGATGAAGGCTTCATACTGCTACCTCATGCCCCACCCACAGGCTGCTTGTGCCCTTGGCTTCTTGACCATCTTCCTCTGGGTTTCTAGTATCTCGTACTTGCAGATGGCTCCTGACCTTCTGAAATTTAAGGGGCGTAAGTCATCTGTTTTCTCGGCTGCCACTGTTTGAAATTTCTCACTCCCTGCTTCTGGGCTTTACAACTTTCCAGACATTCAGGAAATCATTCCCTTCTTCTACTCGACTATTGATATGAATGAATCTAAGCTTTCTTTGAGTTTTCTAGCTATAAGCTTACTTAACTTGACCTTGTGTCTTTGAGTTCCTTCTAAACTCTAGAAATCCATGATTCTATTGTCACTATGGCTGAATCAGTTCTCCAGGGATCAAGTAAAACAAAGATGAATTGTATAGACTCCAGTTAATATCAGGTTATAGTTACTGGCTCTCTAAGCACAAATCTTTTTCTGTTCTTAAATTATAACATTGTCTGATGACAGTGAGGATGATGGTGATGATGATGATGGTAAAGGTGATTTCTAGCATCTATTGAGCCCTTCCATAGGTCCCTCCCTGTGCTCTTACTTTAAATACATTGTATCATTAATCCTCAAAACAATCTACTCAGGCAAATATTGTCAATGATACTATTTTACCATTAAGAAACTGAGTCTTGGTGTGATTAAATAAGTTGATGAGGCAAACTTATGCCAGTACCTGCACTATCAACTACTGTTCCATAATCTTAAGGAGTCTTTCAGTTGGAACAGAAGAACATAAATGAGAATTGATTTTGCACTTTGAAGTTTTTAAGAACAAAGCCATCAAATGACACAAGATGGTACATAAGGGCTTATCTGTGTCACACCGACATTTGTAAACCAATTGTACTTCAGTTGCAGAAAAGTATGTCCACATGCCTTCTATAAACACAAAGAGGCTATTAATTTCTTTTTTCAGAGGAAAAAAAAAAGTTTCAGCAGAAAGTGGAACAAACAGAAAATATATGTGAAAGATCTTCCCTGAGGCTGGAATAGGTAGGTAATGACTCTCTGTGCCCTTGAGAAAATAATAGGAGAGGAAATAAATGTACTCCCAGCTGTTGAAAGAGTTGCAATCTCAGAAGCTTGCTAAATATAAGCAGTATGCTGTCTTCAACCAGGTCTTGGTGAGGGTTTAATTATGTGGCTTGCAAAGCATCATTAATGCTAACCAGGGGAACTCGCTAACTGAGAGAGACCCAGGCAGTTCACTTCCTTCACAGATTTCAGATTTTTTTTTTCATTTTTTCTTTATCAAGTTGAGACTATAATGGAACCTTCCCAGGCACTCATCTCTTAGTATCTCTTTGAACTTACAACACCGGAGAGAAATGGCATTGACTGAACTTTCACAATGGTTAACTCTAGCACCGATTAATCAGTTCCCTCAAAAAGAAAATTGGAACAGGTAGAGCTGGAGACTGGCTTCCAGATGCAGGAGTTGGAATCATTATTCTGAAATAGTCTCCTCCTGCAGTTACAAACCAGTAAAGATTTTTTTTCTCCACCAAACAGAATGCTAAGATAATAATCCTTATTTATCTATTTAATGGGGATGTTGAAAGGTTTATTTAGTTGCTGTTTGTAAAGTGTTTGGGAAATGAAAACCACTGTATAAGTGCTAAATATGATTATTATCCAACCTAGCACTTTTATGTGAACATTCTGTTCTGGTTTCTTCCTCTAAGAAGTCTATTTCAGGGCAGCTTAACACCTCCACACAGAGCTTTCAGAAAGGTTTCCATGCTGAGTTTGTTGAGAAGCCAAAAAGTCCCTGATCACTTCAGACAAGACAAAAATTAAGCCACAGATATAATTCACAGACATTTGAAGGCATCCTCAAAACGTTTCATTATTCATAACAGAGGTCTCATTAATCTGAAAAGTATCAGTGTAAAATCAATGGAATAGTCAAACAGAAAAATGACTAATGTCATGACTTTGTCAGAAGAATCACATACTCCTACATTATCCATGCCATGTAACACAGGAGGAAGGTCCCTCCCAGGAAAGAAGATAAAAAATTAAAGTCATTTGGGCATGAAACTGTCCACCCATATATAGCCTTCACTCTACAGTTTCTAAAGGGCTTCAAAATAGTCCCAATTTTTCTGACTCAATACTTATTTCAAGCTTTGAGTGAGTCACAAAATCATTTCAATGGCTGGAATACATTTTTAAGGTATGGAAAAGTGTAATTAAAGAGAATCTCCTTTGTTTGGAAACCTCTTGCATTAGATATGCATCCTGTCCCACAAATATTAATGTTTCATCTTTAGAATTGTGTAACCTGTAAATGTATTTGTGGGAACAACATGAGACAATTGAAGAATGCCCCAATTGTCATCTTCTGCTCTCATTTCAATGAGTTAGTTAGAAAGCCTGAGAAAAACCACCATTGCTCCCAATGCAATCAGCATCAGCTGTTGTGCAATCAAGCTCAAACAGGCTGCAGGTGTTTTAGGGACTTTGCTGGGGAATTTTTGACATTTCTCTATAATATGTCAAACCAGGTCAGGAATGGAAGGAGATGAAAATGAAACAGGGAGTAAAAGCCTAGCAGTTGGCTAATATTGCATCCAATTAAACAAATGACAGATGTTCACTGGAAAATCTGGGGGTGGAAAGATACACACAAATAAAACCAAATAAAAATAGCCATCATAATTTAAAAAAAAGTTTAGTTGGTTTATGTGGGTGGATATGCATGTGTGGTGGTGCAGGAGTAAGTGTGTGGATTAATGAGGTTTCTAACAAGACACTTCCAAGTTGTTTTTGAAGAAAATATCATTCCATTACAGTGTGTATTAAAAGTATCTGTGTTTATGGCAGAAACTTTATTTTCTGCAACTAAATGCACTTGGGCCAGTTTTATTACATGGAAGTAATGAGCATTTTAGCATGGAATTGAAGTTGGTACAAAATTTCCAGAGGGGGGTAATTAGAAACAGCTACAATGGCAAAAGGGAAATGGAAGCCAGGGATATTTGCCCTGGCTGCTTTCCAATTGCTCTCTAGAGTTCTTGCTATAAAAAGATAAGATATTGTTGAGGATGAAATTATTCCCACTCCCAGGTCTTCATCCAATTTTGTATGGTGTGCAACAAAAATGTCCACCTTCTTAATATGAACTATGGAGAATGAGCAAAATATTAAATTCAGAGCAACCCCAAATTTCAATCCTCAACAATCAAAAGATACCGGTCTGCCCTAGAAACATTTGGCACTAGCTTCTTTCCTGCAGTTGTTCAGCATTAAGAAAAATTATCTAAAACGTGGAAATAGGAAAGAGGATGATTGCCTGACTCCTAATATCACACTGGAATAGGCTTTAACTGCACACCCAGGATTATTTATGGCTCTAAGGGATTTGCTTTTCTGTTATTTACTATTGATTAGGGCCTAGAATCTGTGAAGTTGCAGGATAACTTATTGATTTTTATCTACAAAGATGCAAATAATTTGGTTGGGTAGAGAAGAGAATCCTAAATTATATAGTTTTGGTGCCCTGTAAGGCATTAAACAATTTTGCCTCTAACTTAGCAAATACCTTCAGTACACTTTTCCCGATAGACTTACATATTCCCTGATTCTCAAAGGTTTTTTTCCAATCAATTTTTCTATTCTGTGGGTTTACTTGATAATAAGTCAAATACATTTTGGCATATATTTACTCAATATTCATGTATTTAATTTTTTTAATTATACATTGACCACTTTAATGGATGTTCCACTGACATGTCCAAGTGGACAGAACTGCCAATTACATTTTCTGAGAAGAGCACCTCTTGGGGTCCTCAAACCTGAAGAGATACTGTCGCAGAAGTGAATCCCAAGTGACGCTAGGGCTTTACCTTTGCTGATTCTGTTACTTGCTGTCACCTTCCCATCCCTCTTCTAATTTTCTGTTTCTGGTTCCTGGTCAGGTCTGTTGGTCTGTCCATACCTTTGTCAGTCATTTTTTACCTACCTATTTGTCTATCTGTGAACTGACAGCAAATACATTCTAAAATATTGCATACCCATTGGAGGGGTACCTGGGTGGCTCAGTCAGTTAAGTGACAGACTCTTGATTTCAGGTCAGGTCATGAGATCAAGCCCCACTTTGGGGTCTCCACTGGGTGTGGAGTATGCTTAAGATTTGCTTTCTCTCTCTCTTTCTGCCTGCCCCCCGCCATATGTACACATTATCTCTTTCTCTCTTAATTGTTTTTTTTAATATTGCATAACCACCGGAAAGCAGGACTGCCCTTTAGATTTGTGCTCGTGGATTTTGGTTTCTAGACTACATCTAACCTCTTGCAGATGTTGTGCAATGGAAGCTGAATGCTTTTATGTGTCTGTGTGTTTGTAATTGAGAAGATTCTGTACCTCTCCTCATGTAAATGTGAAATATATCCTAATCTGAAGAACATTGACAAATTAAATTTTAAATGCTCTCAAAATAAAGGAGGTCTACCACATGCACTTGTCCAGAATGGATGAGAAATCTTGAAAGCAAAGTGTTGATCCCAACGCAAAGCATTTTTGAAGAAGAACAATCCCATAGGATGAAGTTGGAAAGATACACATGGGATGATCCCTGATTCTCCAGGGAGTAAACCAGCTGGACTGGGAGGCTGTGAGCTTATTCCTTTGGAACTTGGTGTAAACTGCCACATGGCTCAAGTGGACCTTCCAGCGCCTTAACACTGTTGGGAGGTGGGAAGACATGTAATACCTGTAAGGTAATGGTATAAATAGCCCAGTTACTCACAAACATCCTTGGGCATCTTCATTTCCAATACATTGATATCAGAAACCATGCATGAAAGCTGTTTCTATATTGGAAGGCTATTGTATGAGCTTTGGGAACCCGCAAGCAGCTTTAACCAGGAAGGACAGAAGGCTTTTGTGTGTACAAAGCCCTCTCTGGCCACTGTGTGGGTAACGCACTAACAGAGACAATGGTGTGGTGGAAAGAGAAGCGCAGAGGTCCGGAGGCTCTGGCCAAGGTGGTGCAGAGGTTGTGAAGAAGCGAAGAACATTTCCGTCTGCTGATTCACACAATGTTATACCTTCAGACAAGAGCCTTTTTTTTTTTTTTTTAAAGATGTTATTTGTTCATGAGAAACAAAGACTCTACAAGGAGGTCTACTCTGGATAAGTGCTTGCATGAATGTAACACTCCCAGAATCCCAAAAAATAAGGAAGCTGAAGTTAAAATACTTTAAGTGTACCAAACTTTTAAGAGAAAAGAAAATTCTTCTTGTAGAAAAAAAGCCAGAGCTTTTTTGATAGAGTATATTTAATCAAGATGAATCCATGGATTGGTTTATAATATTGGTTTAAAAACAGCTATAGTATTATCCCTTATCAACATGTACATAATACAAGTGCATTTTTTTTGTTTTACAGGTTTTTTATGACTTTATAAGATTGGGTTTTCCCATCAAAAGACTACAAATATGAATGTCTCTGAGTTCTCATATTTACATATTGCTCAGATAAGTTAATAGTATTTCCATTAAATATTTAAAATTAAGAAAATTAAAATTATGTGCTTAAATTATAACCTTGACAAATATTTTACATTTACAGTGCTTATATTTAATGCCCATCTGATTAAACATCATCCTCAAGATCCCTAATTAACTTAAACTTTTAATCCAATGTTAAATTGAATTAATTAATGCATAATCTTCGGATACCTGGATAAAATTTAAGTAAGATGGAATACTGAAATGCTGCCATTATTACAACTGTGTATACAAGATGTGGATGTACTTTTGTTTTTCAAGGATTAAGAGAGTAGTTTTGTCTTAAAGTATCAGATTGTTCCAATACAAAATTATCATAAAGGACAAAATGAGCATTTACAGCAAGTTCCAGAAGGTTTGAGTACAGTGAATCCTATTTGTTTTGGTTCCTAAAAACTGAAAATTATCATAAAAAATGTCATTTTGACATTTGAAAAATGTCAAAATTCTGCAGAGTTGACTCATTTTAATGGGTATATTTGTAGATTATTGATCATTTACTGCCAAATAATAAATTGATGCAAACTAGGATTTTTTTCTCTATGTTAAAATGACAAATGATCTTTCAGTATTTAGTAATCTCTAAGATATCATAAATATTAGTCTCTACCTTCTGTTTAATCTACCCAGATAGCAGATTCTCTGGCTCACTAGAATCATTTTCTGTGCTATAGCAAACTTTTATGTCTATAATCTGAAAAGTAAAGGGAAGAGCAAAGTTCATCACTCCTGAACAAGTTAAGTTTCCTTCTAACTTCTTTATAGTTTAGTTTATTTAAAACATTGCATTGTCACTTTGATGAGCCAGAAATCAACCTAATGTTCTCAGGACCTGTGATCCTATCTTAGTCAAAAGACAGAATATTTTTTTGATAAGTCCATTGATTATACCTTGTCAAAATTAGAGTCTATATTTAATAACTATGTCTATATTAAATATCTTTTGCACATAGAACTAGAATGTGGTAGGTAAGCACACAGATTTCTTCTTTCACTCTATATAATGAGAGATGCTAAAAGTAACTTCATTTGGTTGATGTATCCATATTTCTTTATTATTCTAACAATTTTCATAAGAGCTGCATGGAAGGAATTTCTGAAATCAAAAGAAAATTTGGGAGGAAAAATACAATAATTGTAAATATATCAGAGATCATAAATTTCATAGATGTGTCAACCCCTTGCCACCCTTGGCATGTCTTTATCTTCAAAAGATACACGGATCATATTCTTACAACCCAATTGAGAATTTCACTCTCTTCTGTTCTCATATTATTGGCTACTACAATAAATTAACCATGGCCATTGGGCCTTTCGTCAGCAGATGCTTGAAAGTTTTGTTATAAGCTACAGGCTTGAAATTGGGCTTTTAACAAAGAAGGATAGTCTCAGTGCCTCAGTAAAAAGGACTCTATCAGGTGCTTTTAACTATTAGTTTTCAATTCGTGAGAACAGGCTTTGAAGCTTGAGATGGCATCACTTAGGTAACTCTGAGATTGTCCGAGTTAACTCTAAATTGACCCAGAATTTCCAGAAGTGTCTGTCATTCAGAAGCAGACTTCATGGAAGCTAACTACTTACCCCAAATCCAAAAGATTAAAGCTTAATTCACACAGTATAAAATGAATGGATAAGAGAAATTTAATTGTAGTTATTTGTTTTAGAATATTTTGGTACTAGTTTTGTGTTCCCTTTTCTTGTTGGTAAAAGAGGCTCCTTCTCTTCTTTTTGAATATGTCTGAAGTCCTGAACTTGTAAATGATATCTTCTCCACCCTGGTCCCTAAATTCAAAAACACACATGCATATGCACAGACACTATTCTTGAGTCTCATTACTTTTCTTAGAAATGTAGTTATTTGCCAGAATTTGGCCTCCTTTTTAATCAGGATATAATTGGACAAATTGATTCTATAATCAAGTCCATATCTGCAGTAACATAGTTGGGGATAAATCTTAATATAATAGTATATGACAAACCCATCAATAAGGCACAGGAATTGTATTTCATATGTAGAACTGATTCCCACAAAGTTCTTCCAGGAATCTGGGACAAGACCTGCTCTGTGTCTTATAGACTCTTATATTGGCAGACAGTACCTAATTGGATTTGGCAGATTTTTGAGCAGGGAGCAGTTCTTCCCAATGTATAGGAACTGCAGCGACAAACCATGGATGTGGATATTTCAGGTTTGCATTTGCTTTCCTTTCCTTGCCATTGTGTAGGATGACCAGCAGGAACAATTAAAAGAAAAGAAAAAAAAAAAGAAAACTCAAGAATAATAGATGTTATTGAAAATGCAATATGAGAATCTTTATGAATTTTCCAGGCAAAAGTTAATTCTCTGGCTTTAGTTCTTATTCAACCCTGTGAGTCTCTGAATTAGATGATTGACACGGAGGCTTACATGGTTAATTAGCACCTCTTGCTCCTCAATAAATTAACCCATTAAAAACACAATGAGATGAACATTTTTTATTGTAAAAAATAATCTTTCAAAATTATTTATGATCATGAGAGGGACTATTAAAAAAACTATTCCAAATTTGAAAATAGGCAAAAAAAAAAAAAAAAAAGACTACATATTCTAATGTCACATTGCATCATTGGTCAGTAGACATTTCTAAAGAGTACCTAATTCTCTGGTGGATTTTACTTTTATTTAATTTGAAATGAACTATTAATTAGGATCCAGACTACATGAGGTTACATGTTAACTTAAGTTATCATCTTGTAGAGATACAGGTAATGTCAGTCCTATAGAGGAGATAATGCCAAACATCATGCCCTCCAAGACTTGATCAGCCAACTATTTCTGCCTGCCTTTCATGACCCACTATTTAAATCCCTACTCGAATACTCTCCAGATTTGCCATTCTTTTGGTTCTTTCACAAATGAGTTAAACTTTTGACATGTGTTCATTCTAAATGAACTTCACAGGAATCATTTAAATGGATTTTTTTATTTAGACATGGTCCATACTCTTTAACTTTTTGAAAATTATACTTACATAAGCCAATCTCTATTAATTGGGGAAAATTTTGAATAAGCCAAGGTAAGCATCATTTCCCAAATAATTCATTGAATTTCTGACTTCCTAGAACCATCTGTAGGCTTTTGGTTCTAGTTTAGCTAAAATAAAATTAATACTCTTACAAACAACTCTTGTAAGATTATTTTAAATCGTGATTTATCTCCAATGTCTTGATTAGGTTCTTTAATTCACTATAATATATGCACTGGTTGTTTATTCTCTGCAAAAATGAAATTAGGAAAAGAAAAAGAAATAAGAGCAAATCATTGTCTTGAATATTATATCAATATAATTATCATAGAATTATTAGTTGGTTTGGGGATTTACTCAATAAAATTATTATTCAGTCCAGTACTCTTGCCAAAATATAATGTCATGTCCCCATCACCTCACACAAGAAATAATAATAACTAAATGGCCAAAATGTAACAAATCATTCATTTGTTACATCTATATAAAAGAAACTCCAATTGATATATGTCAAAAATATGTCAATCGGTTGATGTTTGAAAGAAAGCCTCTTCTAACAACAAGTAAAAACAGGACAAAGAAAAAAATCCTTTCTCTTCCACTGCAGGGAATAATGCCATTCAGCAGGAGGAATAAATCTAGTGAAATGACTCTTGCTAGTTTACATTGGGCTTAATAGTGGTCTTTTAGAATACTCACATATAAATATAATGGAAAAAAAAACCATTGAGGGGCACCTGGGTGGCTCATGGTTGAGCATCTGCCTTTGACTCAGGGCATGATCCTGGGGTCTGGGGATCAAGTCCCACATTAGCCTTCCTGCAAGGAGCCTGCTTCTGTCTTTCTCTGCCTGTGTCTTTGCCTCTCTCTCGGTGTCTCTCATGAATAAAAAAATAATTTTTTTAAAGAAGAAAGAAAACCTTGATTTAGAAACAAATGTTATACTAGATGTCTCTTAGTGATGGATCTGTAATTTTTGTATATTTACCTTTATATGTCCAGCTTCAAAAAAAAATATTATAATCAACTTTAATTAAACATTTGAAGAGGAGGCCCCTGGGTGTCTCAGTCAGATTCTTGATTTTTGGATCAGGTCATCTTGGGATTGTGAGATCAAGCCCTGGCTCAGGCTCCATGCTCAGCAGGGAATATGCTTGGGATTCTCTCTCTCTCTCTCCCTCTCTCTCTACTCTCTCCATCACTTGAGTTCTTTCTCTCTGTATCTCTCTAAAATAAATAAAATCTTTTAAACAAACAAACAGGGATGCCTGGGTGTCTCAGTGGTTAAGCGTCTGCCTTCAGCTCAGGGTGTGATCCCGGGGTTCTGGGATGGAGTCCCACATTGGGCTCTCTGCATGGAGCCTGCTTCTCCCACTGCCTATGTCTCTGCCTCTCTCTTTCTGTGTCTCTCATGAATAAATAAATTAAATTTTTTTTTGAAGAGAGAAAAAAAGCAATAGTAGATGAAAACGGGCTCCTGGGAGAGAAGAGTATGTGTGGTGTTGAGTTAGGGATCTCAGCAGGCAGGTGCCAGTCACCTGAGATTTAGCAAAGTGTCTTCCCCTTGAGTCGTCCACTGGCTACCTCATTGTGGCAGAGTCTGGAGCAAGGAGAAGCCAGAGTAGATCACTAGATAATCCTCAATTTCTGTTAATCAAGGAAATAAAACTCACTCCAGCTCTTTTCCTGCCGGGCTCACCATTTCCTCTCCACTTGTCCAGAGTTTTAAGCATAAATGGCTTCAAGGGTCACATGACAAACATTCCCGGTAGGGAGCTATAAGGAAGTGGTAATGATGGGGAAACGACCATATGTCAGGCCTGAAAATTTTAGATTCAAAAGCAAAACAATCATTAACTATCTGTGGGTTATATTTGACTCTCGTTCACCTCTTCATGAGGCTTGACCTTGGATTAAAGCGCTTAACTTTTAGATTAGTAAAGGAAAACTATGAATAAGAGCCAAGTGACCAAGCAGGTCCATAAGACATCCCATTTAACCAATGCATGGCAGTCTTTACTGCAAAATGAAAACTGTAACATAATGCAGAAAATAACATTTGTCTAGAGCTTAACAGGTATAGAACAGTATATGCATCATCACATTTAATAAATACAACAAATTATTTTACTTTACTGCTAACATATTGCTTTTAACTATGTCTACTAATATAGAACTGCTATTGCTACTACTAATCCTATTCCTACAATTATGACCACAACGACAGAAAGTCCCCTATTTTCCTACCATAATATAGTTCAAAGACAAGTCAGATAATAGAAATGGAAGTTATAGGGAAGAAAATAAATTTACTCAAATGCATGATAAACCTACTACCATCATGACTTACTTTGAAGATATAACATAATGAAGACATAACAAATTGGTGCTATTTTTCCACCACTTATACATAGTCTCTAACTCTGTCATTTTCCTTCAAATTAAACTCATATCTACTCACCTTAAGACTGGGATGTGTCCAATTGAGGTTAAGAAGTCACCATTTCAGCCCACCTAATGTTTTTGCCTATGTCTCGGTTGTATTATGTTTGAGACCAATTCTTATTTTCATGTTATCACTTTCTTATTTCAAAAACAAAATTGTTAAATCAACACACAATAAAATGTTCACATAATTTCACAAGCCAAAATATAGAAAAAGTTGACAAAATGTCATATCTGATATCTGGTTGGCAGACAGTGTCACTGTGGAATTGCTTGAAATAACTAGCTGGCTCTTTTGGTATGAGAAAGTCTGATTTGGGTTTTTGAAAAGGAGTTTAGAGGTACCCATATATTACCTATCAAAGTGAAAATTATTTGAAAGTCAAATATATAAAATCAGAGACCACCTCATTTACGGGAAGTTGGATTGCCAACATATTATTTTGAAAAAAAAAAAAGTAATTATGATACACACACACACACGTACACACAGCCACTTACTGTCATTTCACAAAAGAAAGGACAGCCTAACTCCATAACTATTAGAAATAGTAGTATTCAGGGAAAGAAAAATGTAACCTATTAACAAGAACACATTTATAATAAACCAAATTGTGTTTCAAAAAGACGTTTAAGTCCTAAATCCAGAACCTCAGAAAATGACCTCATTTAGAATAAAGGTCTTTTCAAATGTATTAAGGTAAGGATCTGGAGATGTAGTCCTGGATTCGAGTAGCCCCTAGATGCAATGGTAGGGACCTTAGAAGTGACACAAAAGGAGAAACAAGAGGAAAGAAGGCCACATGAAGGTGAAGCAGAGATCACAGTGATGAAACCAGAAGCCAAGCACTGCCAAGGACTGTGCCCAAGCACCAGGAGCTGGGGAGAGGCAAGAAGGACTCTCCCCCATCCCCACCAGCCCTGGGAGGAAGGGGGGTACCCCTCCATACTCTAACTTTCAACTTCTCACATCTAGAACTCTGAGTGAATAAATTTTTATGGCTGTAAGTCACCAAGTTTGTGGCAATTTGTTGTGGTAACCGTAGGAAACGAATATATTTAACTCTAAAACACACAAAGATACATACACTCACTATGGCTTTCTTTTTTCTGATTCGAATGTTCATCTGTCTCATGAGGCTTCAAGAATCAAGAATCACTCCCAGTCTGGGCCTTCTGGTGCCAGACCCTGTGGCTTTCCCTATTCTACGCGTCAGCATAGTCCAGGGAAGGAGATAGAAAAGATTAACAAGTTACAAAAGCTTTCATGGACATTCTCCAGCTAACTGTTGGTGGATAAAGGTGAAAAATTCGAAAACTCTCCCCACCCCTGCCTTGCAGAAGGTAGCAGATGAGAGCATTAAGGCATTCTCCTCAGGTATGGGATAAAGAAAGAAGAGCCTTTCTTTGTTCCAGAGATGGTCTTTCTCAATAACTGTTGTGAATAACTTTGTGACTGTTTTAGAACCTTCTTAAGTTAAATGCATTTGTAAAACTTATGATGGAGTAAACTTGCTTTAAGTAACTTTTAAGAGCAAGCAGCTGTATCAGGAAACAGCCCTGAAGTTGGTCCTGTATGTGTTAGGGGAGCTGACGGACTATTTGATCGAGATTAAGGATAAAAAAAGACTGGATTTCAAAGGGCAGTTGAGCTGGGGTTAACAGAGGTGGCCTGGCAGCTGTGGAAGTTGCTTCTAATTGGAAAAAGACAACCCCTGGGAGGTTTCATGCTAGCACACACATGAATTTAGTTTGATCTCTCTCTCTCTCTCTCTCTCTCTCTCTCTCTCTCTCTCTCTGTGTGTGTGTGTGTGTGTGTCTTTGTCTCTCTCTCACTTTCCAGCACTCCTCTACCCCCATCCATTTCTCCTTCTCTCCATCCTTCAGATTTCTCTTTGGCTACTTATTTGCTAGAAAGATTTAGGAAGTATGTATCTGATGATAACATGAAGAAGGCAAGTAACATTTGTTTTCTAATTAATTTCTGAATGAACAGAAGGACTGTGTAGTCAGCTAAAGATGCTGGATCTAGAAAGTTATTGATTCAGAAGCAAAATACCCATAGTAAATGGGAACATACTGGCTAAGACAGCACACTTCGGGCTTTTCTTGCCTGGATTCCAAGCCTGACTCTTCATGGCCAGCTGTGCGGCCTTTGGCATGTTGCATAACTCTCTGAGATTCATCTATGAACTGAACACAGTAATGGTAGCCACCTATAAAGCTTATGTGAGCATTAAATCAGAAATTACTGTAATGTGCTTAGAATGGTACCAGGGATATAGTAAGTGCTCAATAAATGTTAGCTATTTCTTGGATCTGAACAGAGCCTCGGGATTTGGTTCAGCAGTGACTATTAACAGTTTAGATTTAGAAAACAAAACTTCAATGGAATTGGAAGGTTTCTATTTTGAAAACCAATATTAGTTTGGTACATTCTTTAATTTGGTTAATAGGATTTATTAACACTTATGTCTGTTTTAAAAATAATTCTATCCAGGGATCCCTGGGTGGCTCAGTGGTTTAGCACCGCCTTTGGCTCAGGGCATGATCCTGGAGTCCCACATCGGGCTCCCTGCATGGAGCCTGCTTCTCCCTCTGCCTGTGTCTCTGCCCCCTCTCTCTCTCTCTCTCTCTCTCATGAATAAATAAATAAAATATTTAAAAAATTCTATCCATACAAATAAAAATTGTATAAAGAAAAGAAAGCATAGTAGATAGCCACTCCTCTTCTACCCTTTCTTGCTAACCCACTCCAATGGAAATCTGATTTCAGATCATGAAATATTACTGAAACACTAGTGTAGGCAGTTATCTCAGAGAGAATAAATTACTTCTTTTAAGTATTCGAAACCCCATAACATGATGGGAAAATTTTTCACAATAGATTATGATTTGCCTATGTTGGCTAAGAAAAAAAGTTAAAATTGAATTGATAATTCTTCCCATGGCAAACATATAGACCATTTCTGCCCATCACCCCAAGAGCCTGTGGCTATTTGTAATCCAGCTTCCTTGGCTTGAAGTTGGATAAAAGCCCTGATTCAAGTGGCCTGCCAGCCTGATCCATGGAATACAGATGGCCTTCCCCGTGCATAGCCATGCTGGGACATCTGGCACAATTTCAAAGTATAAAGATCTTCTTGAGTCACAGTCATCATTGTCATGGTTCTCTTATTTTTACCAGAATCTCTCTTCTTCTGTGCTTGCAATTATCCCATTTCAGCTTCCTTTAGCAGGCTTTTTATGGTGATCCTATTCTAGTTCATGCATTTTTGTTACAATAAACAGAGCCCTCATTTGGTGGTTGGGGAATTCTCCAGGACTACCTTCTAAGTGACCTTTGCCTGTCATTTGATGTTAAATAGGTGTCCTAGGGGGCAGTGATGAAACTATGTGCAAGACGAAATGGATATTGATGGTGCCTGTATGACCTCTACAAAAGGTATTGAGTGAGCACTGCAGATTTGTAGTACTTTTCGTCTGACTTGGAACTCCATGCAACTTTTACAAGCTTTGCCAAGTTCTCTTTAAATACATTTCTTCTAATTGAGCTCTGTTAAACCTAGATTTTGGAAAAGAATTAGAATATAATATATTTTCTATCTAATATCATATATGTTCTGGAAAAGAATTAGAACATAGCATTTTCTATCTAATAATCATATATGTTCTTATCTCTGACAAGACATTGCAGAGTTACGTATAGGGGATGTTTATTTTGGGAATCACTAACTAACCAATAGGCTGTAGGCTCTCCAGGTATCAAGAGTTAGTGCTTTGAAATTCTGAGGAACCTACAGTGGTTTCTCTGGAAATACTGGTCTATGATTCCACTTGTCATCAGACCTGTTAGCAGTCAAGGCTGTGTCAGCACACCAGAGACCAGGCCAAATCCAGACTATTGTTTTTCTTGATAAAGAAAACCTTATGAAACACAGCCATGCCTATTCATTTACATATTGCCTATGGCTTCTTTCACATTACAATGGCAGAGTTGAGTGGTTGCAACAGAAACCTGTGGCCCTGAAAATCTAAAATATTTGCTATCTGACCCTTTACAGAAAAAACTTGCCCAATCTCTGGTCCACAGCAAAAATGATTCAAAATGAATTAGGTGCAGCCTCTTCAAAGTCTACAAGTGCTCTGAAAGTTTTCCGAAAATTGCTTTCCAAATTCTCATGGATTTTCCTAAAGGCCACATTGAGAAAGCCTCACTCTAGTACTTCCAGTGAAGCAAGGATAGAGAAAAGGAAGGAGTGAAGGTAGGAAAGGGAAGAAAAGAGGGATAGGAAGGAAGGAAGGAAGGAAGGAAGGAAGGAAGGAAGGAAGGAAGGAAAGAGAGAAAGAAAAGAAAGAAAGAAAGAAAGAAGAAAGAAAGAAAGAAAGAAAGAAAGAAAGAAAGAAAGAAAGAAAGAAAGAAAGAAAAGGAAACAGAAACACACCTTTCTCCAAAGGGGACAAAGCAAAGATTAATCAAAATATTCCAAAATTCTTCCAACCTTCTCCAGACTCACAGCATTGCTGTTAGAAGCAGAACTTCTTTTTACACGGGCATTTTGGATTCAGAATATTCTGAACTGAGATAAATGGATAATAAAGTAAGATGGTGGGAATAATCACAATTCTTATTTCACAGCTTGAGTTCTCCCATCCTTTCTCACCAGAAACAGAAACAAAACAAAACCCACCAAAACCACTATTGTGAAATAATGCATCTCCCTAGAGAGCAACCCCTTGAGAACAAAGCACAAATCATCGAAGGGAAATACTGGACTTTAAAATAAATATTTTCATTTATTTAAACATAAACAGATGTGGATTTACCTTAAAGCTACTGAAGCTTAAGCTTTAAGGATCCTCGCTGGCAAGGGACCCTCCCGAAGCCCTGGAAGTGGCACTAGCAGTGTGTTCACAGAGTCATGGGCTTCTGTAAAACTTACTAAATTAATCTGGGAAAGTCATTTTTCATGTCTATACAAACCTGCCTTCAGTTAAGCTTCTCCTGATGTGGGGTAGCATTAGATGGGCTGTGAACATTTTTAGGATCTATCCAAGGACAGCGGAGGCTGCAAATGGGTTCATTTCAGCACTAGGGGGAAATATTTATGTGGTTTGCAGTCACATCAGCATACAGTAACATTTTTGCCAGCAGTCCGGTGGTGGAATGGCTTCTAGAAAATCTTTCTCCATCCTCTGTACAGACTTATCTGTCACCCTGGTCCACATGGAGATCATGATGTGAACTTGGCCTAATGGACCTGGAAACACATTAGGTGGGAAAAGAAGAGGAAGGATTGAACTGCACAGAGCCAGAGTTGGTCTAAGGAAAACTCCTCCAATGATCATTCTTGAAAAATGAGAAACCCACGAATCAGTTCTTATCCATGAATGGCCAATACGCAAATTCTCTCCTTTCAAGAAAACACAGCATAAATAGTAATCAAGACTACAAAGTTTTTTTTCTTTTTTGATGAGAATCTAAAAAATAAAGTTTATCAGGAAGCCTGCATTTGTTAATCCCAACCATCAAACAGTATTCCTATAAGCACATCTGTCTGTAAGTAAACTCACATGTCTTATGCATCCCAATTATTCTGAGAAAAAAATAAATTTTGACCAATGAAAGTAAAGATTGAATTATCTTTCTATTTTCTATAGGGAGAGAATACTAGAAATTGAAATTATATGAAATCATCAAAATGTTTACAAACAACAATTTAGAGAAAATAATTATAAAGATATGGCAGGCATTTCGTTAATTAAGAAAAATACCATGACACATATCTGTTTTGTGATTTTTGTGCTGTATGTCAGCTTTTTAAAATTTGTAAGCTGTTATGGCTTCTTTCCTCATTCTAAATACTTTTGTGCTGACTCTCAATTATAGCTATACTTGTTGTTATCATTTTTCTTTTTAAAGTCACCCATAAAGTTTGTGTGAACTTTAGGGTTTACAAAACTAAACATAAGCAATTCTTTTCAACTAATTCAGTCATCATGATTAGAACTTATTATTAGCTATAATGAAAAGCTCCTTCAAAGAGCCAGAGTAACAGAAGTTTATAATGCTGAGTCTTTTAAATATAAACAGAATGCTTCGATGGACTGCTTCTCCCTCTGTGTCTCTGCCTCTGTTTCTGTGTCTTTCATGAATAAATACATAAAATTTTAAAAAATATTTTTCTCCTATAAAATGTTTAATATGTATTAACCTCCTAACAAAAAGTAAAATGTGAAAATGTTCAGACCAATTAAAATTTAGCGTCATATATTTTCCATTAAGTTCATTTATCACATTCTTTAAAACATATATATTTTTATTTTTAATTTACATTTAATCATTCTCAGATGATAAAAATAAGAGCTCAATCCATGAATATGCAGAGCAACCATACCTTCTTTCCTACTTGTTAGTTCCTAGATAATCTTTTTTGATCATATATTTTATTGTATTATCATTTAATTAATGGTAAAAAGCATGTTATCTTGTTTCATGCCTTTATAAAAATAGATACAAAAATTTTATTAAACATTCAGCATTTTATCTTAATTATTAATACATCAGATCAAATTTGTTTTGTAATTTATTTCTATGCTTATAAAAAATAATATTTCTTAACAAATGTTTTAATGTGCTTTCTTGAAATATAAAATGAAAGGAGACTTTTTCAGACAGAATGCAAGTAAGTTTTTTCAAACTGATTTGGCTAACCTCTTTAGTTAAAGATGGACATCTGGGGAGCCTAGCTAGCTCTGTCAGTAGAACATGGGACTCTTCATCTCGGGGTTGTAAGTTCAAGTGCCATGTTGAGTGTAGAGATTACTTAAAGATATAGATATTTTTAAAATTTATTTGAAAAATAAATATAGACATTTTCCATAAAAAGAGCTAAATTTGAAGCTCAAGATTTCAACCAAATTATATTTGAAGTCATCACAGGTGGGGCTGTCCAGAAGCAGATGAAGACTAGAATAAAGGTTTTCACTGGAAACAATACCCATAGAGGAGAGGTTGAGGGAACAGAAACAAGACTACAAAGAAGCTAAAAGTGATGCAGGCTCAACAATGCTTAGGTCAACCCATTTGGGAAATCTGCAGCAAGAGGTGCTCATCAATGTTGTTAAGTATCACTCCAAAATGATGGTATGACCACACTACCCACCACTAGACAAGTTCTCTCTCCCTACAGTGGTTCTGGATCTCTGTGTCCACCTCAAAAATACCTACAAGATAAGTGCATTTTATAAAATAGAAAAAAAATGTGTTAGTAAAGATGTAAAGATATGAATAATAAAATTTTGTTTTCCAATTCATTATAGTATGTGAAGGTAAAGTTTCTAGGTAAAAACTTCACAGATAAAATAGTTATTTGTAAATCTTAGGAGAGCCTTTTTATATAAAGAAACAAATTATTTTTGCTTTTGATGGACATTATCTTTTCCTTCCCTCTACTTATTAATGGAACAAGATTACTCAGTGATTTTATCTATAAACATATAAAATACATTTTTAAATGATATGGAGTCTTGTGTCATTTC
Organism: Vulpes lagopus; assembly: GCF_018345385.1. NCBI lineage: Eukaryota > Metazoa > Chordata > Mammalia > Carnivora > Canidae > Vulpes > Vulpes lagopus. Next base: position 14,570,100 of record NC_054829.1, on the reverse strand, counting down.
AGTACTCAAGTATTTGTGTTAATGAATATAGAAAATAAATTATTTTAAATACCCATTTGTTTATTAAGAGCTGCATGTCCAACAGTTTTTGTTTTGTTTTTTTTTTTACTATTTAAATGTGTAAAACTTATTATTATATTTATGGTGTTTGGAGTCAATGTTTATTAATAATAATGTAATGATACCTAAGGCAGAATACATTTCTAATATTTAGAATATATGTTCAGAGGAATTTTTTAAAGTACCTTTTAAAATATTAGATATACATATTTAATGGTTTGAGTAAACTTTTATGCATAAAGATACATGAGGATAAAATCTCAGAGGAGATGGTAATGGAAATATGAATTGAAAGATAGTTAAGATATAAAATTAAATGCTAAAATAGAACTTGTTCATCTATTTTTAATAGATTACTGTGGGTTCATAGTAATTATGATGAGGTTCCATTGGCTATATCTAAGAAATAATATAACAATTTTATTTAAAAATATTAATGCTAATTATATGACAGAACCATACAGCTCCTTAATATTTAATAATCAAAAATTGCAGGAGTCAACTTACAAATATAAGAGGAGGTAAATAATTTTCAATTTGCTTTCAAAGGGTATCAGGAAAATCAAAGAAAATCACCAACTGGCAGTGCTGGGAACTGGTTGAGCTTCAAATTTAGCTCTTTTTATAGAAAATGTCTCTATTTATTTTTCAAATCAATCTTTAAAATATTTATATCTTTAGGTAATCTCTACACTCAAGGTGGTGCTTGAACTTACAACCCCGAGATGAAGAGTTCCATGTTCTACTCAGATTCTTCACTACTCATCATCTGCCTCCTTATCCCTTCTTTAGACAAGTGGACTTTGAATAAATAAATAAAACCTTTAAAAAAAAAAAAAAGATTCTAAAAAGAGGGCAACCTGGATGGCTCAGCGGTTTAGCACCGCCTTCAGCCCAGGGTGTGATCCTGGAGACCTGGGGATCAAGTCCCACGTCAGGCTCCCTGCATGGAGCCTGCTTCTCCCTCTGCCTGTGTCTCTGCCTCTCTCTCTCTTTTTCTCGCTCGCTCTCTCTCTCATGAATAAATAAATAAAATCTTAAAAAAAAAAAAAAAAAGAATCTAGACAAGTGGACTTCATGATGATATTTACCATGTTTGTCACTTCCCAGGTCAGGATAGATTCCACAATGGCCAGAAAGATAGTGAGATGCCATCCTCCCCAGTATTTCAGGCGTTTTTGCTGAACACCTACTCCCAGAGTCACAGAATGGAGGGACACAGGCCTAAATTCAGCAATTTGTCAAGTTTTATTTAATTCACAGTAAAGAAAAAAAAAAATCAACTTCTACAAAGTTCTCTCACTGATCTCTTTAGCTTTGAATGAAATCTGAAAAAAGGCAGAATAATAGCTTTCAAATATTTTCATAATCCAATCCTTAGAATCTGTGACTGTATTGCATGACAAAAAGGATTTTGCTGATGTGATTAGGATTATGGATTTTAAAATAGGAAGATCATCCTGAATTATCCAAGATAACCCAGTCTGATCAGAGGAGCCCTTAGAAGTCTAGAACTTTCTCCAGCTGGAAGCAGAAAGAGATGGAGCAGAAGGGAAAGACAGAGAGATCATAAGTGTGCATCTGAGATATGGGCCTACATGCAGAAACCGGAGAGGCCTCTCACTGCTGAGGGCTTTGCCAGCTGACAGCCAGCAAGGAAAATGGGACCTCAGTCCATTAACAGCAAGGAACTGAATTTTGCCATCAACCAGAATGAGATTGGAAGCAGATTCTTCCCCAGAACCTCCCATAAGTACACAGCCAATGGACACTTTGAGATTGTTCTTGGAAGACCTGGGGCAGAGTATCCAGTGGACACTTGCTGTGCCCAGATTCCTGACACACAGATACTGTGAAATAGTAAATGGGTCCTGTTCTAAGCTATTAAATCAGTGCTGTTTTATTCCATGGCAATAGAAAACAAATGCAAAATCCAATTTTCTTGCATTACTGGGCTTTTACCTTTTACCTTCTGCCACTGCCTCCTTGTACTTTGGGTTCTCTTGCTTCCTCATTCTGAAAATTGCTTTTTGACAGTTCACAGAAGTCTCCAGATCCACCCTCTCCCCCATCAAGGGTGCTTACATTTTCTGTTCCTGCTGGCTCTCCGTTTCCATTTCCTCTTTCCCACTGTCACCACCACACTCCTGCATGACCCAGACTCACTTCTGTTCAAATACCCGCTTCCACCCCATGCAGGCGGGCATCTCCCTGTGCCCTGTCTAACGTCTAAAGTAGGATATCTCTTCACTAGATTTCTTCAGCCCCTGAGAGAAGGAGTTATGTCTAGTTTGTCACAAGTGCTTAACAGACTAATTGGTAAGTTATCAGTGATCAATAAATATTTGCTCAACAAACAAATGAATAAAACAGTAAACTTTACTTTTGGTGAGACTTATAACACTTTTAGCCTTTGGGGGGCTTTATGAAGAGTAATAGAGTAGAGAGCATGGCCATTTAAGGTCCCAGATCTCAGGAGCACTCCCCCTCTGAAAACTCCGCCTACCCCGCTCTCTCCATGTGTTAAATGTTCAAGAGGGCAAAGCCTCTCCTACATCACCTACTTTATCTTCCCTAAGTCCCTCCATTAAACTCTCTTTTGGAATTATGTAATGTAAAAATATATTTTTGTCATTTATCACTGCAAATGAAAATTAACATTAGTATAGTACTGTGTAATTTACAAAGCATTTTAAGAGAATGCCCTTGGGACCCCTGGGTGGCTCAGTGGTTGAGTGTCTGGCTTGGGCTCAGGGTGTGATCCTGGGGTTCCAGGATTGAATCCTACATTGGGCTCCCCATGGGAAACTTGCTTCTCCCTCTGCCTGTCTCTGCCTCTCCCTCTCTCTGTGTCTCTCATGAATAAATAAATAAAATCTTAAAAAAAAAATAAGAGAATGTTCTTAAACATTTGACCACCTGTCATAGAATGCAATAGGGCAAATCTACAAATATCCATTGACTTTCTAATGTCTGTGTTCCTTGTACTCGGCACAGTGCAAATCACACACCAGGGCTTTATTGACCAATTTGTATCTAGAAGACTCACAAGTACTTATTATCTCCCATCTAGACCTTCCTCCAAGGCCTAGATCTGAGTCCTAGATGGTTAGCAACATAGACTTAAACCCTCTGTTTAACTGATATCTCTTCAGTTTTTCTTAATTGAAGAATGTGAGAACAGAACACTGACTTCTCATCACATCAGTCCCATTGGAAAAATGGGACCAGACATTTTCCAAGGTTGATGACACTTCTTTTAAAAGCTTTGTAAAACTGAAATACAAGCAAGCATAATGGGTTGAAGCATTGTACTTATAGAGGCTCTAGGTAGGCACTTCTCATCCAGCAATCTCTATCATACTCTGCCCGGATCCATTTTTCCAGGATGCTAGTATCTAAAACTAACCACCTCAGGTCCATTCCCTTAGTTTAGGATTTTTTTTAAATAAATAATTCAGGAAAAGGTGGTAATTTAGTTTCTGTTAATAGTTTAATTCTCAGAATCCACTAGTTAATAATTTATTCTTTTAAAAATAATAATAATAATTTATTCTTTATATTGAAATCACCTTGATTGCAATCGAGATCCTCTATTTGGCTATGTGATCAGTCAGGTCCTGTAGTCATGCTAAGGCTTGGTCATCTCAGTGGGAAAATGAAGGTAATATTAGAGCCTACGTTTTAGATTGTGGAGAGCTTTACAAGAGAAAAGACATTTTAAAGCACTAAACAGAGGGCCCAGGATATCATATATATTCAATGAATTCAACATTGGGAAAAATCTTTGTCTATTTTATTCACTGTTATTTCTAAGAAAACAGCCCAGTGCCTGGCACGTAGAAGACACTCAGTACAAGAATGGATAAATGACTGAATTATAAGATTGTCATTTTTAGATACGGTTTTTCAAAGAAGAGAAAAACAATAAAACATAATTATAACTGGACAGTGTACAGGAGCAAAGCACAGAACCAAAAAGAGGAGCTAGACACAAACTGCATAAATATCACCTATTTCCTGAAGCTTCCAAAGACTGCCTCCAGAAATGTAATCAGAAATGCAGCCTCCTGTGTGTAGTCTGAGAGGGATCTGTTCCCATCATTTTCTTCTGTGCCGGATTCTCTCTTGTTGTTTATTTGTTTTGACATAAACAGGAGCAATCTTGCAAGATAAATATTTTGCCATCCAGGCAGAAGCCTGTCAAAAAAAAAAAAAAAAAAAAAAGCCATTCTGAAGAATCCAGAGCCACCGATTCGGCAGCTCTGTGGAACAAGCAGCTTGAGCAACGCGCTCCTCTTGTCACTCTCTGCATGTCTTTCCAATATAGTAAAGTTGTTTACCGTCAGGGGAATGGAAAGGAAGCCCATATTGTGTACAATAGGGAGTGACTCATAGTCTGAGCAAACAGTGACACCACGTAGTGATCTGCAAGCCACATTATCTCAGACAGGGGTTACAGGTCTATATTAGGGCACTGACTCTATATATGGGGAGGTAGAAATGACAAATGTGGTTTTTCACTACAATGGCTTGAAGGCACAACACAATGGAGATTTTTCAGGCAGCACATTGAGTCAATAAGGTTTGATGCTCACATCCCACCCCCACTCATATAAGAAATGAAAAAAATGAGGGAGCAAGGAAAGGGGGAAGGTACATCTAAAAATACAAAGCCACTCTTAAACAGTTTTAAAGCTCTAGAAAGATCAACATGTAGAAATCGTTTCTCAGAGTGTGGTACAAGGACATTGGCATTAGAATCAGTCACTTGTTTCTGAGTCCCATCCCAGAAATATTGTATCTGTATCCATTGGGGTGGAACCTGTGATTCTATTCTATAACAATTTCCCCAGGGGATTCTTTTGTACTCTAAAATTAAACAATCACTGATATAAAATACCTCTGACTTAACGACATGGAAAAATTGAAAAAAATAAAGTAAAACCCACACTATTTCATGCTTATCCACAATCTCTAATTACAATTACTAATGACGAATAAGATGTGTCTACCTATTGGTCACTGCAAAATTTTCCAACCCTGGAATCACATTGGAAACCACCACCCTTATTTCCTGTTATATATTAACTAATTTACACATGGCACTTGCTTTTTCATCACAGCCACCACCAAGGACTTAGCTTCTCAAAGAAATTATGTCATCGAAAGGAATGTAGTTCAGCTAATAATGTTGAAACTGTGAACTACCTTGAAGTAGTATCGTGTCACAAAGGACCAGTATCACTATTTCCCTCAAATACTTGAACTATCCCAGCAACACTACTGTGAGTTTACTGGAACCCTGGGTTCTTCTTCTCACTATAAGAAAAGAAAGAGACACCAAAGATATTCCTCTCTCCTGATGCACAGAGAAAAGTGTGGGTGAGAGCACAGTGAGAAGGGAGCCATCTACAAGCCAGGAAGACAGGTCTCACCAGAAACCAACCCTGATGTTACTTTGCTCTTGGACTTGTAGCCTCCAAAACCATGAGAAAATAAATCCTTTAAGCCATCCAATCTTTGATATTCTGTTCGGCAGCCCAAGCTGCTGATACATCTTGAATAGCCAAGGCAGATCATGTTGCCACTGTGAAATTGGAGAGGGAGAATTATGAATAGAACCCACTGTGAACTTTTGGTGTTACGAGCCCTTTGCTAGAACTCAATGAAAATTATCATTCCCTGACAAAACCACCAAGAGCTCAGACTACTTAGAAGAGAACAAAATATAAGGACTTCCTTACTAGATAATAGCCAAGACTCCCAACCAGTTGAAGTACTCATAAAAAAATAATAATGATTTGACAATGAAGGAAGTCATTAATAGGCTGTAGGAAGAAGAATTGTAACCTGTTATGTCTTTGCTCATGACACTATTTGATTAGGGAAGTCTTCTCAAAAAATCACCTTATCTTAGCATAATCTTAGTACAGTAATATTCTTTAATCACAAATTCCATTTCTGTTGCTTTGAGGGTTGAGATGCATGGTGTAAATCCTTGGGAAATGCTTAGAAATCTTCAGATGAATGAAAACGTTGTGTGTAAACAGTCAAACATTTCTGAGTCTTTCCTGGGGTTTCCTGGACTGTTGTGATATCTTACATAGCAAGTGCTGTGATTTTTGCATTTCACCTTATACTAATCTTCACCAAACGACTGGAGACTTTGCTTCAAATGGATCCTTTCTTTAGTTTCTTCTGAATTCTTTGCTTGGTGTAGTCAACCCATAACAACAGCAATAAAAGTAAATTGACTACTCCCTAGGGCGCATATTTGTAGTAGATTCCAGTAATACAATGACAAGAACATTCTTTAAGCACTAATGTCCTGCTTTTTCATGCTTTTATAGGTTCTGTTATTGATTTGTTTATATTCTATTTGCTTGTTAATGGTTTAGATATACATTGAATACTATCTAACACACCATTATCATACTTAACTCTTTTTTTCCCCTTTTATTTGTAGCAATATCTGGGATTTCTTATGAAGAATAAGATGAGGATACAAGTAGTTTATCTTTAGCAATGATGAAGATGGATATTTACTGGAGTATATACAAATGGACAGACAGGGAAACTAAAATGTTGAGATAAACGAGGATTTAAGCCATTGCTTTAGACAAGCTATAAAAATGTTATTAAGGATTTGCTGCGGAAACAAAAGAAAACTGCTGTTTCTAATTCTTTCTTGGCTTAATCATCCAGAAGTTTAATAAGCTGTATACCTAAATGGGAGATGGATTTTACAATTTGGGAATAACAGTATGTTTATATATCCCTTCTGTACCTCCTTTGCAACTGAAACTACAGATCTGTCATTTTAATTGGACTTCAGATGGACACAAACTCTTAACTTTCTTTAAAAATTGATTTTTTAAAAAGACTCAGGTGAAACAGTTGCCATAGTTGCACAACATTTTCAATTACTCAAGGACTTATAATACTAAGGGCCTGGAATATGTCCCATTTCTCTTTGTATTCTTCACTGGTCCAACCAAGATGCCTTAACCAAAGTTGGGCAATTTGTCGAATACTCAGAGATGACTTTTCCTATTTGCTCAATTCAAATATGAATGTGTTTTCCTATTTTATCATTTTTAAACTGAACTCTCTATATTTAATTATTATAAGTTTTCTCCCAAAGTATATTAATGCATCAATTGCTTCTTAAAATTGATAATGCCTTAGAATAGAAGAATGAAATCTGGAAGAACAAAAATTCATTCTTTCATACATCACTCTACCATCTCATGATCAGGTTGAAATATTTCTTTCATAATTCAATAAAAATATTTATTGAGCCCTTCCTACCTGCCAGACATTGTGCTAGATTTGTCCTTGATTGGGAAATTTCTTCTTCAATGTAATCGAAATACTTATTTAGTTTAGTTTTGTTTTTGAGATGGGGAAAATTAACAAGGCAGGAAACAACAAATGTTGGAGAGGATGCGGAGAAAAGGGAACCCTCTTACACTGTTGGTGAGAATGTGAACTGGTGCAGCCACTCTGGAAAACTGTGTGGAGGTTCCTCAAAGAGTTAAAAATAGACCTGCCCTATGACCCAGCAATTGCACTGTTGGGGATTTACCCCAAAGATTCAGATGCAATGAAACGCCGGGACACCTGCACGCCGATGTTTCTAGCAGCAATGTCCACAATAGCCAAACTGTGGAAGGAGCCTCGGTGTCCATCGAAAGATGAATGGATAAAGAAGATGTGGTCTATGTATACAATGGGATATTACTCAGCCATCAGAAATGACAAATACCCACCATTTGCTTCAACGTGGATGGAACTGGAGGGTATTATGCTGAGTGAAATAAGTCAATCGGAGAAGGACAAACAGTGTATGTTCTCATTCATTTGGGGAATATAAATAATAGTGAAAGGGAATATAAGGGAAAGGAGAAGAAATGTGTGGGAAATATCAGAAAGGGAGACAGAACATAAAGACTCCTTACTCTGGGAAACGAACTAGGGGTGGCAGAAGGGGAGGAGGGTGTGGGGTGGGGGTGAGTGGGTGACAGGCACCGAGGGGGACACTTGACTGGATGAGCACTGGGTGTTATTCTGTATGTTGGTAAATTGAACACCAATAAAAAATTATTTAAAAAAATCACTTCTCGGGATCCCTGGGAGGCACAGCGGTTTGGCACCTGCCTTTGGCCCAGGGCGCGATCCTGGAGACCCGGGATCGAATCCAACGTCGGGCTCCCGGTGCATGGAGCCTGCTTCTCCCTCTGCCTATGTCTCTGCCTCTCTCTCTCTCTCTGTGTGTGACTATCATAAAAAAAATAAATAAATAAAAATAAATTTAAAAAAAATCACTTCTCATAAGTTTCCTTTTTTCTCTTTCTTTCCTTTCTTCCTTACTTCCTTTATTCCTTCGTCTTCCCTCCCTCCCATTCTTTCTTCCTTCTTTACTTACTTTCTTCTTTTTTTTTTTTTAAGAACATTCTCCAGAATTGGCAGACACCAAATTACTCAATGCTAGATTTCCTTGACCTTTAATTTTTGCCAGTCAGTCTGGGTTGTTTGATGACCCAGTCCCAGTGGTTTTTTAAAACTTATGAAAAGCTCAGCCAGAAAGTACTCACTCTGAAGCTGCAGTGATATGGGCAGGTTACCTCTACAATAGAGTCAATCATTTTGCAGCTTGACAAATGAAGGAAGAGGGCTCTTGACCTGTAAGTGCAGTAGATTCTATCCACATCTCTGAGCTACGGGCTTTGTAGCATCTTGTACTGACTCAGATGGGAAGCAACCGATGTCCTGGAAATAACTGCTTAAAATAATCTGAAACATCTGCATGAAACATTTTAGTATTTACTTTCCTTGCTCACCCTTTTTAGATTATCTATATTCTCTTAGTCTTACTACCCCCATATTAAATGTTATAGCAAAAGAAATAGAAAGTAAAAAGAGATGTACATCTCAAATAGATGGATCTGATTTTCTCACAAAGATGTTGAGTAAGGGATAGGCAGGGCCAGGTAGGGAGAGATAGGGAGGGGACCATGGAATCAGGCTCACAATACAAACTCCCTAAAATGCTGAGATGTAAGGAAACCAGAATAAGGAAACAAACCAGACCATCCTGCCCTAGGTATGGGTGGAAAAGGTGTTTTGTTTTGTTTTGTTTGGTTATGACAGTCGTCTGTGACTAACAAAGAATAACCTCACCCAAAAGGAACCCATCCAAGATGTTATCTCCAGTCCTTACTCAAACCAAAACATCACAAGAATGATAAGGCCACTGCTCCCTGGACAGTTCTAAATAAAAGACTGTCAGTAGAGGCCCACGTTGGCAACCCTGCCAGGACCCCTCTCACTCCTAAGAGCTTTCTCTGTATCCTCACTTAATGAACTTCTATCACTTTACTCACTCTCCTTTATCCACAGGTTCATTCTTCGACTCCATGAGACAAGAACCTAGCTTTCTCGGTTCAGTGTGATGCCGCCATGACACGGCGCTTGTAAGTTACAGCTCCATAATCGCTGTGCCACTTACTAACTCTGACCTTAGGTATGTCACTCCATTACTCAAACTCTCTGTGTTTTACTCTTAATATTCAGAACATTGAACAATAATTTCTTCTTGACAGAGTTGTGAAGATTAGGTAGGATGAAGAGATGATGCATGCAAAATCTTCCACAAAGTGAACAAGTAGTACATGCTCAATAAACATGGTTGGATTTAGTTACTTGATCTCTTTCTGCTAAAAGTCTTGTAAGTTACTATCCAAAAGTAACTTAAACTTAGGACTCTATCAATAGGATAGTGATTTTCTTTAGCTGATTGCAAGGATTATGTTTTCACAAATTTTTATTTCCGATATATATATATATATACACACACACACACAGATAATGAAAGCAACTAAATTAAAATTTCACTTCATAATTTAATACAATTTCTCAGTCAACTGACACAAACACTAAATAATATTCAAAATTATTAATTTACAACATTATAATTTTTTTTTTTTACTTGTAGCATGAATTACTATCAATTCTGGTCCACTTATTGGACCAGAGACTCTTGTGGTGTTAGCAAAAGACTTCTTTCTCATGTAGCACACTACTAGAATTAGGTATTTTATAAGTAGCAGACCTGCCCTTGATTTGCTTCTGCCTAAAATTTTCTGGCTTCTACATCTATTCCTCCATCCTTTATTTCACGTGATCACTCATTCATACACTAATTCATTAATTTATTCATTCATTTAACTATTCAAATATTGTTAGAGTTTGTGGCTTTTTCATCTCCAGCAATATTTTTATTTTCTTATTTAAATATTTGATTGGGGGGATCCCTGGGTGGCGCAGCGGTTTGGCGCCTGCCTTTGGCCCAGGGCGCGATCCTGGAGACCCGGGATCGAACCCCACGTCAGGCTCCCGGTGCATGGAGCCTGCTTCTCCCTCTGCCTGTGTCTCTGCCTCTCTCTCTCTCTCTCTCTCCGTGTGACTATCATAAATAAATAAAAATTAAAAATAAATAAATAAATAAATAAATAAATATTTGATTGGGGTGCCTGGATGGCTTAGTTGCTTAAGCATCTGCCTTTAGCTCAGGTTATGATCTCAGGGTCCCGTGATTGAGCTCCACATTGTGTTTCCTGCTCAGTGGGGAGCCTGCTTCTCCCTTTCTCTCTGCCTGCTGCCCCCCTGCTTGTGCTCTCTTTCTCTCTGTCAAATAAATAAATAAAATCTTTAAAAATAAATAAATACATATTTTATAAATATTTTTCTAGTTTTGTTTGTGGTCTAATATTTAGTTTTTAATATTACTAATTTTGTGTGTGCAATGTCTTCATTGCAATTTTGTTTACACACAGGAAAATTAAAATTACATAAATAATTCTATGTTCAAAAAACAATACTGACTGCTCAGGAACCTCAGTGAAACTAGAGACTAGGCTCTTTAGAATCCTCACCCTTATGAATCCTGATTGCCTATTAAATGCTTCTCATTTCTACTCTGCACAAATGACCCTTCTGAAGACATGTTATTTTCCTCTCCTTGTGTATGATAGATAACTAGAGTGGTCAGGAAGTCCTCCTCAAATGTAGGGGGTGGCCTATCTTTGGATATATAATATGATCTCTTTGAGACTATCTCACAAACAGATTAGCAGGTAATATATTTTGGCTCAGGATAAGGAAAAATGCCATAAAATGCTGAATGCAAAATGCCTCCTAGGGAATAGGTTTAAGCAGAGCCTGGGATATAGTTCATCAGGAGTATTGGAGAAAAATTTTGGAGAACAATTACACTAGACAACAGCTATGGCCTCTCTCAGATATTTTGTTTCAAACTCCCGTGTATGGAAATCTAGTATTTAGAGAATCAGGTAAGAACGAGATCTAGATCTCAAATATGTATTAATTTGTGATCAGAAAGAAGAAAATATTTCAGGCTGGAGGTAATAAGGGGCTTGACATTTGTTCAAGATGGGGTGGAAGGGAGAGAACAATCCCAAGCCAAGGTCAGGATGGCCCAAGATGGAAGAAGCCAAGGAGAAGCTTCCTCCTTGTACCTCCTTGTACCTCCTCGCTTGTACCTCACTGCCTAAGGAACCAGCAGTCTTGCACAGCTAAGTGCTTTACAAAGAGCTGCTTTAGGGATTGTTGCATCTCTGAAGCCTAAACCAGAGTGAAACGAAAGGAGGGAAACATTTCAACTCAGAAATGAGTGAATCTTTTTGGTTTTGTTTCCTTTTTTTTAAGAGAAATATTGTGGGTTTCCTCATGTCCATCCAATAATCAGCTTCATCTTTTTTTTCTTAGTAAAGTGTACTTTGATGTTATTTTGTGTGGTTTCATCACTCTTTCAGGTAAAATGTAATCATTCATTCACTTGGGCAAAGTTCATCGATTCCCAACTATGTGCCAAGCATATCTCTACATGCTGGGGGAAAAAAAGATAAATTGGACACATCTCTGACTTCTAGCACCAACCTCTCAGACTTGTGAAAGTTAGTCCTGTTAAAAACAAATCAAAACAAAAAAAAGATGAATAGCAATACAGCATGATAAGTGCTGTAATTGTCAATAAAGAAAAATGGAACTTCTAAAGAATCAATTCTTCACCAACAAGCTACTTCCCAACAAAAAACGTTACTCTAAATAGATATTTAAATTGCTTGACTTACTGAAGATGTTCTAGGGGCAACGAATATAAAATTATCTTACATTGCTGGAAGAAACCCAAATTGTTTACTGTTAAGATGCTTTTATGTTTTGTTTTTTTTTTTAAGATAGAAGCACCTTCCCATTACTGTAATCGCTTCATTAGAGTAAAAAAAAAATCATACCTACTTGAGGTTAAATTGAGTTGGTTTTCCATAATAATTCATATTACTAGTTATTATTTTTCCAGCTATAGGAAATGAAACTAACTCTTATGTAACACTTAAGCATTCTCTTCTGGATACAACTTCCTTAATAACTTACTAAAAATATTGTGAAATTATTTTCAAGTGGGAGCACCTCTTCCAAAATTGAAGAGGCTGTAATTTCCAAATTCCTGAAAATGAGGATGGTGAGCAACAGGAAGACAGGCTTGCTTGCGTTATTGAAGCAATACAGAAAAAAAAATTTTGAAATATAAAGGTAAAAATCAGTTGAGAATATTTTTGGAAACCCATGGATGGGGATCCCTGGATGGCGCAGCGGTTTAGCGCCTGCCTTTGGCCCAGGGCGCGATCCTGTAGACCGGGGATCGAATCCCACGTCGGGCTCCCGGTGCATGGAGCCTGCTTCTCCCTCTGCCTGTGTCTCTGCCTCTCTCTCTCTCTCTGTGTGTGACTATCATAAATAAAAAAAAAAAAAAAAAAAAAAAAAAAAAAGAAACCCATGGATGCAGGAACTTTAAAAGAAAAACCCATTTTTTAAAACATTATTAATGCAAATTAAAAATTAACATTACAAATACCCAACCTCTAGGTACTTTATCTTAGGTATAGCTGACAAAAAATTCCTTGGATTTCTTAATGAAGAGTGTATGTTTTGTTTGTTTTTTTGTTCCCTTTGTTAACTTAAAAAACTCAATCTATGACAGCTGTCACCGGATTAGAGTTCTAATATTAAAAGTTATCTCATAGTGGATTTGGGGAAGAAGGCTTTCTGAACTGGTGTATATGTTTCTGCAACTTCTCTGAGTCATTAAAATGCAGAGTAAACACCGGGATGATTTATGCAAATACAAACAAAGGAAAACATTTTCTTAATGACACCTCAAAACCTTACCCAGTTGAAATTTTGTTTAAGATTAAATAATGGGTGCTTTATTTAGATTAATTAGCAAGAAGATCACAGTAGTCAATAGGCAACTGAAAGATGCCATCTGTTCCCTTTTCCAATCGTATCTATGAGCTTTGCATTGGTGTACCAGGGAACATGGGAGAATTAATTAGGCAGCAAATGAAATCTTCTCACAGATGGCACCCATTTACTTCTTGCAAATGAATACCAGCAACTTTGTGTGCCTTTGCTTTAATCTTGTTTGCCTCCTTCAAAGTTCTGAAGGACCACTGGCATCTGACTATCAGTCGCCTCTTTTAAAAAGTACAAGAATGTAGGGAAAGTGTAGAGTTTAACCTCTAAAACAAAAACAAACAAACAAACAAACAAAAAGCCTGATTGGAAAAAACACCATGAGAACTTCTAAAGACTTCAAATCTCTCTTTGATAAGAATTTAAGAATTTAATCAAGCTGTTTGTCTTTATCCTGAGATCATTGTTATTTGTCTCATTTTACAATAAGAATTCTTGTTCTAATCTCCTTGGGTAACAATACGAAGATCTGACTTGTTTTATAAAAGCTGTTTTCCAAAGGTTGTGGTGATACGATTCACATGACACTTTTTAAAATGTGGCTCTAAATATGTATGAATCACTGAAGGAAAAACTATAGGAAGATGACTGGACTCAGCTTTATTCTATTTTATTTTTGTACCTCTGCTTCTTCAGAGGTACAAGCTTGTGGTTTAAAGAAAACTGTATTGTTCCATCAAATATCCCCATCGGAAGAGCATTGTCTCCTGACTGTCTTTCTCCGATCTCTCCATCTATTTTCTGGAAATAGTACTCTAAGTTCTCTTGTTCAACCTTATAATATTCCAGTCATCACTTAACCTACTAAAATTGGACTTGCATCTACATCAGCCCACAGAATTTCTGTTTTAAAAGTCTTAATGATTTCTTAATTTTTAAGTACCCTGGTTTCCTCTCTAACATTTTAATATGACTCATTCACTCTTTAACTTCGAGATACCATTTTCTTCCACTGTGTCTTTTACCAATCCAAGTGGCATTTTTCATATCTGTTCTTCTTTTAACAATCCCTTAGATGTGTATATTTCTTAGGAATTATTTTTTTAATTTATTTTTTTGAGATTTTACTTATTTATTCATGAGAGACACAGGGAGAGAGAGAGAGAGAGAGAGAGAGAGAGAGAGGCAGAGACACAGGCAGAGGAAGAAGCAGGCTCCATGCAGGGAGCCTGACCTGGGACTCTATCCCAGGTCTCCAGGATCAGCCCTGGGCTGAAGGCAGCGCTAAACCACTGAGCCACCCAGACTGCCCCACTTCTTAGGAATTATATCATGCTTTCCATTAGGCGCAGAATTTTAAAGATGCCCCTCAAGACTCATCTCCTCAGTATTTAGTCAAACTCTATTCTAGATACTGCTATAAAGGGACTTTGCATATGTAATTAAGGTTACTAATCAGCTGACTTTAAAATAGAGAGATTACCCCGATTATCTGGGTGAGATCAATGTAATTAATCATAGGAGCCCTTAACGGTAGAATATAAAGATGGGAGATTCCATTATAGAGACATGGTGGAAAAGCATGCAAGGAAGATGCTATGGTAGAAGGGCAAGTCAGAGAGGTTCCAAATAAGAGAAGGAGTCGGCATGCCATTTCTTGTTTTGAGACGTCAGGACCCCCATGCCAAGACTAGAGAGAAGCCTCTTGGAGCTACAGCATTCCCTGACTGTCAGACAGCTTGAACAGATGCTATCATCTTTTACTGTCTCAATCCTGAAACTACAAGAAGCTAGATTCTGCCAAAACTTGAACGAGCTAGGAAATGGATTCTTCCCAGAACCTCTCTCTTAATAAGAGACCAGATAGCCAACACCTTGATCTCCTCCATATGCAACCCAGAACTAGTCCAGCCAGTCTGGACCTCTGAACTTCAGAGGTGTAAGATAATAAGTTTGGGTTGTTTTGAGGCAAAATTTATGGTAATTTATTATGGCAGCAATAGAAAAATATTACATTATCCTTGACTGAAACATGTGCTTCTTAATTTTGTTTGCATATGCTAATGATCCCACATGGATATCTCCATGTTCTCTGCTTTAGTGAGCTCCAGAAATGTACGTGCAGATACCCCAACTATTTGGAGTCATGAAATATTTTTAGCAGTGAAGTAACATGGTCTGATCTGTCTTATCAGAGGTGTGGAGAATGGATAAGAGAAGAAAAAGAGAGACAGAGAGAAAAGTCCAAATAGAGTAACATTCATTCACTCAACTAATAGGTAGGAAGGCCTATCATATTTTAACCAGTTTTTCCAAACTGGCTTCCACTAGAATGGTGTTAGTGGGGCCAGAGAGAACTGGAAATATATAAGACATATTTTGAAGACTGAACAGTCAGAATCAGAAGATGAGTTATAAGGAGAGGAAAAGTGAAGAAAAAAAAAGAAAGGAAGAAATAAATGGGTTCTGGCTTCTTGATTTGAGCAACTATCTATTGATAAAAAAAAATGTGGAGAAGATTAAGCTGAAAGCTGGAACAAAGAATTAAGGAGTCTGTTTTATTTATTTATTTATTTTTAATTTTTTTTTTTTTAATTTATGATAGTCACAGAGAGAGAGAGAGAGAGAGAGAGAGGCAGAGACACAGGCAGAGGGAGAAGCAGGCTCCATGCACCGGGAGTCCGATGTGGGATTCGATCCCGGGTCTCCAGGATCGCGCCCTGGGCCAAAGGCAGGCGCCAAACCGCTGCGCCACCCAGGGATCCCAAGGAGTCTGTTTTAGATAGAACTATTGTGAGATGTATATCCAGCACCTAAATCATATTTTAGCAGTCTAATCCTCAACCAAGAGATCAGCGCTGGTGTAGTAAAATGAGAATTATCAGCAGAAAATGAGTTTTAAAGCCAAAGACTAGAGGATATCACCTAAAGATCATGTGATATTAATTCTATTATCTGGAATGTTTATCAAATCTCTTCTTCTACATTTTCCCCAATACCTGGCCCTGCCTTAGTTTGGGCCCATCAAAACTTTGCCTACAACCCCTTTTCCATTACCACCAGACTTCATTAATACTTTAATTTCCTTTAAAGTCTGAGACAGATGTTGGTATCTACATCATGAAAGGAAAGCTGATTATAATCATGTGAGTGTGTATGATCACTCTCTTTTCCCTCCAGCATAAAAATGCCATGTCCCATATAGACTGCTTCTTCAGTTTAGAATTCAAGATGAAAAGGACACATGGAGTGCAGCAGTATCTAACCCATAGCCACCCAACTTATATGTAAGAACTAAAACTTGGTTGTGGTCAGACATGAAAAACCAGGGATTGTTTGTTACTGCAGCAAAGACAAGGAGAGCCACCTTTTTTTCCTAGACCTCCTGTGTGGTTGAAGCTGTGAACAAACTTTAATTTAAAATTTCATAAACATTAAAAACATACAATGAAAATTCAAGAACTTGAAAGTAATAAGTGGCATGTTTCTTTGATCTTAATTAATGGAAAAAGTGAAGACATGACAAAATTAGTTACATATAAAAATTGAATATTTTGGTAAGCTCTTATATGGCTAAACCTCCTAACTTATTTTCCTGAGGTATCTGGATAAAACTTTTAGAACAACCTTTAGTAAGCTCACCACTTGGAAGAGTCTACGTGATAAGGATATGTAAGACAAAGTCCAACAATTTAGATAATCAAAATACTAAATGCTTTCATCATCTCTGAAGTTAAAGTTTAGCTGATGATTACATTAAATATTTATTGATATTTGCTGGGAAAAAAATTTGGGGCAGGATGCAGAGAATTTTCAAACATTGTGGAATTTCCAGGAAATTTCAATCATTTATGTATGAAGTGTGCAAAGACTATTTACTTTAGTAGTAGCTTTGTGGACAATTTTATGACTTTGACCATCCTGTAGATCCACTGATTATTCATATATTCATCTCACTGTTTTTGATCTGGTGAAGGTTTTAACGAAGCCAAGAATCTTCATTATCAAACACTAGGTTCAGTTGATATTTATATGTTTATATTTAAAAATTTAGCAGCAGATATCCCAAAGCATTACTTTCACACTGTTTTTTTTTTTTTTAATGAAGAAAAGCAGAAATTTTCCACAACTGAGATCACTTGAATTCTTTTTCAAGAAATACAGAGTCTTTATATTTTGCATCGCTTTGTACAGATTCAGGATTGTTAGTTGAATATCTGAAAAATTCCTGGAAATGTTACACATCCAACCTATATCAAATAAAAATGTTCTTGGTATAACGTCTCTCTATATTTTTAAGTCAATTATTCCTTTAAAAAAAATCTCTGAAAAAATATGTGTGTGTATAATACTGTATATCTTTTATCATTTCTTCCCATGTTTAGTACCTGAATTTATCAGTTATTTTAAGCCAGGTCCTTCAGGAGGCTTATTCAGGTCCCTAAGCCTTCCAGGGTGGACTCTGGAGAGAGACTTATAGCTAGAACCCTGAGAGCAAAGCCATGGTCACTTCATCTATGACTTTGGCTTCTTCTATCACCTGCCTCATTTCTTCAGAGTATTCGGAGGCATTTCAACTTTGATTTTGGTCAGCACTTGGATTTCCTTATTAAAAATGCAATACTTCCAAAAACTTTGGCCGTCTTGGCTCTGGTCTACCTAGACATTGCCAAAACCCTCCCCCTGGAGCCAAGACCTGCTGTCTTCCAACTGTTCTTTTCAAGACCTGTTCTCTTCAACTATCATGTTCTAAACTCTGCTGATTAGTCTCCTTTGTCAACGTTGACCTCAAGAGACAGGAAAAGCCAATGCAGATTGGAAATATGATACCACTCATATTTCTAATTTTTCAATTTTCCAGCAAGCTCATCAGTATGTATCATTTTCTTCTTTTTCTTCCTTCTCCACTTCTCACAAAGTTGTAACGATTACAGGCAGAATATAATGGTTTATAAATAATGCTCATATTTCTTGATTCCAGGAAATTATTTTTCTGAAATAAGCGCCCCAAACAAAATAGTCTTTAATGATTCCATCAAAGAAGGAAATATATCCTTTGTAATTGCCTAATGTTGGTACTTCCCAACATCATTAACACACCCTAAATGAGGCATAAACGAAATCATGTTTTCAAATACATTTGTATAATACCATTTCTAAGACGCACTGCATTAAAAAAAACCCTAAAATACTAGAGTAATGTTTTAAAATGTTATAGCTAGTAATGTGGATACTTAATTAAAGCTGTTGACTAATAGATTATCAAGGATTTTTTTCCTTTCAATCTAATGATTGGTCAATACTTTTTCTCATTTTATTATTAATTTGTCTTATCAATTAATATGTATCATTGAGGTATGAACGATAAATCCATTTAATTCCACTTAGGTATCATGAACCGAATCATGTGTCAGTCCACTTAGTAAATTCACATAAATTCCTTAAAGCATTGTAGTCAGTAAATAATTTATAGTAAGTTAGAATTTAGTAAGTTGCATAACTGTTCATCAGGGAAAGTGAAGATATTCTGGGTATTATTTTTTTAATATTTATTTATTTATTTGAGAGAGAGAGAGACTGGGGGTAGAGGCAAAGGGAGAGGGAAGGAAATCCTCAGATAGAATTCCCACTGAGCAGGGACCTTCACTCACTGCTGTATCCCAACACCCTGAGATCATGACCTGAGCTGAAATCAAGAGTCAGAAGCTTAACCAACTGAGCCACGCAGGCACCCCTCTGAGTATTATGTTTTAGAATAAATGCTTTCTATATACAGAGGTCTGACTGATGTAATATTTTAAAAATAAATATTTTTTAATATCAGGCAGAACAAATAAAATCTATGATACATACTTAAACCATAATGCCATTAAAACATGCTCACTAAGATGTCCTCTTTGACATCTGGCATCAACTTATACACACATTTAGCTCCCCAAGAGGGAAAAATCTGCACTGACATTTATGTTGGATTATTTCCAAAATAATATCTCATATTGTAAGCCCATTCTTTTGATACATTCCCTACCTCCTCAACTCAGAAAATTAACATATAACCAATTGTGTTGTATTTTCTTGAGAACTTATAACCAATGGTATGATTTTATTGTGTTAATTTTTCTTTAAGATCTTAAAGCTAGGGAAAGAATAACAATTTTCTCTACCAGATTAAGCAAAAGTAAAAAATAACCCTGACAATTCTACTTCTGTCATTTTACTTATAATAGCCCTTAAAAACTCATGTATTTATCTGCATCTTTCATATTCCAATTTGAAATGCCATCACAACAAGGCAGGTACTGAATACTTACATTTAGAGAAAAAATAAAAACAGATTAAAATATATTCTCCCAACTGAGAATTCTTTCATCTTTTCCTCCATGATGGAAGCATCTATGGTTTTCTTATTTTCTATTGTATTAAGCACAGAGCCTGGTACTTAGTAGGAGCTCAATGATTATGTTGCATGGATAATGACTAAATAACCAATTATAATTTTCTGATCAGTTTTTATATAAATGCATGAGCTACATTAAGATCATAGGAGCTTTTGGTCACTGCCTCCTTCACTAGACTGTAAAGAAGGCTCTTCAGTGCTGGGAATACATTTTATTTTTGTTGCTTTATGCATAGGAAATACTCAATAACTCCTTGTTAAATGGAAGGTGATTTTCAATAGCTTACCAAGTGATAACAGGCATATGTCAGCAGATTTCACAAAAGAAAATGAGACCAAAAAAAAGAAAATTTATGGTATCTTGAAGTGTTATATGAGATACAAACATATGCTTGTGTTTATTAATGTGCATTAATATATTAGTATTTTAATAGATGCATATATAAGCCAATATACATACTAGTTTGTTCTTTGGTTCTTTTGCCAAATTAGCAAGTTGAAATCAGAAATACTTGCCTCTGGGATGCCTGGCTGGTTCAGTGGTTGAGCGTCTGCCTTCAGCTCAGGGCATGATCCCAGGTCCTGGGATCAAGTCCCCTACAGGTTCCCCACAGGGAGCCTGCTTCTCCCTCTGCCTGTATTTCTACCTCTCTCTCTGTGCCTCTCATGAATAAATAAATAAAACCTTTAAAAAAATACCTGCCTCAATAGGTGTCATTATGATTCTGAAAAAATAAGTAAATAAAACAACTTTGCTACACTGTATAGTTGTATACTCTTACAAAATCCACATATTTACTGTGTGTCTGTCTCCATATAATAGTCTAAGGAGAGTCTAAATAAGGGGAGATGTTAGCTTGGTCATCTTTGAAATTCCACCTCCAGACTTAGTGTATACTATGCTTTTCAGAATAAACATTAGAGAAGTAAATTGGATTACCATGGATTAGAAGAAAGACTTCTTGGATAGATGATTTACTGATAGGTTGACTATTGAAAAACACAATATTATGTTTTCCTTGATTGCAAGAGTATCTGTTTAGTAAAGAGCAAATTGGCACATGGATTTGTAAACTGCTATAAATCTGATTCAAAGTACTAGTATTACTCAAAAAATCTCACCATTATATACTCTTTGAAATATCAACTCTACCTAGAAAATTTTCTCTTTGGGAAATAACCAATGATTTTTTTAAAAATAATTTAGCTACAGCTATTCTATGGTAGTATTATTATAGTAATATATACTTGAAAACACCTGAAATGGCCAACATATCTTGGTTGCAAATAAACTAAGGTAATCCACATAATAAAATAAAACATAATTATATATTATGTTATAAATGAACATATATTAACATGAATATGTGCTCATGAGATGTGATTAGAATAAAAAGACCATCTATAAAACTACATATATACTATAATCTTTTCCCTACCAAATATACAGTAATAAAAATATTTATAAAAACCATCGTCAAAATTATTAATTATCTCTGATTATCTGTATTTTTCAATATTTCCACAATGAACATGTTGTATAATAAAATATAATTGTGTTAATGATAAAATATAGCATTTATTTGGAATGGATTTGAGGTATCCTGAAAAACACAAAAAAGAAAGTTTCAAACTACCTATAACGTAATCACCGAGAGATAAACACCATAACATTTCATATACTTATCTCCAATCTTTCTATGATTAAATATATATTTTAACATAGTGAAATCAAACTGTGACTTGGATTATATCTGCTTCATAAATATTATATCTCACAAAATGTCCTAGAGTGTAAGACTCTGAAAATGTGATTTTCCTTGGTTGTATAGTATAATGTGTAATTTTATAGATCTCTGTAATACTTTAGGGTTAGATATTTGAATTGCTTCCAGGTTTCCACTACCATAAAGAATATTAAAATGAGCCCATATATAGATTTATTTTTGCTGATATTTTCTCAAAATAAGTGTCCAAAGTAGTTTTGCTAGTTTAAAGAATAAGCACATTTTAAGACTTGAAACACATACTACCAAATCACCCAACTGAAAACCTGTGATACACATCAGGAAAACATAAAAGTGTTTATTTCTCAGCCTTAAAAAGAACTCCTTAAAAGTATTTCTATGTTAAAAAAAAAAAACCTTTCTATATAAATACTCATTAGCTTGATTTTTTTTAAAATGTGAACTTAGTGAGACTTTCATTCATGTCATAGCCCCAGTCTGAAACCACTGTTAAAAAATTTCTTAGGCATTTACCCAGTAAGTTTGCATGTAAATTCATGCATGTATTTATATATACTATATACAGAGACATGAATTTGCGGATGTGCATGTATGCATGTGTATATATATGTGTCTATGTATATATAAATATATACTATTACATATATCTCTTTGCATTGTGTGTATGTGTTCCTTTACCAAAATAAGCATGTTACTTCTTATTCTGAATTTTTCTTCTCACTCAGTAGTATTTGTTGCCAAATCTTTCTATATCAATGTATAGATCCACCTAATTCTTTAAATCATTTTCAAAATTTTGAATAGCATTTTAATCTTTTTATGCTATAAAGTATTTCATGATATGGATGTACACAACTTATTTAAGTTTCTTATTTATTAGCATTCAAGATGCTTCTAGGAATCATTTTTTCAATATTTATAATACAATACACAAAAAAAAGAGAACATAACTATACGTGACTTGGCAGTGGAATGTGTCAAACTTTTATTGGTCATTTGACTTCTTTCACATGTGTTAATTGCCTGTTCTTGTATATATCTATTTTTTATTAGGTTGTTAATCTTTTTCTTGGTTTTTATGAGTTCCTCCTATATGTAGAATGACTTTTTGACATATAACTAAAATATATCTTGTCATTCCTCTTTTTGTTTTTATTTTAATATATATTTTGAATTTATTTTCCCAAACCTATCAAAGTGTTCCATTAAATTTTTGTCTTTTTTATTGTGCTTGTAAAAACCTGTCTACCCAAATTATGTTATCATGTATATTTTCTTGAACTTCCATCGTAAATGATTTAAACAATTAATTACATTTCATTGTAAAGCCACTTTTCTGGATTTCCATAATATGATAGCAATAACTTAACTGAAATAACGGTAGATTTCATCTTATGAAAGAGGCCACAGATATGGTGCCATTTCTCTGTTCTACATTGAGGAGACTTGCTCTAATCTACTCTTCATCACTGCTGTTAAAAAAAAGTTAATATAGTCATTGAAAGGGTCATGTAATTTTTAATGGGGTAGCCTATAGCCATGTCCAAATGCCAGATGAAGTAATTACATTCTGCTTATAAGCAGTAGCAGTGTAATTTCAATTAGAAGAGCATCAAATGGACTGATATAAACCTAAGGGTTTGAAACCCACTCAGGTCACTAGAAAATAAATGACACATGAGAGTGCAGATATGCTCAGAGGTAAAATTAATTTTTAGGCTGTTTCTGATAGCCAAATGTCCATGACCTGCTTCCATGACAGATATGGAAAATAGGGAAAGTGGTAGGAAAGGGGATGAGGGGGAAATGTTAGAATATATGAAATATAATAGCAAGACTTACAAGGTCTACTCCACACCAAACACTGCTCTGAGGTCTTGACATACATTAAATCATTGAATGCCCATAATAACCCATGAGGTAAGTAGTATTATTGTCCCCATAAAATAGATGAAGAAAGGGATGTGATTAGGTGATCAGAAAGATGAAATGATTGCCCAACTCACATAATTATGAAGGGGCGGAGGTAGCATTCGTTCCCAGACATCTAAGCTCTAGGATGTGTCCCCCTCCACTGAACTATCTTGTCTCTGAAGTCCCATTTTTCCTCATAATTCTGAACAGCATCCCCAGAAAGAAGTTCTTGGCAGTTGGTCTATAATTTTCCATTCTCATCCTTGTTTACTATATTCTCTATTCAATAATTAAGTGAGTTAATATTTATGAAGTGCTTAAAAGAATGCTTGGCATATAGTAAGCAGCGTATAAATTTTATTAATGAATAAAATAAATAAACTCAATTATGTGTGAATACTTATTATGTTGCAGGCAGTCTGCCAGACACTGGAAATGCAGAGTTGAACAAAGGATGTAAAATCCTTATTCCCTTTGACCTATTGCAAGGTAGAGAAATAAAAAACAAAGTAAATTTTTACAAATAATTATGTCCTAATTCTTGTGAAAGTGCCATATAAAGAAAGAAATATGATCTATCTTGAGGACTCATGGGAGGAAGACATAACCCAGATTAGAGCCTAGCTCAGGCAAGACCTGAGAACTAAAGGACGATAAGGAAGCAGGCAAAAAACAGCTGGAGTGAGAGCCTTCTAGGAAGAGGAAACTCAGGTGCAAAGTCCCTGAGATAGAAGGGATCCTAGAAAATCGGAAGGTCCTGGAATAGAGCCATTACATTCAGTTTATATCAAAAACAAGGTGGGGGGGTGGCATTCAGGAAAACTAAAGATGGGACCTCAGCTCCCCCCAATGCCTGTCCTTCTGCATGCCTCAGCTTTTATTTCATTTCACGACTCTGCAACACCTAATGCTGCAGACCACCCACTCCTGCTCTCACCAACCTTCCTTGAAGGTGCTCTTTCCTGGTGTTCTTGGTGGAGCTCTGACCACGTTTTCTCTCCCTTGCCATGTTGAGCATCCCAACGTTCCAGTCTCGAATCCTTTCTCTGACACTAATACATCACCCAGGTGATTCCATCCAGTTACACCCTCACTGCCATCTGTTTCTTGGTGGCACCCAAATCTGTACATACAATTTGATTTTCGCACTGAATTCAAAAGGCATGTATTTATATATTCAGTCCCTATTGTATGGTATCACCTCTTGAACATCTCCAAATTAATATGTCCAAACCTGAACTCATGCATTCCCTGCCAAGTTTCCTCCTCTCAATTTCAGGTTTGTTTTGTTTTTTAGATTTTTTTATTTATTCATGAGAGACAGAGATAGAGAGAGAGAGAGAGAGAGAGAGGCAGAGACACAGGCAGAGGGAAGCAGGCTCCATGCAGGGACCCCGACATGGGACTCGATTCCGGGTCTCCAGGATCAGACATTGGGCCGAAGGCAGCACTAACCGGCTGAGCCACCCGGGCTGCCCTCAATTTCAGGTTTTAATGAATGACACCACTGTTCACCCAGTTGCCCCAGCCAGATACTTAGAAATTACTGTCACTTCTCTATCTCCTATATATCTAATCAGTCACCAAATACTATTATATATACTTTCTTCAAATCTCCTGAATCTTTTAACTTCTGGCCAGGCCCTTCAAGTTCTCCTTTTGTTTTTTTACTGTATTCTGCATTGCCATCCATGCACTTTCCTTATCATCAGCCTTGGCTCTGATTATACCCTTCGTAACACTGCCATAGTGATCCTTCAGGTCTGTAATGTGTTTGTATCTCTTTTTTTTTTTTAAATCTGTTTATGACTCCATTGCCTATAAAATTACATCAGAATATAAGGGCTTCATGATGCAAGTTCCATGCTCAATGCTCTGTCTACATTTCTGGCCACTCTTCCCCTTTATGTCAGCTCTCATCTCATTAGAAATTACATTGTTCTGTACAATTAAATTGTTTCTGTACCCAACTATGATCTTCCTCTTCAAGGGTTTTGTTTTTTGTTTTGTTTTGTGTTTTGTTTTGTTTTGTTTTTCAAACATTTCCCTCTGCTTATCTGTCAATATTCACCAGGATAATCCCTCTGATTCTGTAAACCTGCTATGAGCCAGTCCTGGAGCAGGACTTCATTCTTCACCTGAGTCACATCCATTTCTACCCTAACAAGGCTACCATGATAATGCTTTGAGTTCCCAGTTATCAATGCCAACTATGACCCAAATCCAATAGTCCTGAAGTGACTCTGTGTTCCCCCTTTCACAGTGTACCAATGTATATGGTAATACCTGCCCTTGGGGAAGGATTTGGGAAATCATGGCTAAGTTCACTTGTCACTGTTTCAGCATCCCTTCTCCTGGATACTGGCCTCTCCTCCAGTCAGTGAGTTCTTAGATGGGGATCCCTGGGTGGCGTAGCAGTTTGGCACCTGACTTTGGCCCAGGGGGTGATCCTGGAATCCCGGAATCGGGTCCCACGTCGGGCTTCCGGCATGGAGCCTGCTTCTCCCTCTACCTGTGTCTCTGCCTCTCTCTCTCTATGTCTATAATAAATAAAAATAAA
Organism: Vulpes lagopus; assembly: GCF_018345385.1. Classification (NCBI taxonomy): domain Eukaryota; kingdom Metazoa; phylum Chordata; class Mammalia; order Carnivora; family Canidae; genus Vulpes; species Vulpes lagopus. The sequence continues at coordinate 14,544,140 of NC_054829.1, read as the reverse complement.
TCTTTAAAAAAATGAGTTCTTAGATGGAAAGCTTACTTTCAGAAACTGAAAAAAAATGTGTAATGTATGGATCAAGCTTCTATGCATAGATTTCCTCTAATACTTTTTAAAACCCAGATGGTATCATTTACATGTTACAAATAAGAAAATCAAGGCTCAGTGAAGTTATATAATTGGCCTAGCCAATGAAATGTAAGGACTGCACCAGTATTGGAAAGGTCTGCCTCAAAGAGTCCATTTTCCTTCTACTATCCAATATAAGCTCCATACAAACAACATAATCTGACTCAAAAATACCCACGAAGTTCAACTACATTCCCTAGGGATCTAAACCTGGTCCTTTTATATTAGTATGGTAAAACAGCATTGGTTCAAATTCCCATTCTATCCCTTATTAATTTTAAATCATTGTTTCTACAAATCAGTTTTCTTATTTATAAAATATCAATAACAAGTACATATATGATGGAACTTTTGTGAGGATTAAATGAGCTCAAGTATATAAAGACTATGGAGCATGTTAAGAGAATTCAGTAAATATTAGCTATCATCAATATCAAGTTATTGTTGTTATTACTAACATTGTACACTATATGTAAGGCAATTGATACAGTATCTGCAAAAAAGTATTACCTATTGTAACATTATTTAACATTATTAATAACTAATTACTAATATTTGGGGAATATATGATGCTTTAATGCTTTACAGTAGTATACTTATCCCACAGCAAGTTTTCAAAAATGTTCATATTTAATGATGCTTTAAAGTATATAACAGTAATATATACATTGTTGAAACTTGAACATGTTTGCAAATTACAAATGTACCTTCCAATGCCTGAACTGTGGGGAGACCATCACTGTGCAAATGAGAAAAGTCCCTGAAACCATCCTCAGGTATGTCCTCAAGTGTGGATGTCTGTCCATCTGGTCCAATGACCTTAGAGTTTCTGCAGCTTCATTCAAATTCACCAGCCGGGGCCAATCTGATCCATCACCCCAGTTCACAGACTTCAGCACCTCAACCCAAATCTAACAGTAACTATTTTAGTACCTGAACATGGCAAGAGCTTTATTTTAAGTCATTAAATGTAAGTTCTACCAATGAAAATCTTCTCTCTCTTAATTATTTTTTTTAAATCTTTTTATTTTATTTTATTTTATTTATTTATGATAGGCACACAGTGAGAGAGAGAGGCAGAGACATAGGCAGAGGGAGAAGCCAGGCTCCATGCACCGGGAGCCTGACGTGGGATTCGATCCCGAGTCTCCAGGATCGCGCCCTGGGCCAAAGGCAGGCACCAAACCGCTGCGCCACCCAGGGATCCCTCTCTCTTAATTAAAATTAACAGAAAGCATGTCCTGTTTTGAGACTTGACACATCAATGGATCTTTTCTGTTTGCAAAGGGGTAGGGTGGGATAGGAATCTGTCATACTCTTGTAAGCACCACTAAGCTGGAAAATTCACTTTGGCCAGAACCTCATGTCCATATTGGCCTTATTTTAGCTTGCAGCAGTCTGCATGAATGACAATAATCCCATCAGAATTATTAATTTAGCATAAATTGCATAACAGATTCCTAGGTGACAGTAAAAAGCAACCCACGAAAACAGCAAAGAAAGCCTTTGTTCTGTTTCTAGCTGGTATGTAGAAGCACACAGACACAGTACTATCATTGTAGTCACCCCAACCAGGAGGAAAAAACCATATAATCTACTAAGTAATTCCTTTTCTTGAGCCAATTGAAAGCTGAATTTGGGGATGCCTGGGTGGCTCAGTGGTTGAGCACCTGTCTTCGGCCCAGGGCGTTATCCTGGAGTCCTAGGATGGAGTCCCACATCAGGCTCCCTGCATGGAGCCTGCTTTTCTCTCTACCTATGTCCTCTGCCTTTCTCCCTCTCTGTATCTCTCATGAATAAATAAATAAAATCTTAAAAAAGAGAAAGCTGAATTTGAAAATTAATAGAGAACTGATTTCCAGAGTGCCAAATTTCTCTGAGGAGTGGGGACACACACACTCTTTCATGGGACAAGAGAGGGAAAAGCTGGTGTCAGAAAGAGAGACAAATGCAGTCAGCTAGAATGTTAACCAATTCCTAAAGGTTGAATGGCAAATCAGTTAAGAATGGAAGCCCTTGGGCAAAGGAAGTATGAAAGCACTCATGAATAAGTTGTTTTGTTTTGTTTTGGTTTTTTCCCACAAGCTGCATCAAATGCTCACAAAAAAAAAAAAAAAAAAAAAAAAAAAAAAAAAAAACAAAAAAACAAAAAAACGACCTAGGGATTTCTGGCAGGGAAGGAGACTGGAGTGATTTTCCCTCCATGATGCAGGTGTGCTGATAAAGTCAGGTGCCGCTGGCAAAAGGATACAAACCTCCCTCCCAAGTCCCAAGACTTCTCGCATGAGAATCCCACATCTGAAGCTGGTAGTTCACACCACAGAGATCACACCACAGAGACCCAGGCAAAAACCAGTTGCTTCTGATGGAAGCAGAGAAGAAATTCCATTTGCTTCTTGGAGGGTAGAAAGTTAAACCTCTGGGGTCCAGTGTCTTACACCCACCAATACCAGGCAGAAGTCTGCCACCACGGGAGGAAGGATAAAAACTCTCCCCCAGAACCATTACAGATACTAGGCAGAATTTGGCTGCCACATGAGAGGTGTATACAAGCTTGCTAGGGCTGCCATAACAAAATCAAATTCACCAGCTGGGGCCACACTGAGTGGCTGAAACAAGCAAAATGTGTCATCTCATGTTTCAAGAGGCTAGAAGTCGAAGATCAAGGTGTCAGCTGGGTGGGTTTCTTCCTAGGGCTGTAATGAAAGAACCTCCCCCATGAGTCTCCCTGGGCTTCCAGGGATTTGCTGGCAATCTTTAGTGTTACTTGGCTTATAGAAACATGGCCCTGAGCTCTGCCTTTATCTTCACATGGCATTCTCCCTGTGGGTCTGTGTCCCAGTATTCTCTTATAAGGACATAAGTTACTTTGAATTAGAGCCCACCCTAATGGCTGTATCTTAACTAAATATGTCTACAATGATCCTACTTCCAAATAACATCAGATTCTTAGGTAAAAGAGGTAAGGACTTCAACATTTGAATTTGAGAATGGGAGACAATTCAAACTATAACAAACAAAGTAGATGCAAAAATGTTAAGGAAGCTCTACTTTTGAGGCCCAGACTCATAGGATCCTCCTAATACTGAGGCGGGAACAAAAGACTAAAGATCCCTTCCTGTCCTACCATGACCCTAGCACCAAGTAATTAGAAGTCATTTTTAATGCAAGAAAAATTGAAACATATAGCATCAACATTGGTGAAGTAAAAGCAGTGTTTAGATTGAAATGAATAGCATTAAACATGAATGTTAGAGAGAAACATCTCAGATCAATGAACTAAGCTTCTGTTCTAGGAAATGAGAATAAGAGCAAATTAAACACAAAGCATCAGAAGAAAGAATAAAATAGGCACCACACATAAAAATTAGCTTGAAGTGATCATAGGTTTAAATGTAGAGAAATCCAAAGGAGAAAATCTTTGTAACATTGAGTTAGACAAAAATCTTCTTAGAGCACAAGAAGCAAATATATTTTAAAATACTGATAAATGATACTTTCTTCTTATTAAAGACTCCTATTATACGGGATGCCTGGGTGGGTCAGTGGTTGAGTGTCTGCCTTTGGCTCAGGGCATGATTCCCATGGTTTCAGGATCAAGTCCCATATCTGGCTCCCCTCGGAGAGCCTGCTTCTCCTTCTACCTGTGTCTCTGCCTCTCTCTCTGTGTCTCTCATGAATAAATAAATAAAATCTTAAAAAAAAAAACCCTCCTATTTAAAAAAAGAAAAACATGCTTACAAAAATTAAAAGACGTCCGACAGACTTGGAGAAAATACTCACCATACACTTTAATGACATATAAAGAACACTTACCTCTCAATGAGAAAACACAAAGCCCAATTTTTAAAAATGAGTAAAAAGCTTAAACATTTTATCAAAAAAGAGATACAAAGAGTAAGAAAAAGCATATGAAAATATGCTCAATATCAATAATCATCAGAGAAATTCAAATTAAAACTGCAAAATAAAAATAAACTGGGACGCCACTGGCTACGAGATACTAATGACAAAGACAAGAGTACCAAGTGCAGAGGAAGTTGAGGCTGTACCTGGAATTCACATGCTTTGCTGATGGAAAAGCAAAATGACACCTTTACTTTGGAAAACCACTTGGCAGTGCTTTATACACGTACCCAACATCAACCCAGCGAACCAACCCTTACATATTCACTCAAGAGATATTAAAACATCTATCCACACAGGACTGAACATTCAAAACAGTTGTTCACAACAGCCCCAAATTAGAAACAACCCCAGTGTCCGTCAAGTGGCAGGTCTGTGCAGTAGGAAAGTACCTACCATAAAAAGGAAAAATTACCACAATAAGTAACAGTAAGAATGGATCTGAAACTATTATCTTCAGTGAAAAAAAGCCAGGCATAAAAGGATAACTACTAAATGATTTCCTTCATATGCTGTCTAGAAAGATGAAATTCCAGGGATAAAAATTAGATGAGTGGTTGCCAGGGCCTGGGTGTCAGGAGAGGGGACTTATTCCAGAGGAGCATAAGGGAATTTTTTGAGGTGCTGGATTATGGGCTATGTCCATATATGTTTGTGAAAATGCATGAACTGTGTATTTAAAATGGATAGATTTTAATGATTTAAAGTTTACCTCCATTAACCTTTAAAAACCTTTAAAAACCATAGCAAAGAAATCCTTCCTATGAAATATTTTACATAATTAACCAAAGAAAGTCACATAAAGGGCTTTAAGCTGGACTCTGAATAGATGATTGTATAAGACTATTTAATTACGCCATCTCTTTGTGCTTGAACAATTTCATTCATTCAATGTATATTTTCATCTGTATATAACAGGGGGTATCAGGCCTACTTAATTAGGGAGGAAAACCAAGACACTGGGAAGACTCATGACTTAGCCATATTGGATTGGAAGTCTGTCTAGACAATTTAGAGCCTATATGCCCATGCCTGGTGCAGTGTGAGACTGGGGGAGGAGAAACCAAAGATAAGAAAGTACACGGAGCATTAACCCTTCCTGGTTCTCAGAATGTTTTCAAAGTGAAAATTTACTCTTGTTTCCCACTTTCTTTAGCTGTCTTCACATGGCTAACTTTCACTGCTTCCAGATGGAAATTCAAGCAGGTCATGATTTTCCAGGTTATACATGGTTAATATACCATTCTATGCTTGCTCTAAGTTGCAAGGTCAATCAAGATTTAGACTCTCCACTGAAAAACGTAAACACCTTCTTCAATTTTCATCCCAAGGCAATGTGTCAGATGCCAGTCAACTGCAGATTTATCACCTGCCTACAGGTGCATATCACTTGCCTTCAGGACAGGGATTCTCACGGACTTGTCTAGGCATATACCCTTTCTTCCTCATTTACCACCCAACCCACATCTAAAATTATAACTGATCTCCTCCTCAGTGGGATAATATGGTAGAAAAAGAGGAAGGCAGAGCAGCACATTTTTACTTGACTTATAAGTAAATCAAAATGAAACGAAACAAAAGAATGCTCCTAATAGCTGAGAACTCACAGGTAGCTGGCCTGGCAACTTACTTGGTACCTGACATAAGCAATTTCATTCAGTATCAACATCAGAAAAGGTTATGTCTTGACTATGATGGGAAGAGACACAAACCACAGCACTAGACAACCATAAAGAGGATGAAACATTTGTCTTGCCTGGCTAACAATGTCAATGACAGCTCCATCCCACTTTGCTACTCCTACTCCCTTTATAAAACATGCTAAGAGGCCTATCATCAAACTACCTCTTGCTTTACTCATAGCTTCCAATCCAGTACAAGCCTTCACTTTCTTAAGACCTCCCCAAAGTCACCCATTAAAGCCAAACCCTATCACAAGCATATCCTACATGCCCTTATCCTGACTGGCCCCACAGTTCCTTATGGTGTAAGGTTTCCCTTACGACAGCAAGTTATTAAACCTAGCGCTGTTTGACCATATTATTTCTTCCCTGGCCTTCAGGGAAGATGGTTTTACACTCTTTGAGCCTGACAAATACTCAGAGCTCATTCTTTTTCTTATGAACACAACCATAGATTCCTTGGAGGACTCCATGTTGGGTCCATCCAGCTGAAATACTTGTTTCATAGAACATATGTTCTTTTCCTCCATTTTTTTTTCACCCATAGTCCCTGTTTTTTTGTTGTTGTTGTTTTTGTTTTTGGTTTTTGGTTTTTGTTTTTTCAGAGTTCTGCTCCATATAAAGTCTCTCTACTGGACTCCCAGGAAATTCTTCCAGGAAGAAGTTGAAAGATTCAAGAAAATCTAGATCACTCACATGCCCAGTATGTCTTAACTCTGATCCAAAGGAAAGGGTCATGAATCCTTTTTCCTCGACACATTTTGGCAGAATAGTTGAATCCCATCACAGCCATAGCTCTTCCTCACTCATCCAGCAAGTCCATTTACCAACCCAAATATCCTGCAACCTGGATCACCCAGGTCAGAGGCAGGCACCATTGCTTTGCATACCCCTACTCCAGGATATTCAAAACACAGCTTTTCCAAAGAGAAAAGCCCCTGCATTTCTCATTCTATATAAAAACTGATCCTTTTGTGGGGTTTAAGACTGTCTTCAAAGCCTAGAAATCAGAATTTCTACTTGTTAGGGAGTTATTTCTCATTGGGATGGTCACATCTATTGCATGCAGTGCCCAGTGCCTTGGTCAAGAGCATCTATATAAAATCCTATCTTTTCCTTTGTCACTATAACCATTTTAATACTTCCACTTTTCCACAATTTATGGAACTCAGAAATTCAAAATAGAACTTTTCTTATTCTTTTCCTGAACTTATATGTTTTTTTATATTCTGATCTCCCATTTCCAGCAATGGCACAAATTTTAATCTATATGCTTTCACATAAGTTCAATGTCATATAGCGATTATTTTTCAGACAAATCAAGATTATTATTCTAATCCCACCCAGGTTCATAGATGCCATTTCCTTCCCCACCTATCCTCTTTCCCCAATTCTATACACCCTTTATCCACTGCCCATCCACACCAGGCTGGGAGTAATGTGCTTACATGAAAGTCTGACATGGCTGGTGGGAAAGTCATGCCTCCTGGTTTCATGGGTTTCTTTACAGCCAGGGAGGGCATCCTGCTGTTCTCTGTTCCTGGGATGACCATCTGATCTGTTTCCTGATGTAGCTGCTTCCCTGCCTCCTCACTGGCAACGGTCCACAGGAAACTTCAGAAGATTTCTTTTCATCTGATTGGCAGCCTCTTTGGATTGAATCTTCACCCTGTATCCTACTCCGAGCTTAAAGGAAATTAAGAATGGTTTGATGCCAGTCATTTTGGCAAGATGACAATGGCCTGGGGGAGGAAGGGGATCTTTCTTATTAATTTCCTTTAAAACCACTCCTCCACTTTTTTGTTGTATGTTACTAAATGGCCTCACCCAAGCCCTTCACTCACTACCTTTGTTTCTTCGTTCAATGTCCATGTCCAGTCAGTCAAAATCCTCAGATCAGAACGTGAGAGACACCTTGTATTTATTTCACCTGTTACCACTCTTCATGCATAGACTTGAATCATCCTTATTTTTTAATAAAATACAATTATGATTTACATGTTTTAAATCTTTAAATCTGTCTCTACTGGTTTTCAGGAAATTCCAAGTACTTGGCATAAAATTCACTTCTTACTCTGATTTCTATCTCCCTCTCTAACCTTATCTATTATCCTTCCCCCATATATACCCTCCACCCTAGTTTCCAAGAAATGTCAGGCTATTTCACTTCCCCTTGCATTTGTTCGTACTCTACTCTCCTTCTGGATTGTTTTTCATCACTTATAATGAATTTAAGGGTGATTTTTACAAATAGGAATGACTATTCAGATGTTTCTATTTTAAAAATTAATGTTTGATTTATTAAACTTTACCAATTTGAATTCTTAGTCCCTTATTAAGGTTTTAAGTCGAGTTTGTAAATTTTATTCTGTGTATAATTTTAAAATTATACACATATTTTAATATATACAAAGATTTTAGAATTATTTTTAAGGAATTTTTGAATAATTTTTGGTCCTTTTTGAAAACTTTTTACATGGAGCATTTTCCAATAATTTAATTTTTTTCAAATATTTTATTTATGTATTTGAGAGAGAGAAAGAGAGCATGAGGCAGGGAAGGGCAGAGGGAAAGAAGGAGTCTCAAGCCAATTCCACATTGAGCATGGAGCCCAATGTGGCACTTGATCTCGGAAACCTGAGATCAAGAGTCAGATGCCCAAAAGATTGAGCCACCAGGTGCTCCAATAATTTAGTTTTTAATTTTCATATATTTTCATTCTTCTCTATTTTACCTGACCAAATACAAAGCCTATCTATTTTTTAAATCAATTAACTAATAGCTTTTAGTATAAGAAACATCACTTTATATTTTGTTGTTAATTTAAAATAACATATCATTTTATATTGATCCATATTACTCACAGATTTCTTATTTGTAAATTTGTCTATTTCCTGCAATTTGCTTGTAACTCCAAAATAAATGTCTGTGGCACATTCAGAGTCTTTCACAGGCACATGAATCTACAGGTCAGGGAAATTTTTGATTGCCCACCTAACTGAAGGCAAAGATGACATTCTGCATTCTTGTTTCAGTTGTCATACTGTAAACAAGTGTCCTTATGGTATATTTAGTGTCACCTTTTTTGCATTTTTGTGCTTCTGTTAGTGATTTCTCTGTTTAATATGGCTCCCAAGCACAGTGTTCAAGTGCTGGCTGGTGTTTACAAGTACTAAATTATTATGTGTCTGACTAATAAGCTTCATTCAGACCGTTCCTGGCTGTTGCCCATGAGATCAATGTTGAAGAATCAACAGTATACATTAAATAAGGTGTCTTTAAATAGAAACAAAGAAAATAGGGTTATGTATTGATTTATTAATGAAAAGATGATCAGAGGTCCACAAGAACCTAATCTTGTATTTCGTCTTGTATAGGAACAACAGTTCAGTATCTGCTAATTCAGAGTTCATAGTGACATATAGAGAACATAACTAGAACATAACCATAACTCCAAAAAAGGAAAAAACTGCCAGTTAAGCTGACATGCAATTGATTGAAAGATACATCTTGATTTAAGAGATAAATGTGTCTCAAAATATGAAAGATGTCTCAGAGTTGATAAACTAAATGATAAATATTTAAAATAATTCATTATGATAAATAATATTTATAAACCTGTTGAGTTAAAACTATAATTAGAATAACTCTAATTAGAAGAACCCTCACCTGGGTGGCTCAGTTCAGGTCAGCAGCCAATTCTTGATATTGGCTCAGGTCATGATCTCAGGGTCCTGAGATTGAACCCCCCATGTGAATCTCCCCAATAGGTGTGGAGCTTGCTTAAGATTCTCACTTTCATTCTCCCTCAGCCCCTACCCAACTCTGCACATGTGCCTGCTCACTCTTAAAAAAAAAAAAAAAAAAGGTCTTCCATTGGTGGACACAAATCTATAACTTACTTTAACTCAAAATAATAAATCTAACTTAGCCACTTAGTTATACAATTTAATTTGGAGATATCATAATAGGTCAAAATCTATTAAAATTATAATTACAAAAAATAACCAATACATGCAGACTTTTTCATAATACACATTTTAAAAATTATGTGGTTTTTAAGGATTTATTTATTTATTTGAGATACAGAGAGAGAGAGAGAGAGAGAGAGAGAGAGAATACAAGCAGAAGGGGCAGACAGAAAGGGAGAAAAAGAAACCCAAGCAGACTCCACATTGAATGCAAAATCTTATGTGGGGCTTGATCTCATTACCCCAGAGACCATGACCCTGAGATCACAATCTGAGTGGAAACCAAGAGTGGATGCCTAACCAACTGCACTACCCAGGTACCTCTTTAAATTTGTGTTTTAATTTTAACTGAGTACCTTATAGTACAAGATGTCTGAGGGTTTTTTATTTTTTTAGATTTATTTATTTATGATAGACACAGAGAGAGAGAGAGAGAGGCAGAGACACAGGAGGAGGGAGAAGCAGGCTCCATGCCAGGGGCCCAACGCGGGACTCGATCCCAGGACTCCAGGATCGCGCCCTGGGCCAAAGGCAGGCGCCAAACAGCTGAGCCACCCAGGGATCCCCAAGATGTCTGAGGTTTGATGAATTCTGGTAGTGTCCCAAATGCCCAGGAAGTGCCCTGCACTTTGTTCCTTGATATACTTTAACCATCCCCAAGGTTTTAGCTTAAATTTCATGTCTCAGTGATTTTTACTCATGCTATCAGAATCAAATTCTATCTTCTTGCCTTCATCTCCATGAATCTATCCCATTTGATTTATGTCTTTAAAATCATACTAAATATATTGTTATTTATTTAGATGTATTGGCATTCCATTATGTGGCAGACATCAGTCCTTATCTTTAAATCATGAGTGTCTCACATAGCATACCTACATAAGCAGATACTTCATACATGTGACTTGACTTTTTTCTTTTTCTTTTATACCTGTCATGTGCCATGTCCTTATGCTAAGCACTGAGAATAAAATGTCAAGTGATGTTGGCCTTGACTTCCAAGGGCTTGCAAATTAAGAAGGTAGGCACATAAGCTATGCTAGAACAAACAAGAGGGTCCAAATCAGGTTGAGGTGTTGAGATAGGAGAATGCAAGACAAAAGAATTTTCCAGGAGAACAGAATTTGAAGTTTGCTTGTGAGTTAAGTAGATGAAGAAAACCTTAATAGAATGAATCCATAAGATGTGGCTGCTTGTCAAAAAAATCCTCACGAGGGATGCCTGGTTGGCTCAGTGGTTGAGCATCTGCCTTTGGCTCCGCTTACAAAGCTTATGGGTTCTGGGATCGAGTTCTGCATCAGGCTCCCCAGAAGAAACCTGCTTCTCCCTCTGTCTGTGTCTCTGCTTCTTTCTCTGTCTCTCTTATGAATATATGAATGAGGTCTTTTAAAAAAATCCTCATGAGTTATCAAAAATCAATCAGTATTAAATAAAAGAAGTTTATAGTTCTAAATTCATGAGTCAATGTGAGATTTAATCAAACTTGAAGTCTATATTATTAGAAGTGTAATTGAATTAAATGCACATCTTGTTAAGGAAGAAGTTGTAGAGAGTGATACCTAGGTTTTGGTTCAAATTTACTCACGGAGGTAATTCATTTCTTTTCTAAATTAGAGAAAAGAAGTAGAGTTACTCTGTGCCATTTGTTGGTTTTGGAGGAGAGGGGAAGACACTAGCCAAAGAAACTGAGAAACTTGGAGCAGAAGAGAAAACAAAATAGTGTAGGGAACAATTCATAACTTCACCTTACAAGAAAATGCTTTAACTTTCTATTTGGTTAAAATATCAGTTAGAGCCAGAGACTGAACAGCTGCCAGGTCCTTGTCTCTGACTCCGGTGTATAGTTCCAGCTGGAGGGAAAGCTACCAAAGAAGCCTGGTCTATGGGCAGAATTTGTATGGCAGTGGTACTCGCCACCTTAAGAGAAGCTAGAGCCTTAGTCACTTGAAATGTAGGATGCCTCCTCAAAATTTCAGGATTGTGCCTGCCAGCCAGTACTTAAGACCTGCTAGGGCATTTGGGACCAGAGATGGTGCTTCTGTGCACAGTGCACAGTCTGTGATAGACAGATATGCAAACCATTCTACTAACACCATATCATGACCTGTAGAGAGGTATGTCTGGAGTGAGGTGGAGGACAATAGGAACATTTCACCTAGTCTGTAAATATCTATTATCTGTTTGAATGTTATATAAGAGAGATCCTTCAGGAAATAAAGCAAATGAGCTCATCAACTCCCATTTCTTGTTTCCTTCCATAATTGTGGCTTCATAAATGTTCTTGCTTCCTATTGTATTTGTAGAGGGCGCTGTACTCAAAACATGGTTTGGGGAATTCCAGATGGTTTCTGAAACCATCTCAGCAATTCCCACAGAACTATAGGAGTAAGGGCACTTCAATTGGAGGAGATCCACTTTTATAGATATTTCTTGTGTGGGTTGCATTGTAACATTTCATTTGACCAAAGAGTTCTGTGATCAAAAATAGAGGAATAAAAATTTTGACAGTATAAACTATCATAATATTGATCCTTAATAATAATAAAGGGTTATGCTTTTATTTATTTTTTTTATTTATTTTTTTTTATGATAGTCACAGAGAGAGACAGAGAGAGAGAGAGAGAGAGAGAGGCAGAGACACAGGCAGAGGGAGAAGCAGGCTCCATGCACCGGGAGCCCGATGTGGGATTCGATCCCGGGTCTCCAGGATCGCACCCTGGGCCAAAGGCAGGCGCCGAACCGCTGCGCCACCCAGGGATCCCGGGCTATGCTTTTAATATAGGAAATAATGACAAATGTCACTGGGTTCAGATTTGCTTTCAGTTGATTGCCCAACACATTTTTTTCAAAAAACTACATAATTCTTAAGAGTCCAAAGGATTTCTATGATTAAAATTATTGATATGGACAGGTCTTAGAATGCTAGAAGAACTGGACTAATAGTAGAAATATAAGACATATTTCACAGACATAGAAAAACAAAACAACTTTGGAGTATTTTTTTTCTCTCACAGTTTTTGCAATAGAAGAAGAAAAAAAAAAAGATTGGCAACCGTTGTCTTCAAAGCCCTGATCCGTTAATACAACCAGCTAAATATAAACATCAAACAGATAAGAGTAAGGGCAAAAAATGCACTACATTTGCAGAGAAAAAAAAAGTATGAGAGAACATGCCTGCATGTTAAAAATTAATTTAAAGAATGGAGAGAGTTAAGAAAGTGCTTTAAAAATAGTTGCCAATAAATTGAGTTGTTAAATTTAACAGTGACCCAGAGTACCTCGCTTCTTCCCAGAATTGACATCCACTTTTTCTCCTTTGTGCCTCTGATTAATGCAACATTTATAATACATGGAGAAATCGTGGGTGTACAGAACTATAATGAGCTGAGGTGCCTAAATCTTGTAAAGATTCTATAACCAGCAGCTGGAAACTGAAATTAGGATGAAATCATTTAAATCCAAATAATGTAACTTCCCTAACATCTGTCAAAGACTTGGCTTTTAATCTTATGATTGGAAATGGGTATTGCCACATGAACAGAATTTTCCTGGTAAACTCTGTCATTGTTGAAGTTAAAGGTAATTTTATGGTGATTTTATGGTGGAATGTCAGTTGATTTTCTGAAGATTACACTACCCAGGGACAGAGGAGACACCTGAAAAGCAAGATTTCTTGTTTTGTTTGCTTTGTTTTATGCTACTTGCTATGAACCCTAAAGAGCTCACTAAAGAGGAAGAAGTACTTCTGGCTTCTGCATGGAATGATGAAGATCTTTGCTCTGAAGAGGTTACAGAGAGTCAGGAACAGGTTCCTTAAGACCCAGTGGGTATTCTCATGGAGAGTTACCATTCTTGAATGTTTATCTTTTCACCTTACCTTTCTTTCCTCACTGCGCATCTTCAGGAAAATCTGGAAGATCAGAAGGGACCAGTTAGATGGAGGCATATTAAAATATTAAATTAAAACTTTCTTCCTAAAGTTGTGAAAAAACAAGGAATAATTTTATCATAAGTATGCCACATAAAGTATTGGAGACATAGACTGATAAGTATTAGGATTCTCCAGAGAAACAACCAATAGGAGAGAGAGCTATAGAAAGAGAAAGATTTATTGTAAGGTGTATAATAGAAATATAAAGAGATTTATCACAAGAAACTGAATTATGCAATTATAGAGGCTGAGGAATCCCACCATCTGCCTTCTGGAGGCTGGAGACCCAGGAAAGCAGGTGGTATAGTTCAAAGGCCTGAGAAACAGAAGGCTATGGTAGAGATTCCAGTCCAGTTCTCACAGCCCAAGAGCCAAGAGCATCAAGGGCAAGATCACTGTCCCAGCTCACACAATCAAGCAGAGAGCCCTCCTCCCCCCACCTCTTTATTCTAGTCAGGTCCTCAACAGATTGGATGATGTTCTCCCACACTGGGGAGGTCAATCCACTTGAATCAATCTACCAGTTCAAGTGGTACTAATCTCTCCCAGAAATACCCTCATGGACATACCCAAAAATTATGTTTAACCAACTACCTGACCATTCCATGATCTGGTCAGGTTGACACATAAAACTAATTACCACACTACACTAAAAAGTTTGTTACTTTTCTAAAATTCAAATCTGTGTATCTTGTTTTTTTTTTTCTTTTTTCTAAATCTGGTAACCCTGTTAGCCACATAAATAAAGTACGTTTGTGTATTTGGTGACATAATAGTCACAGCTATCTGATTGCATTTCTATAAGAAATACTTTTTCCTCCTATAAAAACAAAGTGAATTCAAAAACAAATTATAAATAAATGAAAATGATTGTTTATTTTTCATGTTATTCATATAGTTTTCCCTCAACTAGTTCAGAAAACAAACAATTCTAACTTCTTTAGACACAACTTGGCACACAACTTGGCATGACACAACTTGGCATGTTTGGAAAAATAAAAAAACACTGATGATTCACTGAAATTGTAATCAATACTTGTAATGACTTCAAGATTCATAGATGGAGAATATTTCAAAAACCTCCAGTATTTTCACTGTAATTTTTCTATTTCTTTATAAATATCATCGTAGCTCTGAGAAAAAGTTAATATTCCCAAGCTTGGGGGCTGCAAAACTTTCTCTTTCCAATAGGAAATGCAGTTTTAAATCATTCATTAAGCTTTAATAAATCTCTTTTCCAGAGGTACACTCTGCTCCATTGGGTATCCAATGTAACAGCTAATTATGGAATGTGAAGGTTATATATTTTTCAGCCCAATAACTGTAAGATGCTAAACAAAAGATCAAAAGATTAGTTTTAATAAAACTCAATAAACCAAAAAGTGTAAATAACATGGATGAAGAAGCTTTGAAATGTCAATATGGTTTCTATATGAGATTTTACTTCTGTTGTAAGTAAACCAGAAAAAGAATTTAGCCAAAACCAATTTTCACTAGTATTCACTGAAAACTTCTCTTAGATTTAAACGCTGGATACATTATATGTTACTAACACAATTTAAAAAGTAGAACCTACTTAATGTTGCCTAATTTTATAGTTCTTAAATTATTTTCCTTATTCAAAAGTAAAATGCCTCAAATATGTAATGTTAAATATGTAAAACCTCTGTGTCCCCCATAATAACTGAAAGAAAAATAGAAAGTAAATTAGAATATTTTTAACAATAAGTAATTGTTAGAAGAAGTAAGTCATTGTTAGCTGAAGTTTGCTTTGTAATTACAGACCCAGAATTTAAAGAGAAAATGTTTTGCATTTGGTCTTAAGTAGACTAACCACAAATAACCATAATTCTCTATAAATGGACTGACGTGCTGAGTACAGCTTTATGCCACGCAGATCCCAGCTTCCCCCAAGAGAGCTAAGCTACACTTATTCAGTAGCAGGTTACACTTCAGAACCTACTGGATTCTTACTGACACAATACACACGCCTACAGCTGGGGCCAAGAACAATCTGGAATCAGGCAGAGTAGGAATTACAGTGAAAAGCACCACTCCCTTAACTGTGGGCCATCAATGGAAAATAAACACAAGGAGGAGGAAGGAGCCCCTTCCTATTACAACCTGAATTTACCACTTTGTCTCTTGGTTGTTCTGCATAGGAAATCATCACTCCAGAGCTTTCAGCAATGCCTCAGGACCTCAACTCCTAGAACATGGTAGTGCACAAAGTCAACCCATTCCAGAAAGTATACTGAGTGCAACCTGCAGAGGAGGAGCAGAGGCAGGTCGCCTGGTGCATCATTGAAGCAGAGATTCAATCATATGTTTAAAATAGTCTTGCTCCTTGAAACTCTCTCTCTCTTACTGTTCCTTAAATAAACCTGTATCATTAAAAGCCAAAATGTCAAGATAGCTGAGAAAATACTTGAGCCACTGAAATCAGTGTTAAAAAAATAGTTTAGGGCAGCTCCGGTGGTGCAGCGGTTTAGCGCCGCCTGCAGCCCAGGGCATGATTCTGGAGTCCCGGGATCGAGTCCCATATCGGGCTCCTTGCATGGAGCCTGCTTCTCCCTCTGCCTGTGTCTCTGCCTCTCTCTCTCTCTATCTCTCTGCATCTCTATGAATAAATAAATAAAACAAATAGTTTAAAATATATCTGATATCTTAAATGAATGTGGTATTTTTTTAAAGATTTTATTTATATATTTATTTGAGAGAGAGAATAGAGTAAGAGAGAGGTTGAGTGGAGGGGTAGCGGCAGAAAGAGAGGGAGAAGCAGACTCCCCATAAAGCAGGGAGCCTGATGTGGGGATTGATCCCAGGACCCTGAGATCATGACCTCAGCTGAAGGCAGATGCTCAACCAACTGAGCCACCCCAATGCCTGAATGCAGTATTATGATATCACATTGAAATTACATTTTTAGTTTTCCAAAACCATAAAGTGGCTAACCAGAGGTTAATATACTTTTCCTTTTTTAACAAAATTGTATTGACAAGTTTTTAAAAGTTTTTGCTCTTAGGCAGCTGGGTGGCTCAGTCAGTGAAAGCACCCGACTCTTGGTTTTGGCTCAGGTCATGATCTCAGGGTTGCCAGGTGGAGCCCAGTGTCAGGTTCTGTGCTCAGTGGGGAGTCTGCTTGTCCCTCTCCCTCTGCTCTTCCCTCTATTCTCTCTCACCCAAATAAATAATAAATAAAATATTTTTTAAAAAGGTTTGGTTTAACCCTTATTTCTCTTCTTGAGATTCTACAGAAATGAATAACAACAACAGAATCATTTTGGATTCAGTTGAAATGTTTTTCTAATTAAAATATATATAATTTGAGGCTTTGCGAAATGTAGCCCCCTTAAAGCTGAAAAGAAAAAGATCAAAACAATTCAATATAAACATGTAAAATATTGTTATATAATATGCATTATATATAATCATACAAATATTTTATGTAATTAATATGTGATAAATATAATTACAAAAATATATCAAAGTATAATTATGTATTATGTAAAATGCAATACTGTACTACATAAAATTTGCTAAGGGGTAGATCTTGAGTGTTTTTATCACAATATAATAATAATAATAGTAATAATAGGCATGGGAGAAAAATTGGGGAGGTGATAAATACGTTTATGGCCTTGATGGTGGTGATGGATTCACTAGAATATACTAGAATATACACTCATTCCCCAACTCTTTGAGTTTTATACAATAAATATGTACAGTTTTACATGTCAATCATATCTCAATAAAGTGTTTTTTGTTTGTTTGTTTGTTTAAAATAATGCATGTAGCTGTCAGAAGATTGATGTCATGTCACTCTGAGACTCCCCTGGTCTTTCCTTACTGAATTTATAATTACTTAGTGTTATAATACATTACATTTCTGTATGTGTCAGTGGTTAAATCTCAGGCTATTTATCTTGAAATGGAGTTTTTAGTAAGTAACACCAATAAGAAAATAATAATACAAGTTTAAATAATACTTGACTAAAAACAAAACAAAACACTTTATTGAGCCTCCAGGACCAGGAGAACTGTAACATAAGCCCTGAGGCTGGGAGTGGGAGGTGAGTAGAGGGGGGGAACGTTGCTTTGGGGCTTCCTCAGAGCACCTTCCTCACATTGTTTCAACCTATACTATTAGTGCTCAGGAGAAAGTTGGTATTATACTCACCTTTCTATGACCCATGGTCCCATTTCCCAATACTCTGTACATAGTATAAGCTAAAATAGTAAACCTTTGGCATCCAGGAATTTAAAATTTGTTATTTCATTTATCTATGAATTGTCCCAAGAGACTATGGCTCATAATAATGTGCTATTTTCATGGGGTCCAAAAGATGACATGTCACTGGTTCAACTAGCCAGTGAATGACCCCGCATAACTAAATGGTGGCCATGCTCAATATCACTGTGTTCTCCCCACTCTTCATAATAAACTAGCTGATACTATTTAGATTTACTACCATGCAGTTTATTGGAAATTATAAAAATTGATAATTAATCAAGGTCCCCAGAATGAATCCTCTACGAAAGTCGAGAGCTTTCTGTAAAGACACTTAGTGTTGAATTGATTGGGTGTTTAATAAGTGGATTAGAAATATAATAATGAAAATCTCAACTAATTCCAAGTGAAATTTAAAGTGTGTATTTGTAGCATTAAAACATAAATTAGGCTTCCTTTTGCCAGTATTTCCCTCGACATTGAAAAGGAAGTAGTTATTGGATATAGGAAGATATCTACATTCTCAGTGTATCTTAAGTCTGCTCAGATTGTTCAGGTATCATTTTTGATACATCATCAAACTAGGATTTAAAGCCACCTGATTTCAATTATAATTGAGCCTTAATAATGATCAAAGACTTCTTAAAATTTCCTTGATGTATCCAGGAAAGTTAATATGTTTGCTTTAACAGGAAGAGTCCATACATGTGATAAAATTTGAGAGCCTGTTGAATGAAGTACTCAGAACTACATATTATATTAGATTAAAAAAATAAATGAACAACTGAGGCACAATCTTTTTCCCAAGGATGTGATGATCTAACCAGCAAAAAATAAAGCAATCACACTAAGAAATGATGGAAATAAAATACCTTAAATGGTAAGTATCCTAAGAAATGTAAAACCAAAATAAGTTCACTTTCAAGGAAAACTTGGGGGGAAAGTTGTGTGGAAGAAGGTGAATTTGAAAGATGAGTTAAAATTTACCGGGTCCTAAGGGGAGGGCATAAGCAAAGGCAGGAGGCAGGGAGAGCAAGCTACATGGGGGGAGGAAGGTACTGTTTCATTTGTCCAAGCTTGTGCTGTGCAGTAGGGTAGGTGCACCTGCCCCCTTCCCATCATGCCTCTCCCTGGGAATGATGGGATCACATCAAATTTTATTCAGTGTTGCACTAAAACACCAGAAGAGCTGTCTCCTTCTTAAACCCCAGTCAAAACTTGTGCCAGGGTTTGGATACCAGCCCTGTACATCTTACAGACATATAAGTCAGTATCTTTCTTTCTTATTGTATATTTTTGTTTTATTGACCATTGTGCAGAGAAAGGCTTAGTTACCTGTTAAGGATCTTTGGCTATTGCAAGTAAATGAAGCCTCGGAGAGGTTACAAAATTACCTCCATAGGTGTCTGTCCTATTTGTTTTTTTAAAGATCTTATTTATTTATTCATGAGAGACACAGAGAAAGAGGTAGAGACATAAGCAGAGGGGAAGCAGGTTCCTTGCAGGGAACCCAATGCAGGACTTGGTCCCAGGATCCCCAGATTGTGCCCTGAGCCCAAGGCAGACGCTCAACCACTGAGCCATCCAGAGGCCCCTGCTCTGTTTGTCTCTAATTCAGCACATAAGGACTGAAAAGGGAAAGCTTCATACATAAAGGCCTAGCCAATTAAAAAAACAAACAAGCAAAACAAAACAAAAAACTGGGGCACCTACATTTTCCAGTCCATTAAGCATCCGAGTTTTTTTTTAATTTTTATTTATTTATGATAGTCACACACACACAGAGAGAGAGAGAGAGAGAGAGGCAGAGACACAGGCAGAGGGAGAAGCAGGCTCCATGCACCAGGAGCCCGACGTGGGATTGATCCCAGTTCTCCAGGATCGCACCCTGGGCCAAAGGCAAGCGCCAAACTGCTGCACCACCCAGGGATCCCGCATCCAAGTTTTGATTTCAGCTCAGGTTATGACCTCAGGGTCATGGGATCAGGCCCCATATTGGGGTCCATGCTCAGCTCAGAGTCTGCTTGAAATTCTCTCTCCTCTCTGCCTCCCTCGCAAATAAATAAACAAAATCTTAAAAAAAAAATAGACAAGCTTACTGTATATGTGGAAAGAAATTATGACAATAAATTTTTCTTCTCTTTGACAGATCTTTAGAAAAAGAGGCCCCAAACAGTATGATTTTCAAAGAAGAAATCAGTACAGCTTCCTCTTCAGAGATGTCATGTGGGCTCTACCCCAAGTGAATTTCAGGGGAGTGCTCACATTTTTGCTCAGTGGGATCTGCTTCCCAGCAGTAAGTTCTGAGTTCTCATTAAGGGTGAGTATAGGAATCTGTCCTGGTGGGCTTTTCTCACAGCAAAGCTGTAGGTATTTACCAGACAAGCATACTTAATTAAATGAAAGAAATTTATAAAATGAAATGCATATGAAAGAAGTTTCACAACTCAGAGAATACCATATTAAGTATCCCTTAAACTTCTCTTAAAATGATTTTAAGGTTGCTGAAATGTCTCAACTACCCTATCAACAATCTGGTAATAAAAATAATTTTTTGAAATTTAAATGTCAAATTGCAACATCATCTTTAAGCCGGTTAAGTAGAGGCCTTGCCATGAAATGTGCTCTTTAAGGTTAGAAAGACCCGATGTTTTACTCTTCAACATGTGACTTTAGGCAAATCTATGACTTTGAGTAAATTATGCTCATATTTATTATTAGGTTATGCATCTTAAATATAAACATTTCAATTATTAATTTTATTATTGATAATCAAGGAGACATAATTGAAATATGCTTTATATGTCATATGAAGGAGATACTCTTAAAACAATTATTTTATAAGAAAGTGAAAGCATCCCTATTACCACGTTCAGAAAGGACAAATTACACTGCTGTTACAGGTAACCGCTGCAATGTATTATCACAAATATTCACACAAATGTCTTAGATCCCCTAAAATTCCATTTGTGGTCCATCTCTGAAGAGCCCAGTCTTCATACATTACTGAAGTTGAAAAGAAACTTTCAGATAAAAGAGGTTTTATACTGGCTCAGAGGATGGATAGCTGGCTTTTCAAAAACAAACCAAAAACGGATTTTCTGTATTACCACCTCTGAGTACCAGGTTTAACTGTTAAGCTGCCCAGTTCAAAGATAATTAAAAGCTATCTCCTTTCCACCGATTTCCAAATTGGAAAACATATGTGGCAATACTTAGTAATACAACATATGTCAAAGGTTTTTAAAAGTAGAATACAGAAAGCCAGATGGATTTTGTCGGTCAGAATAAAGTTTTGATGTCATAAAGTCTCCCTATACTCACCTCTAATTCAGCAAGATGGGAAACTTTGAAAGAGAAGGCATGAAAGAGAAAGACAAGCAGACACAACAGGAAATTAGGATCAGAAAAAAAAAGTGCAGAAAGAAAGTGAAAAGAATTGACTGTAGTATCAAAATGTGAGATTCCTTTTTTTTCAGAGTTGGTGGTTAGCCAATATAATTCCCAGGAATGAAGTCAAGTTGCATCATTCATCCGTCCATCCATTCATTCTTGCCACTAACATATGCCGAATGGCTTCTTTGCAACAGACATTCTGCTAGTCCCTGAAGATGCTGGATGAATAAGAGAAGATTTCACCACTGGATGAGCTCATGTGGCCAAGCACCCCTGCAGAAGAATGCATATTGGACTTATGAGTTCATAGTAGAGAGATAATTGCTTGGGGGAGCAGAGGTTTTAAGTCAATTCATATGAAAGACTAAGGTTAACATAGGATGCTAATCCCCTTCCATATCTTACTGTATTTACTTAACAAGAACACTCAGCAATGATTAAAGCTTTTCCATTGGCCACATTTTCTTCTTAGGCCCTCTTGCAAAAAATTGAAAAGATAGATGACCAACTGTATCATCAAATCCATGACCACCATTCCACCTAATCCATGAACAATGGGCCCCTAGAGTGCTTTCTAATCTGTTGTTCATGGAATCTTAATAGCTGAGAGGATGGAGTTTCCACCACTTCCCTTGCATGTTAAATCCAAGGAATAATACATCTTAAAGTCAGGAAGTAGATCCTGATATAAATCTTCATTAGGCTTTCTTTGCTTTACATAAACTTGTGAACATGTGAATAATGCATTAATTTGCCTGGGAATACATAAGTCACAATTCACTCTTTTTTTTTAATGGACAATGCTAGTCTACTTCCTCACCAGAATTAGGGAGAATCAAATAGCAGACCCGATAGGCACTGTTAGTTCTGCCTACAGGTATTTCACAGTTAGGTTCCATTTCTCCTGGAGACTCTAAATATACAAACATTATTTAAAATATGTACATTAGAATAGTACTTCCAAGGTATAGAGCCTGACAACCATAGCCTTCAGATTGAAGAGAATATGCTCTTTTGAATAATTTTTATGATTATATTACAATGTAATGTCTTTTTATTAGTTATAAAATCTAATATTTTCAAATGGCATTATTCATTAATACAGTAGATATATATTGAATGCAAATAGTCCCCTTCCTCAGGAATCTTATAGTCTAGAAAGAAGGAAACATTAATCAAAGATTCATGTAAGTATATGTGAATTTACAATAATGATCAGTATTTCAACAGGAGAGTTAATGGTGCTGAAAGAGAGCACAGTAAAATAGGGAGGAATCCATTTCATGTAGGATCTCTTAGTATAGTTTCCAAGGGAAGTAATACAGGAAGGAGGGATAAGAGTAAATAAGAGAAATAGAGACAAGGGTTGAGCTTGCCAATCTTAGAAATCAGCATGTACAAAGGCCCTGAGGTAGAAAAGGAAGGCTCATACATAAAAGCAAAGGTAAGTCAGTATGCTTTGGGTGCAAGAGTGTGGTGTGAGTCTGGCACCTACACGTGAGTGTTTTTTTTTTTTTTTCACGTGAGTGCTTTAAAAAGGAAAAGGACATCATCAGATTTGCATTTTAAAAAGGCCATCTAGCTATAAGGCAAAAATATAATTTGAGTGGTGGGATATGAACTCTGATATGCAAAAAAAAAATGTTTAGGAAGTCATTTCAATGGTTTGACTAATTTGGCAACTGAGAAGTAAAAACAATTAATGATGAATTACAGCAAACATTTATTGAACACTTGTGTTATAGTAGGGAGAGAAATGAGCTGCTTCAAGAGTTGTTCTAGACAATAGGATTGACCGATCAACTGATAAATTGCAAAAGAGTGGTGAAGGAGAAAAAGGTGTTCAGAATACAAGCAAGCATCTGATTTGTAGGCTTTGAGAATTATGGTGCCATTTGTTGAATTAGGAGCTAACAGGATGAGTTCCCTGTCCACCTATAATAATAATTCTTAACATCAAACAAAACCATATTTTTAAAAAATGCCAATAGAATGATCCAGTGATTTGTCAATCCATCAATATCAAGGCCTCACTCTGGTAAACTCAGAGTGGGTTGGTAGTGACAGGAAGTGGAATTCCTGGATAGTCATTACTCAGGACTTTCCCAATTTTCATGAATATTAATGGTACTTTTAATCTTTCTCTAAGTGAGTTCTATAAGATACATCTCTTTTCTTAGACTTCTCACCACATGCCATCAATGAGGTAAAAAATTTTTTCAAGTTCTACGTGAGCAGTTTTTCTGGTTTTCAATTGTAGAACCTAAAACTTCCCTTTGAATGAGAACAAATAAATCATGATTCTTTCCATTAGTTTTAGTGCAAAGTGCTAGTACATTATCCCAGGTGTTCTGTAAGTCTGGGGAAATGAGGTATTGATAAACCAACCTGGCATACCAGTCCTCTCCTGGCAGGTAGACAGTGTGCAAGCAGATTAGGACGAGCAAGCAGGCAGTCCTGGGCAGAAATATGTGCATCCAGGGGGTAGCTATTTCATTTCATCCAAGGTTCCCAACCTATGAAATGGGACTGGTAGGCACCTCTATGAGAAAGTAGAAACTTCTTTTTAGGGTTGTTGTGAAGAATGCTTGCAATAATGACACACAATGCTCAAGGCAGCACACACACACACACACACACACACACACACAGGTCAGCATCTAGACAAAAAAAAAAAAAAAAGAAAATTGCCATCATTATGACACAAGTGCCAGACAGCGAATGATTAGGAGTAAGAAAGAAGTAAGTATGTCCAAGAGAAGAATCCAAGAGGGGATATATTTGCCACAGAAGATCTTGAGTAGATTGAGAGAAGAAGCATGTCTTACTCATGACTATCTCTAGAATCCAGTTACGGTTATAGATAAAGATATAGAATAACTGCTGGTTTCAAATTACATTGAAACCACATAACTCAGTATGTGGCAGATTTTCACATTAACAATTGAAAAATGAGTATTATTTTGTCTGTACAGTTGGACAGCCTGAAAAAATATAACCTGTACACAATGAGCAAAGGAAGGAAAACCATTTCATATCTGGTTAGTTAAGCTAGTTAAGTATAAGCTGCCATGCTTTCATTTCTATTCACACGTCTGGGGTTTCCAAACCACCACAAGAAAGTTTACCATAGTCAAGTTACCTGATGTAAGCCCATCTGCCTGTAGTCAGTCTGTGTAGAGGACCTGACTACTTTTTCAAAAGAAACTGTACATTTCTGGATATAAATACCAAGAGCAGAAATGGAAAACAAATGGCCTAAAGATATATCTTGCTTAACCCACATAGAGTTTTCAAAATATTGAATGAATTCTCAATTTCAGCTGTAGGAGTTCACATTAAAGACCTAAATTTCTGATTTCTCTTGGAAAAGAAGGAAGTAGTCAGAATGGGACTGATTTGGTATTCTCCCCCCAACATCACTTGGTGCTTAGGTCTGGCCTCCACCCCTCTGGGGAGGCTGTCACTCTTCAGAGTCCTCTGACATCACCTGGACAGTTGATTCATGCTGTCACCTCCCTGGCTGCTGTAGATATTTGACTCGAGATTGCTGACTCAAAGATCACTGATTGGAGGTGGCTCCATCGCTTAAGTATCCAACTCTTGATTTCCACTCAGGTCATGTTCTCAGGGTTGTGAGACTGAGCCTCAAGTGGGGCTCTGCGCTGAGTGTGGAGTCAGCTTAAGATTCTCTCTCTCCCTCCACCCTCCCCCCACCCCCAGCTCTCTCTCTCTCTTAAAAAAAAAAAAAATCACTGATTGGATACCACGCACTATAAGAATAAAGATAAGTAATGTAGACAGGAGTACTGTTTCTTTTTAGAGTTCACAAAATGCCAGAAATAAAGATAAACTGTTGGAGATCCAAGCTGTTAGGTTAGGCCCTTAAATATACTATGAACTTGACAATCTAAGGTTCCCTCTAGCTTTAAAATTCTGTAATTTTACACTATGTGAGAAGGAAAAGAGTTTCTACTTAATGAGGTAAGTTTTGAAAATTATTAAAACATGTTTTCTTAGATATATGCCATCTTGCATTTATGATGTCATAAACAATTTATATAACCTCGTCAATGTTATGATACTAACTTACAGGGTTGAAATGCAGAAAATGTGCACACTATGATTTTCTGAGATTTTAGCCTTTTTTAAAGTGATAAAGCAGACTAATAAGTGTATCTCCATTCCACTTACCTCATAGCCATGTCCTTATAACCATTTCTTTATATACAAAAGGAAAGATACAGTAAGGGAAATACTGCCAATAAGTTTGCAAATGGCCCTGTTGAGTTCTGCTCACAAGAGGCATTACAATCTAATGGGGTGCATTCAGAAAATATTATTCAGAATCTGACACTTTCCTTACTGAAATGACAGTGCTGGAGGATAATTATCCAAAAGACATTCTTGGCTTGTGTTGCATCAGGTATAACCTTGGCCTTTGAAACCATTGCTCAACCAATACCATTTTTCAAAGAAACTTCTCACAAGACTGCACTAAGGAGAGAGGTTTGATTCCTGAACTTTTGAAATGTGACTTTTTAAAATTCAACCTGTCAAGGTAAATTTTTGTAGGAAAATGAAGCCAGTCACAAAAGACAAATGCTGTTTGAATCTACTTTTAGGAGGTACTTAGAATAGTCAAAATCAAAGAGACACAAAGGAGAATTGTGGTTGCCAGGGGCTGTGGAAGGGGGTGGAGGTGGGGGCCACTCATTAACTGGGTATAGAGTTTCAGTCTCACAATATAAAAAGAATTCTGGAGATGGGGATCCCTGGGTGGCGCAGCGGTTTGGCGACTGCCTTTGGCCCAGGGCGCAATCCTGGAGTCCCAGGATCGAATCCCACATCGGGCTCCCTGCATGGAGCCTGCTTCTCCCTCTGCCTATGTCTCTGCCTCTCTCTCTCTCTGTGTGACTATCATGAATAAATAAATAAAATCTTTTAAAAAAAAAAGAATTCTGGAGATGGATGGTGGCAATGGCTGCCCAACATCATGAAAGCATTTAATACCATGGAACGGTACACTTAAAATGATTAAGATGGGGGGAAGGCTGAGTGGCTTAGTCAGTTAAGTGTCTGCCTACAGCTCAGGTCATGATTCCCGGGGTCCTGGGATCAAGCCCCACACTGGGCTCCCTGCTCAGTGGGGAATTTGCTTCCCCCTCTACTCATGCTTTTTCTCTCTCAAATAAATTAAATAAATTATTAATATTTTATGTTCTGTGTATTTCAGCACAATCTTTATCTTTTATGTTCTGTGTATTTCAGCACAATCTAAAAAAACAAATATATCTGAATCATTTAAGCTAGAGCACTAATAACTAACACCATAGTATTGAATCTTAGAGACTGACGTCGAATGTGTTACCAAAATAAATAAACCACTGTCAATCAAGCCACGACCTAGTATGTTGCTGCTTAAAATGTTTAATCCATATGGATTGAGGTAATTTCTTCAGATTTATTCAGAAATGGATTCTGATCACACATCATGACTATGCATATTTAAAATGGAAATGGAATTGAAATAAATTCTTGCAACTTTTCCTAAACTTTCCTAATGTTAGGGTGCTAAGGTAACACCTCCTCAAATCACTTTGGGACTAACACTCAGGACTAGGTGTTTTACTATACAAGATCACCCTCGGTGCAACCAAGAGCATTACTAATAAAACACTTCTGTTTGAGGAATGTGTGAGAGAACTAAGTTTCATTGGTGCTCAGCATCTAATACAGGCAACCAATTAGAGTTAAGCCTAATTTTGACTCCAACTCTGGGGATGTTCTGAACTTGAAAATTTACATTTTCTCCTACTTTTCCCACACACTTTTTTTTGCCTGTGATTTTAAAAACTGGCCCATGAGTGGCTCATCAAAATTGCTGGCGCCCCTCCAACAGGTTCAATGCTGGCACTTTGGGGGCTTGTGGATGTGCCTGGCTAACAGCCATTATAAGATGTGATCTATTTCTAGACATGTCTTATTTTCCAAGGTTAAAAATGCCAGACTCAAAAAGCGCATGTATCAGTAGGGCTGCTGTAACAAAGCACCACACCCCAAGGGGCGTAAAACAACAGAAGTGTATTCTCTTGTGGTTCTGGAGGACAGAAATCTGAAATCGAGGTGTCAGCAGGGCTCTACTCCCTCTGAAGCTTCTCAGGAGGATAACTCCCTTTCCTCTCTCCTAGCTTCAGGTGGTTACATTTCTTGCCCTTCCTTGGCTTGTCAACACACCATTCCAATCTGTCTCCATCTTCACATGGACACACCCTGTGTCTCTCACTAAGACTTTGCATGGCCTTCTTATGATGACACCAGTCACTGGGTGTAGGGTCTACACTAACCTGGTATGATCTCCCCTTGAGTCTACTAATTACTTCTGAAAATACCCCATTTCCAAATAAGGTCTTAGTCCGTTCCAGCTGCTGTAACAGACTGGGTACATGATGTTATACAGGACGGAAATTTGTTGTTTACATTTCTGGAGGCTGAAAGCCCAAGATCAGGATGCGAGCATGGTCAGGGAAGAGCCTTCTTGTGGGTACAGACTTTCCGCTGTATCCTCCCCTGATGGACAGAGTGAAGCAGTTCTGTGGGGTCACTTCTCTGAGAGCACTAATTCTATTCACAAGAGCTCCATCCTTGTGACTTAATCACCTCCCAAGGGCCCCACCTTTTAATATCCTCACTTTGGGGA
This sequence comes from Vulpes lagopus, assembly GCF_018345385.1. Taxonomy (NCBI): domain Eukaryota; kingdom Metazoa; phylum Chordata; class Mammalia; order Carnivora; family Canidae; genus Vulpes; species Vulpes lagopus. The sequence continues at coordinate 14,516,201 of NC_054829.1, read as the reverse complement.
TTAGGATTTCCACCTATGAACTATGGGAGAACGCAAGTATTTATATCATCATAGGGCCATAAACTTTTGAGGGATACTATTCAATCCTGTAGAGTCCTTGATAAAATACAGTCAGTGCTATTAACATTTATATAGACCTATCTCGTTAGAACAACTACCCAAAGTATGTTGTTACAGTTTTACACGCAAGATAGAAGGAAGTTGGAGCCATTAAGTGACTTGCCCAGAGTCACAGTTAATCGTTGGTTAACCTTAGACTTGAACATCCATTTATTCAACAGAACAGTCCATGCACTGTGGTTTTGTCTTTGCCGTGCCATACTGAAGCTGAGAATGGTACCCCTTTTCCATTTGCCCTACCTGCTCCATACTTCAATGACCCCCTCTGTGCTCCTGGAGCTTAATTCTACAAACTGCATCACCCAGGCAACCCTATATTCACTTCCAGCTGAGTTCCAGTTGTATTCAGCCTGTGGGAGGCATCAACAGCAGATAGCAGGGTAGGGGCAGGCAGGGCAGGGTATATATGCCCAAGGCTCCTTCTCTGCTGCCCATGGGTCAGCAGTGGCTGCATATGCCCCCTTAGGCTTCAGTTGGGTGGCCTGTCTCCAAGCGCTGCAGTTCCAATTGGGTTGTAGTGACTGCCCCTCCTTGTCCCCTCAGGCATAGGCTAGTCCCTGAGTACTTTACAGCCCTTCCTTGCTTCGCTCAACCCTGCCTCTGGCTTTGTGAAAGTTTTGATTAAACTTTCTTTAATTACCCTTCAAGTATGCCATCTGTTTCCTAACAGAGAAACCAGGCTGGATCTGGTTTCACAAACTGGCAGGATATGTCATGGGCTCTCTTCACTGGCAGGAGCCACTTACAACCTTACTAGCCAAGAGAGAAGAGAAATCAAATGATTTTTCTATGTAGACATGCTGCGGTAAAAGTGGATTGCGTAAGGCACAGTGGTCAGAGCTGTGGGTGAGGGATCAAGTCTCAGTTTCACAGATAGGATGTTGTATTTTAGATAAGGAGTCCCCCATCTTTTCATCTTTTACATATATAACTCCTATGCCACAAACGCCAAGCTTTTGAGATTGTTATTTTAAGAATGGTGATAACATACTTTGTCTATTAGCTAATCAGTAATACCAAACTCAGCTTTTAGGATTTGGGCAGAAGCAGAAAGAAAATTTTTAAGCATTTAAAAAGACTCCATAGTCCAATAGAAAGAAAAGAGTTAATGATGTCATCCCTCCCACCCACCACTCTTCTAGTCCCTGTCCTAAATCTACCTTGATTGACACTAGGGAGTATGCAGATCTCTGCGGGGAACCACCTTAGACAACTACAGAAGTATTCAATGTGTGGCCAAATGTGCTTAGGCAACACTAGGAATTCATTTTCAAATATACTTTGTATATTAGAGTCATCTTTCCGAGGTATCAAACTGACCTCGCAGTGATAGTCACTAAAACATGGAAATGGAGCTTAAATGTCTTTAATACTCAACCTTTCTGTGAAACCATTGACTCACTCTGCATTGCTAGATCAGACGATCATTTAAACTAATGCCAGTTATATATTCAAGCAAATGCCCTACCTGGGATAGATAGGAAAGACTCAGGAGGAAATTCTATGTCTATTGCTTACAGTTGGGTAAAATCCTATTTTGACTCCCATTTAAGAAGTTTAATTAATTAATGTCCCTTACAACGAATATATGAATTTCACACATCTGTTTAAAAATTCAACACGGGATTAAGATTAGCATAAAACTGGCTACACAAAAGCAAATAACACTCAGCAGGTGTTCGACAAGTAGCTCAATTCACTCATCTACAGTTTCTTGGGAGGGATAGAAGTTAAATTCCTAAAATTGATATTCTTTCTAAAGTGATTTGAATTCTACAAAATAGGCAGAAAAACTTTCTATAATGCTTCACTATTTGGCCAAGTGTCTGGTGCTTGCTTTCATAGGAGGTGGTTCAGTTCAGAGCACTGACGTGAAAAGTTATCTGTTAGGGTGTGATGTAATGTGTTTCAGATTTTTTTTTATTTTTTATTTATTTATGATAGTCACAGAGAGAGAGAGAGAAAGAGAGGCAGAGACACAGGCAGAGGGAGAAGCAGGCTCCATGCACCAGGAGCCCGACGTGGGATTCGATCCCGGGTCCCCAGGATCGCGCCCAGGGCCAAAGGCCAAACTGCTGCGCCACCCAGGGATTCCTGTGTTTCAGATTTTTACGCGACGTTCTGCACTAGGTTTGCTTACTATAAGCAAAGGTCATCAAATCATATTAAGGTCTCCCGATGACCTTCCTTCCTGCGATTGTCATTGTTTCATTCTGCTTGGCTTCTGTAATGACCTATACTGTCCTCCCCGTAAAGATGAGAGTCTGGCTCCTGGGATCTGAACCTATCTTGGTGTTCCATCAAAGGCCGGGTTTTCTCACCAACTAGCACTTAATGGTGACACAGAAAACACTGGAGCCTTTAAGGTGCCTGTATATCTCCTGGGATTCTGGTTAAAAAATATATGCCAAATAGCAAGGTATAGCCCAATTCCTTGATTAAAATAAGGGGCATTTATCTATTTCTTCAATCATTGATAGATGACTGAATAAGGAATTATAAGGGATAGATACCAAAGAAGAAGGAATGGGACCCTGGTTCGCATTGCTTCTCTATTTAAGATCCTTGCCTATAACTCTTGGTAGTCGTAGCCATTTCTAGAAAAATAAAGTAGCAGGATGAAGCAAGCTGACATGGCCAACACATTACATCACACCCTAACAGATAACTTTTCACGTCCGTGCTCTGAACTGAACCGCCTCCTATGAAAGCAAGCACCAGACACTTGGCCAAATAGTGAAGCATTATAGAAAGTTTTTCCTGCCTATTTTTTTTTTTCCTACAGGCAGAACAGAGGTAGCTTCAAGCTTCAAGAATGGAGCAATCATATACTTCTATTTCAGCCTAAATGTGAATTTCAGGAACATTCATCTCTGAATTTTTTTTTCTTTGTCTCTTTCTCAGCTCTCTCCAGCAGTATTTTCTGCCACGTTTCTGCTGGGGTGAGTGTACCGACTACAAAGAAAATCGTTGTCTATCTCACTGAACACTTTGGAACATGAGAAATGTCACAGTAAACAACACATGAGCAGAAGATAACAACCCCGCTAAGATTCTTTATTTTTTTAAATGTTTACTCAGCAACCACAGCATGCAAAATCGCAAATGAAATTTATGCAGAACAAGCTTTTACTCGGAAAAAAAAAAAACTTCTGGAGAGATAATTGCTCTCTCTTGCATAGGAAACTTACATCGTCTGTTTATAAGGAATTAAAGCGTAAGCAAGGGATACATACATCTTAGTTGGAGCGTTCAATATTTAGTGATAGAAAAGATATACAATAGCCTTGGCATAGCACCAAGAATGGTGTAAAGCTAGACTAGAGTCCCTTTTCAAAACCTTGAAGCCAGTGTTTTTAGTTTTTTTTTTTTTTTATTTTGTTTGCTTTTCATAGCTGTTGCTTTGGAATTAAGCACAACAACAATACAACAGCATGTTGTCTATGCAGTGTATGATATAACACTTGTAAAAGGGACTGGGCAAAACCTGATGAATAAACACAGGATTATTTCTGCAGGTTTAGGTATAAATAATCACATGAGGTAGGACAAGGTCTGTACGTAGGCTCAGGCCAGTTCTGTCAGGAACCATCATTAATTAAGAAATAAATAAATCCTTCTTCTAGGATTGGTGGGTTTTGGAATTAAGATTGAGGCAGGATTTGGGATGTGTGATATTAGCAGCAACAGCAGAAGTCAGAGCCAGGTGGTAACTGCTATTTTTGAGCATTTATTCCATGCCAGGCAATTATGGCAAACCCTTCGTGTACACGATCCTGAGAAATCTTATAAAATCCTGAGATGTTGGTGTTATGCCCATTTTACAAATGAGAAAACTGAGAATCAAACAAGTGGTGTTATTTACCCAAAATCAGCTGGATTGTGATTCAAAGTGAACCTGGCTTCTAATTCCAGCATGTCTCATCCCCACAGTAATTTGTGTATCTCAGTTACTGCCATGTCCATTCGGTAGAATGCAGGATAAGGCACTAGGGAATCAGGCTTGTATTTGTTCCTTCCATAAAGCTCCCACCACACATAATATCACTCATATTTATTATATTAATTAATCAATTGACATTATCTTTTTTAAAGACTATTTATTTTAGAGAGAGAGAACATGGGCATTAGTGGCAGGAGGGTCAGAGAATAAGAATCCTAAGCGGACTGCCCACTGATCATGGAGTCCTGCACAGGGATTGACCCAACAACCCATAAGATCAAGAACTGAGCCAAAATCAAGAGTTGGATGGTTTAACTGACTGGGCCACCCAGGCGTTCCTCGGTTAACATTATTTTTAAATGTAATATTAAATCATGATGCTACTTATAGGTGATTTTCATCCATTAATGCACTTATCACCCAGCCAAACAAGCAAAGCTCCCTTCCCAGGTCCCATGTCTCAGCAGACCCTGTGCTTCAGACTGTCTGACTCAAAACTCCCTGTCTCATGCCTAGACCTGGGACCAACCAGGGCAACCACCTACAAAAATAACTTTAACCCTTATGCAAATTTAAATTACTTTTATTCAAAGTCATATCCCATTTGTTTCAATTATGGCTACTTGGTCAAAGACAAGACATATAAAGAACATTGATGTGGAAAAACAAGTTAATGAAAACTACTAAAAAGAAAATCATTTTGCAAATGTGCTTCATGATCATCTTCATCATATCTGTATTCAAAAGACTGCAATTCTTATCTACCCAAGCAAGATGTTTCTAGTAATTTGCTAAAAAAGTTTTTAAAGAATGGTGACAATCTAGCTTTTCAATCCTTAAAATAAAGACGAGCCACATCTGAAATGAATGGGTGGAAGCCCCTACAAAACAGAGGCTCTTCTCTCTAATTTCATGACTTAAAAACAAAAACCCAAAGAAGGACTGATCCTTTTGGGTATTTAAAAAGAAAAATGGAGGAACTCCAAATGGAAGGTAATAAAGCAGATTTTTATTTTTGATGCTGCAATAAGCAGTTAGCTTTCTATCTGTACATATTAATACATTTTTAGTCACAAAACTCAAATTTCATATGTCATTTTAAAAAGTTATTTGTTGAGAGCCATGGTAGTTCAACCGGTTAAGCATCTGACTCTTGATTTAGGCCCAGGTCTCTCGGGGTCATGAGATGGAACCCCACATCGGGCTCTACGCTGGGTGTGGAGTCTGCTTAACATTTTTTCTTTCCCCCTTCCTCTCTCTTCTCTCTGTCACTCTTTCTGTCTAACTGGAAGTACTTCTCTGCTTCTCCCCATCCACTACATATTATTTAGGATTCTTATGGTTACAAGTTACAGAGGCACATATCTCAAACTAATTGTCAAAGACTTTAAGAATCTAACGGAATCCAAAGATAGGAATGATATGAAAAAAAACTCCGTAGGGACACCTGGGTGGCTCAGCGGCTGAGCACCTGCCTTGGGCCTAGGGTGTGATCCTGGAGTCCTAGGACCAAGTCCCACATTGGGCTCCTTGCATGGAGCCTGCTTCCCCTGTCTCTGCCTCTCTCTCTTCTTCTCTCTGTGTCTCTCATGAATAAATAAGTAAAATCTTTTTTAAAAACAGAATTTGTAAGATAATGAATTGGTTAAAAACTGTATAGGGCAGCCCCGGTGGCCCAGCAGTTTGGCACCACCTTTGGCCTGGGGTGTAATCTTGGAGCCCCACGTCAGGCTCCCTGCATGGAGAGGGAGCTTCTCCCTCTGTCTGTGTCTCTGTCTCTCTGTCTCTCTCTCTGTGTGTCTGTCATGAATTAAAAAAAAAAAAACTGTATAAAACAAAACAATCTGAAGGCATGCATGAGATTTTTCTGTAATTTACAAATGGACTCAACAATTTGTGAAATCTTGGCTTATAATCAACGATGGTAGAAGTATATAATATATTCTTCGCAATGTGTTATATACAATGGCTCATTAAAAAGAAAAGGCTGACTTCCCACATTATAAGGATTAATATTTGAGAAAAGGAAGTAGAGATTTGTGTCAATATTTCATCTCTTTACAAAGTTTTTTGATGAAAAACCCTATTGTTTAAATATACCCCACTTATTTATCATAATTTCTATGGCCTCCAAATGAAGATCTGTATGTTCAAGTTCAGAGTTTCCATATGGGAAAAGTGGATGCCATTTTTAAGGGATGTCAATCAAGGGGACATCAGAAGATAATGTATCTATTTCCCTAAGCAAGTACCAACTAGCACTCTTTAAATCACGCCAAACATTGGGGCGGCCCGGGTGGCTCAGCGGTTTAACCTCACCTTCCCCCCAGGGCCTGATCCTGGAGACCCGGGATCTAGTCCCACATCTGGCTCCCTGATGGAGCCTGCTTCTCCCTCTGCCTGTGTCTCTGCCTCTCTCTCTCTCTCTCTGTCTCTCATGAATAAATAAATAAATTTTTTAAAAATAAAAATTTAAAAATAAATAAATAAATAAATAAATAAATAAATAAATAAAGCCAAACAGGTGTCATCATTTGGGGCAAGGGATCAAAAGCTCAGTGGGCTAGACCATACTGGTCATGCCATGGAGCATCCAAGGCTGAGTATTGCAGTGTGGAAATAAATACCACACGACATGCTGTCCCATATATGATGCTTAAGGACAGATCCATCATGTTTTTGTATTGTTGGAACTCTTGGGTTAGCCTCCTTACCTAAGGATGATAATTCACGCCTTGCAGAATTGTTATAAGAATCAAATGAGACTATGTATGCTAGGCTTCTAGCACAGTTTCTGGCTCGTGGCATGTGTTAATAAATAGCAATATCACCACTACTCAACATATTGTTAGTATTAATAGTACTGTTGCCGCCTTCTTCTGCCTCCTCAAAATAATCTGTGCACCTTAACCCCAACACGAATCTCTCAGAATGTGTGGTAATTTGCCCTCATTTGCCTTCTCTCAAATAATCCATTATCAGTGATCTTCAAGACTAGAGTAAATATGTTTGTTACATCCAATATCAGCTAGTCCGTCAATCGTTGATGAGGTTAAAAAGTAAATAAATAGATAAGAAGCAGGCATTATTAGAAGAGAAACGTAGACGCTAGAAGTAAATTTCTCCACAAAGGCCATTTGACAAGGCAGCAAGGGAGCCAGAGTTGGGATAAAGGTATTTTCCCATCTGAGTATTTTCACATTGGCATTTGTCTAATGCCATGGTGTAAAAATGATCACAGGACAAGCGGTGTCACAGGAGGGGTGCCAGGATAAGCTCGGTATACCAGCAGCTTTACCAAAGAGGAGCCTGAGGCTCAGAGAAGATAACAATTGCAACTTAAATGGTATGTCAGACTACTTACAAGAACTTAGAAAGATTCAATTTCCTCAAATCACACATACTTTCCTTTTCTGCATCAACCTTTCTTCAAATTTAAACTATTGAAAACTTAAGGGGACGCCGAGGTGGCTCAGCGGTTGAGCGTCTGCCTTCGGCTTAGGTCATGATCCTGGAGACCCAGGATCGAGTCCCGCAATGGGCTCCCTGCATGGAGCCTGTTTCTCCCTCTGCCTGGGTCTCTGCCTTTCTCTCTGTGTCTCTCATGAATAAACAAATAAAATCTTAAAATATAAAGAAACAAAATTAAGAAGCCAATTTTGAGAATACCCAAATCACCCAAAACATTTTCTTAGTTCAACTTTTGTTTTCATTATTTTGAATTATAAATTATCCCAAATGTATAGACAAGAATAGAGGGCAACATGAATACCAATGAAAGCATGACCCTGCTTCATTCAGTCTTAATATTTTGCCCTGTTTGCTTCCTATTTCTTTTTTATGAGTAATACACCATCATGGATAAAATTGAAGTTGCTATGTGAATCCTCTCGAATACCATCCTCTCTCTTCCTTCTTTCTTTTCCAGGATAAAAAAAAAAATTGATCCTAGATGGAGATCCGGATAAAACTGGGCAGAGCCCTAAAACATCCCTTACACCTTTTTTTTTTCCCCCTTTTTCTCTCAGCTGTGCAGAGTGTGCATGCCCCCATCTCTGCATGTGCCTCAGGAGCAAAACCGCAGTTCCATATCTTGCTGCTTCTTGCTTTTTTTAAAATTTTAAACCAATGTGATGGTTATTATTTAGTGAGTTAAATATGCTTCTATCTATTGTAATTCCTGGATATTTTACTGAAGCCTTATGTTTGTTGCTTACTCCTTTTTTTCTTACTATTTCAATACACCTCTTATCTTTTAAGAAAGTTCCTGTTCCCCTACCCTTTCCCCTCATTTGCTCATTGAGAGGCTATAAACAAGATTCCTTCTCTAATGCTACCATTAGAATTCTTTGAATATACATTTATATATTAAATTTCCCCTTCAAAATTCTAAAGTTAGTCATTATTTTTATTATTTTCTCAAATATAGTCTAGACCTCAGCCCTCCTCCACTGGCACTTGTTTTGTTTTAGTTTGGTTTTCAGTGCTTTAGCTTTCTTTTTATTCTTACTATTGTTGTTATTATTATTTGTGAAACTAGTTATTACAACTTTTTGAATTATTAAATTTACTTTCAAAAAAATGATACTTATCTTAATTTCTTTTATCCTGGCATCTTCCTTCTGGGCTGATTTTTTGTTTAACTAAAGTACATTTTTAATTGGCCTCTTAGTTAAGACAGACCTTAGTTCCATATCTCTGAGTTTGTCTTTATTTTGCTCTCCCTTAAGATATAATTGCATATAAAGTCGTTTTTAGATTAATAGTTATTTTCCTAAACATTGTGAATTTATTATCCCAGTATATTTTCATAACTATAGTTACTCATGCTGAAAAGTTATTGTTTTTAAGATAACTTATCTGTTAGAGTTCAAGATTGCCCCTTTATTTTTAACATTCTGTAGTTTCACTTTAATGGCGATAATCATGTTGCAATATATGTGTATCAAATCAAAACATTAAACATATATATATATATATAGTCAAATGTCAATTGTATCTCAATTAAAAAAATATTTACTATCTTCTATATGCCCTCTATGTTCTGGGTTCTGTGTCTATAAGCAGCAAACAAAATATATTAAAGCCTTGTTTTTATGGAGTTTGGATTTTAGTATAGGGAGAGAGACCATAAACAAATGAATAAATAGATAAAATTTTAGGTAAAGTAGAAGGGGTAAAGAGATGTGGGGATACTCTTTCATATCCTGTGGTCAGGGAAGGTCAGAGATCTGGAAAAGTAGATTATACTTTGCATATATCCAGGGAAAGAGCATTCTAGCCAGAGGAAATAGCAAGTGCAAAGGTCCTGAAGTCAGAATGTGCCTGAAGGGGAACATTCTGTGTTGTCTGAGTTTTAGCTATTTTTGTGAGTGTGCAGCAGGATTCCACTGTGTTTTTAAGAGTGGGTAATTTTAAGAAGCGAGAAAGTACAGCATGTTGAATTCAGATTGGAATGGTTCAGTAGAAGAATGATGATGTAGGAGAGAGAGGACCTTGGCAACAAAGACATCCCAAAGAAGAGGAGAGGAGATCTGGGGCAAAATGGAGAGGAGGTTAACTTGATAAGGGGTACTGATGGCTCACTTCTTGCTAAAGGAGGGAAGACAGAATGTGTGGGAATAGATCAGGATAAGGGGATAGGTTTTGTGATTAATACATGAAACTCTTATGATGAATTATATTTTCTCAGTGAAAAACGAAGCAAGCTAATAAATTGCATGTGGGAAAAGGGAGATTGGAGACTTGAGGTACGGAATGAAGAAACAATTGTCCTAGAGAATGCACATACTGTTCGATGTGAGAGACCCAGGACTGGAGTTCAGGGAGATTGTTATAATGTGTTAGTAGCTTATTTGTTATTTATCCTGCTGAGAATCATAATACTTTATCTCCCTTCAATCTGAAAATACATGGTTTTTGTATTGTCAAACTTTGGTTCTCCATCACGTCTACCATTTTTCTTCAAAACAAAACTTCAATTAGATATAATTTAGAGCTCCTCAGTCGAACATTTTTCATTCACGTACTAAAAACTTTTGTCCTGTCCCTTGCCTACATTCTGGATGAGTTCTTTTGTGTTAGCTTCCAGTCCCTAATTCTCCATCTATGTTTAAGTGAGAGCCTTTGCCAGTATTGAGATTTTTTAAAATAATTTCAATGTCTATAGATTCCAAGATTTATAGTTGTTTTTCATAACTTTTTTCTAGTTTTGTATTTACCTGAATTAGTTTCATAATTTTTTATGAGTTTTATGAAGGTCACCCCGGCCTTTATCTTCTTGAGCATCCTGGACAGTGTTTGTCACATTGCTATACAACATTAACCTCATTAGGAGTGAATTCACATTCTAATTGTTGGTTTTGTTTTCTTTTTGTTGTTGCTGTTGTTGGCTTTCTTAGTTTTGTGTTGTTTGTTTGTGTGTATATATGTATGTATGCTTTTATTTCTTTCTTTTTCTCTCCTCCTTCCCTATCAGAAGCTCCCCATGTTTGGGCTGAGATCTTATGAAGACAGGCTAGAGCTGCTGCCTCAGAAATATCAGGGACATGAAGGATACAACAGGCAATCCAGGAGTAACCTGCTTCAAGTCCCAGCTGTCATGATGTCTTTGCCTCCCTCATGTCTAGGTTAGAGGTTCCTATAATGCAGTAGCCATAAGCAATGGGTATCCATAGTTCTTCTTCAATGTCTGTCACTGGCTGAGGGGGGTAGTGTCCCAAACCATCTTTCAGATTCAAAGGATAAACCTGGTTTGGGCCCCAACTCAAGAAGAGCATTCTAAATTTTCTTTAATGCTCAGATACTGATCTCTTGTCACCATTACAGGCTTTCAGACCCAGGAAACAGCTTGCCCAGGACTCCCGCCACCAACCATTTTTCATTTCTGATATGTGTCTGCACCCGAGAGTGTTTATCATGTTTTTGAGTTTTCCTATGTGTTTTGCATATCTCTTTTTATTTTCCTATTGGTTTTCTATGTTTAGGGCAGTAAGGCACATCAAATTGTGAACTCACTTCACCAACTTGACCTGAAATCGATTTTTTTTAATATGCTGCACAGTTATCAGAACAGAAAAATGATGAGAGAACAAGCCCATATCAGAAATTTTCTCTCAAAAAAAAAATAGCTTCAGGAAAACACATTTAGGTCAATTCCTACACCTTTCTCATCTAACATTCTCTGCTAACTTTGCCTGTCCGTGCAGTTTGTACATGATGTTATTCATTTTACATTCATTTATTCATGAAAAAGTAATTACTGAGAACTTAGTACATGTGTTTGGCTCAGTGTTTATGATGTGACAGTGAACAAAGGAACAGTGGCTCTGCCCTCAAATAGAATAGATGCATGGCCAAACAGGGGTCAGAACACAAAGGAACAGCATGATAATTATCACAGTTATAGTACTAAAATGAATGCTAGTGTTTATATTTTAGCTGTTATACCCTAGGATCATTACACCATAGACAGACAGACAGACACACACACACACACACACACACACACACACTCGCTCACATTTATGCACGTGTAACTTAATTGATACAACCCTATGATTAAAATACTGTTATTGATCCCCATTTGATGAATTAAGAACTTGAGTCAGAGAGGTAGGGAACCTGTGTAAGGCCACACATCTAAAAATGGTAGGGCAGGGATATAATCCCAGGCAGCCAGGCTTCAGATTCTATGGTGCTAACCCTTTCTCTCTGCCTCTGTGTGCTTGTGTACTCAGTTCTAAACATGCCTGTATGTCTACTGTCTATCAGAAAATATGCTGGGTATCAGGTATTCAGGGTTAATAAGATGCTGATGTGGCCTCAAGAAGACCTTGATCTACTACCTATCCATCTGAATTACTTTTCTATACAAATTACCATACAAATTACCACAATTTAGCAGCTTAAAACAACACAAGTGCATTACCTCACAGTTCTATAGGTCAGAATTCCAGTGGACTTGGCTGGTTTCTATGCCCCAAGTGTCTTGAGGTGTCAAAAGGTTGGGCTTTTATCAAGAGGCTCTGAGAAAATCTGCTTCTCTGCACATTCAGATTGTTGGCAGAATTCAATTGCATTTGGCTGTAGGACTGAGGTCCCCATTTCCTTGCTGATGGTGGGTCAGGGGCCATCCTAAACACCTGGAGGCTGCCCAAATTCTCTGGTCCTCTATTTTCAAAGTCAGTAACAGTGGGTCAAGTCTTCTCACTCTTGAAATCTGTTCCCTTTCGCCTCATCTGTCCTCTGCCTCCCTCTTCCCCACATCTTTTAGATTCCTTTGCCTTTCTCTTCCCTGATTACATTGAGACAACCTCAATCATCCAGGACGATCTTCCTATTTTAAAGTCAACGAGTTAGTAATTAGTAACCATAAATCCACCTTCAAATTCCTCTTGGAACACCTGGATTCAAGTTTGAATACTCAGAGGACAGGCATCTTAGAAGTGCATCTTTAAAATTCTACCTATCACACCCTCACTTTGGTAACTATCAACATGTACCAATATCTTCTCTGGTGATGCTGCCTGGTACCCAGCAGAAGCTAGCATTTTGCAGGGACAAGAACACGGGATGAGTTGGGTATACCTCTAGAGCATGAAGTACCGGCTATATAGGGTAGAAGTCTGGGTGGCCAATAACAAGGAAAAATCAGAAATGCACCCACGGAACTGGAAAGTAGTGTCAGTATAACTAAGGTTGAAATTTTGAAAGGTGGGAGAGTGCAGGAAAGCACAGAGGTCAAAGGCACAGCCCAGTGGAATTCACTATTTTGCCCCAGGCTGATCATGATCAAGACCATTTTACCAACCACTGTCAGACTTCCCAAGGAAATTGGGCTGCCCCCCATGCAAGTGTTCTTCAGAGTTGTTAAAGATTGAAGAAGGCACACACAGGTTGCACTTCATTCTTATTTAGTCACTAATTTAGTGTAAACAAACAATTAAGGGATGAATAGGTAATCACAATGGAAGAGAGAAGACATTCCTCCCTCCAGGAGCCTTTCCTACCTGCACCGCGTGCCATGACACTTAGTACTGCCACTATCATAATGCTTCTTTTTATATCACTTTTAAACATCCACCTTCTCTCCCAGATGACCTTATCTCTGAGGGGAGAGTGACATTTCTGTACTTGTAGCTCATTATCCCACACATAGTAAGCTCTCAACAAATATTTGCGAAATAAAGGAGTTTCAGAAGCCTGTCTTCCTAATCCAGGAGATACCTCTAGGTCAATTAATAGTACCAAAAGGCATGCCATCAGGTTCTCTTTCTCTTAATTTGTTCTCACTTTCCTCTTGGTCTCTACCTTTGTTTATCCTTTCAAGCATTAGCTATTGACACTTAGCCTTAACCTTCTTCATCATCATGACAGTTGGCTGGGCCATCAATATTACTTGGTTCAACTAGTTGCTACAGCATTAAAAGGATTTGGACTCCCCTTCCCACCATTCTGGAAAAGGCTGAGTTTTTTTGACTAAATGCCATTTGCACTCACTATGCTAGAAGAAAAAGGTAGAATAGAACAAATCCACCATTTGTTTTTTTGTTTGTTTGTTTATTTTTGTGTATTTGGACCCACACTTCCATGGTCTTGTTCATGTTCCACATTAACCATTTTCTGGTTATATACTTCTCCCCAAAAGTGGAATGTCCAGATGTCCTAGTGGCATGGGACTATCCCTACTTATGCCTGTCCTCCAGCATAGTTACAAATAGCACCCCATTTTACCCTCAAAAGTGTTCTTTATGGGGCACCATCATCCATTAGTCCAGTGAGAGCAACGTGCCCAATAAAAATGCCAGAATACAAGGCCCCATCTTGTTTGCTGAAATTTTCAGGATTGTATTGTGAGAAAGAAAATGAAAATGCACTTTTCTAGATCTTGCCTTCCACCTGCCACAAGTTTTTTTTTTGTTGTTGTTGTTCTTCTTTATGAAACTCTCAGATATCACCCTTCATCTCTCTCCTGCTTCTCAGATGCTATTCGTTCATCTGTAATTTTTCCCATTGTATCTTGATGGCCTGTCCATTTTCAGACTCAAACTCTCCTGCCACACACATATTGATATTTCATTATTTTTCTTATACTTTGGGACTATGAGTTTCTCTTTCATCTTTTTTTTTCTCTTTCATCTTTGTCTTGAATTAATATACCCTTCAGAAGGCTTCAGAAAAGTTGAACTCCTATTAGCTCTCATTTCTGAGTCCATTAAAACTTATTCTATTCTCTGACCCCTGGTGTTGGTCTAACTCTGCTTTTCACGGTTATTTTATCCTTTCAGCTCTGGTTCTTCTCTCCTTTCTTAGGCTGATGAACTCCATTATTTTGTGATCAATTGCACTTCAATTACTTCAGCTTTTAGTGTCAGATTTTACATGGTCACACCCCATACCTCTTGTCTCTCCTTTGTACGAATTTCACCTCTGACCGACTTTGTGCTTATCTCACCTGCTTCTAATTCAGTTCAATTTTATTTCCAAGGATACCTACACATGCCCTAATTTTGATAAATATACCCATGGCATCCTGGACATTGTGTTGGAGCAGGGGAGAATAATCGATAGATGATTATACCTTCACTGGAAGTCTGTCATGGGGACAAGAGGGTGGTGGATCCAATCTGGGTAAATTCACTCTTAAATCACTGTGGTGGGTAGATACATGTATTTTAAAGGAACATAACCCACCACAGTTTCCTGGGAACATAGAACATTCCTCCACATTTCTCTTCATTCCTATAGTAAATAATCCAATGGCCGGTCAGAAAAATCCATTTCTGAGACTGTCGTTATGATAGGTGAGTGGTGTCTAGACCCGTAGTTGTACTGACAAAATTATCACCCCCGTCCAGACAAACATGCAGACATATTTGTTTAAATACATGCATACTTCCTGGGGACTATGAACCATCAATGGAGGGGCAGCTGCATCTAAAATATAGGCTTTCTATCCTGTCCAGTGTTCAAGGCACTAGCTTTTATCTTCCTCCATTTCTTGTAATAGATTAAAATCCAGCAGTGTTTGAAGAAACCCTGATTAAGCAACATTGGGTTTTAGTAGTTGTTTTCAATTCTTTTTTGTATTTGTTTGAACAATCAATACACACTTACTCTGTTTGACTATGTCAAAATCCAAATAGGAAAACAGAAACCACTACAGGTATTTCTAACAGAGAGGATTAAATGCAGGTATTGGTTATGGTTATGTGCTGGAGATGGTTATGGTTATGTGCTGGAGATGCAAAATAGTTAGAACACATTACTAAAAGCCCAGGATCAGTTTCCACCAAGGGACTTTCCATGGGAGGATATGAGCTGCCTCCAGGGATCCCAGTGTCTAATCAGACCACTGCTACTGTCATATTGTCACCCTTTCCATGGCTTCCATCACCATCACTGCTGCTGGAATGGCTTCTCTCCTCATCTCCCATGCTCTCCCCACTGCAGAGCCCCCTCCCCCCCAAGCTAAGCCCATCCTGAAGAATGTTGGCAAAGGAATCTTAAAATTTAATATGTGGGGTCTCAGCCCTTGTAGGGTGAGCATAACTCAGTACAGTCTAAATGAAGCCGTAAATGAATAGTCAGTGACTTGTAAAATCTCTGTCTATAACCCCAATCCTATATCTCTATTTTGTTTAAGAAAAGTGATATGGAATCCTAATCTCTAATTCCAGTGAAAGCAAAGTACCTCCAGCAGAGTGGGTTTGGGGGATCCATAGCTGCACCTACTCAGTCTCACTTTCCTCTTCAGCCATGGCCCTTTAGGAAATTCTCCGAGTCTCAGGGTCAACAGAGTCCAGTTTGAAAATATACCTACAATCTGTTTTGTTTTTGTTTTTGTTTTTGCTTTTTCATGTCATGAAAAGGATCTGAAAGGATGTAGAATTTGTTTTTTTAAAGGCAAAGAGGAGATGTGGACAATTTTCTTTATATAAACAAGATTTATTATAAGGACATAAGGGATTAGGAGAAACTCTTCAGCTTCTTTCACGTGGTACGTAGCAGATGTTGGATAAATGTATTTGCATGAATGAAGGTCGCTGTTCATTTCTAAGATACGTGGTCACTCTAGGTCTCAGATATTCTGCTATTGGAATGCACATCTGGCCTGAGGGAGAGTGAGAACAACAGCTCAATGTAGTTTGTTGTTCAGGTTGGCCCAAAGGCCCCTTACTTTCTCAAAAGGAGGTCATGAAGGGTTGGGTTGTTCTCTTACCGTACAGAGGATGCCAGACCTGAAGATAATTCTCTTTCTATTCCAGGCCATTTCTGATTTCTACTGATTCAGGCCATGACCTCAGAGTAAATCAGGAAAGCTCAGGAATAAGTGAGTTCCCTTTGTGCTGTGTGGCAAAAAATATAGCAACATCATGCAGAAAGATCCACTTAGGTCAGTTTTCATCAGAGAGCAGGAGCTTGGCAGACCTTTACATTGTTATGGATTCCTCTCCATGAAGGACTGGCAATATCACTGGTGATTAACTTGGCAACAAGGCAACACTGTGATCCTGGTCTCAAGCATAGTTCAAATACTACCTTTTTTATGCCATTATAAAACTATAAACATGGATTAACTGTCCTCCCCCATGTTCCTGTAATACTTGCACCAGACCCTTCTTATGTCCCATATACTGGGTTGAAATTATCTTAGTGCCTATCTCTATAACTAGGTCATTAAGTCATTGAAAGAAAGAAGCATCTTATTGTATATTGTATCCCTGGGGTAGAGTCTGTGCCTGACTGCCTCTTTTTAAAATAAAAGAAGCCTTTGGGCTCAACTTAGTCACTCCCCAGAACAATTTTCTTCTGCTTTCATAGTAATGGAATGTCAGCAGGACACATGTTGCTCAAAGAAAGATTGAATTTCCCAGCCTTTCTGTTACCTAACTGCAGCCATGACACTGAGGTAATGCTCATACAATGTGAGGAGTGATGTGCTCCATTCTGGGGTCTCACTCTTCAAAGGATAGTGTTTTAGCCCCCCGGGTTGTTTCCCTCACTACTGGCCGGAAGACAGTGAGACCAGGGCACTCACTTGGATCCACCTACCCAATGGAAGACATGTGTCAGGGAAGATGGAGCTTCTTTCCAGGCTACACTGCCCACTTTCCTCTGATTGCAACACGCAGGAGAAATAAGTTCCAATATTTTTTAAGCCACTGTATGTTGGGTCTCTTTGTTAGTTTACATGCTAGTATAATTGAACACTATCATTCCAAATTTTGAATAAAAAAATTATCAACCAGGGATCTAATAGGCAACAATAATATACACAAAAATTAGAATAACTCAAGGAAGTTTTATCTATAAAATGATTATTATTTTTATAAGACATAAGACAGTGGTTGTAGGGGAACCAATGGAATAGTGCCTTGTGCAGTCTAATAGTGTCTGAGCTATCACCACTCCTAGGTCCTAAGAGGTGAGGTAAGGGAACAGTCATTCAGCCCCTGATGGAAAGATGGTTATGAAGAGTTGGAACTCTTAAGTCAGAAACCCCTTGTCCTTCAGGCAAGAAACCTCTCACTCTTCTTCCTCACTTCTCTCTCCCCTAAGGCTGCCCTCTGAAGAATAGGAAGTCAATAGGAACCAGAGCACTCAGGAGCCCTATCAATGTGAACTGTAGGGCCAGCCTCTTGGGGCAGAGAGCAGCCTAGAGAAGAATGAAGACAGACAGCCTAAGAAGTAGTTCTGCTTTAAAAAAATGCAGAAAATATAGGTACAGAGAGAATCCATTATGTTCTGCTTTTATGTCTTTATCTATATTGACACGTGGATTTTTAAAATAATTTCTAATAAGCTGCCTAATTAGAAACTCAGTGGGATTTATTTCCTCCTATTGCTGACAATGCAATGACAGATTCAATATATAATTCAGCAAACATTCCCTAGACATCCACTCTGTATCAGGTACAGGACTAACCAGTGGAGACCAGAGACTTGAGACTGGTCCCTCAGATGCTGATGGACTCAGCATATTTTCCACCTAATCTTTTCCAGCAGTTCTACTCAGTGTATCCACGGTGTTTGTGCCAACTTTTTAACAGTTTTCTTGAGAGCTGTGAAGCATGATGATAGCTGTCCGCATGTTTATTAAACTCATAGTTAGTAAATGCAGGTCTGTTGAGAGAGAACTTCGTGTTTGGCATTGACACACTGAAAACAATCAGCAAAGAACCATCATTACTGTAGCAGAGGCTTCAGAGGAAACTAAAAAGTACTCTAAGTGATATTACAATGGAAATTGTACAGGTCAGAGTTCTCAGTAGTAAGCAATAGAAACCGAATTTGACTATATTAATCAAAAGAGACTTCACCAGAAGGATATTGGGAATATACAGAATTGATGGAGCCTCAAGGATCAAGCATAAAATATAATGGGAAAAATCTAAATATATTAATTAGGTAGAGTGGAGACTCAGGTGCTCTTTATAATAAGGAAAAGCCCAAATACTGTGGAGTATGCTTTCTGGCCTTGATTCTTATTCACATATGAGTTAGGCTGGTCCACAGAGGTGGGGCAGCCCTTTCCACAACATCAATCAGGGATACAAGCCCCTTCCATTTTGTTGTTTGGCCCATCCCCAAAGATAAAGCCCTTTTTTGCAAGGTCAGACCTTCATTGTTGGAAGACCTCATTTAAGTCTGCAGAAATGGACAAAGAAAGGAGAGCAAGGGCAAGGAAATGACCCAGGGATTAAACTCCTCACTTCTGCTCACATTCCATTGTCTGAAATGTGGTCATTTGATCCTACCTAGTATAAGCAAGGATGGAAACGTAAGTCTATAATTGTCAGTCATGTGCCCAGCTTACACTTGAACAAAATGAGTAAGAGGAGGGTGGGCACAGTGGGAGTGTTAGCTGTCTCAGCCACATCCAGAGAATTCCGAAGGATTAGCCTAGTCAGAGCCATAGCAAACGTCCTTCTGCAGAAATACTTTGGTCCACGCAGGTACATGGCCACTGCCATGAGGCTGACCTCTTATTGCCTCCCATATATTTACAACCATCATTGAAAGTCTCAGAATCTCAGAAGAGACATATTGGCTTGCCCAAAATCAGCAAGTGTCCAACCACGGATACTCTGAAGCAGGAAGAGAGGGCATTTGTGCTTTCAAATTTCCTTATGGGACCCAGTGCTAACACCAATAAAAATAACCACAATGAGAAGTTCCCCAAATTGGATGCCTAGAAGAGAGTTGTTGATATAAGAAAGCTGAAACCTGCTATAAAATATTTCATTATAAAGAGGCTCTTGACTCAAAATTATCCCATTATTTTGCTTCCTTCATTTGTTTACTCATTCTACTTTTATGTATTTTCAACTGTGGCAGCTATTGGTGGCACGGTATGGAAAATATCCTTATGGGGCACCTGGGTGGCTCAGTTGGTTAAATGTCTGACTTTTGATTTCAGTTCAGGTCATGATCTCAGGGTCTTGAGATCAAGTTCCATATTGGTCTCTACACATAGCACAGAGTCTGCTTGTCTCTCCCTCTGATCCTCCCTCCCACCCCCTTCCCT
Source organism: Vulpes lagopus (assembly GCF_018345385.1). Taxonomy (NCBI): domain Eukaryota; kingdom Metazoa; phylum Chordata; class Mammalia; order Carnivora; family Canidae; genus Vulpes; species Vulpes lagopus. Next base: position 14,496,606 of record NC_054829.1, on the reverse strand, counting down.
CTCTCCAATAAGTAAATAAAAAGGAAAAAAAGAAAATATCCTTATAAATTCTTGACCAAAATTTCTGATTGCTATCAAAGGGGGAAAATGATGATTTCAGTGAATGATTGAGTATTCTTATTGACCTCATAGTTTCTAGCTCATGCCATGGAAATAACGTTCAGGTCCAGTTCCACAGCAGTAGAAAGAACATATCTTCAGCATCAGACTAACCTGGGTTTGACCCATATAATGTCATCTAGTCAAGCAAATTTCCCTCTTTGAATTTCATTTTCTCATCTATACAGTGTGATAATAATCTCACTATAGAGGGCTATTTTCAAAGCTAAACTAGAGCATGAATAACAACTGTTTGGAGTATGTTAGGCACTCAGCAATTATCAGTTTCATTCCCTACCATTTCCATCCCCTTGAAATGCTTCATTTAGTTGCCAAGATAATGTGATGTCTGCTTTAGGGATACAACATATATTCCAGTTAAAAGGCATCGTTTCTGGCCGGAAAACATATGGTCAACACACATGAATAACTTGAATTGCATAGGCAGTTTTCTAATGAGTACTTCTTCCTCGTCCAAATTACAGTTTAAGCCTGTCTGGAATTCTAAACAGCTAATAGCATGAGATCTGATTTATTTTAAGAGGTGGGTCAGAGAATGTTGCAGAGATTACCCAACCAATTGGTATCCTAGTATAATTCTCAAAAAGCTAAAAGCATGACTCTCATGCAAACACAGAATAACTATGCCCCTAATGTTTTATTCAACTTATTAATTAAGGAAAGAACCAGTAAGATGATAAAGGTGGTTTGAAGCATCTTAGGAACGCTGATGTATATAGTAAATCAGTCAAAGGAATACTGAAATTAATTTGGTAATAGATATAAAATTAATTAATGCCCTATAGAGCAATAAAACTGTAACCTTTGAGATTATCTCCTTTATTGAAGACATCCTCAAGTTATCTTGTTACTTCTCAGTGTCTGGACTCTAACCAAAGAGTAAATAGCAAAGTCAAGCAAATGTTCATTCCCCAAATGATTAAATAACCCATGCCTGAGCCTATTAAACAACATGCCAATATAATATTGAAAGGACATGGACTTTTTGCTTTATTCCCAGGTTTTAGATAATTTTTCTTAATAACAATAAGGCCATTGTTAATTGGCTATAGCACCTTACTAACAGTCTTATTTGGGTTATTAAAAAAAAATCAGTTGCACACATCACTGCTTCCAACTTTGAAACTAACTCATGGAATAATAGTCAAAATATCATATTTACTACTCAAATCATTTTCTTAAGAGATTCAACAACTCTTTTCTCTTTTCCTTTTTTAAAAAGATTTTATTTATTTATTCAGGAGAGACACACAGAGAGAGGCAGAGACATAGGCAGAGGGAGAAACAGGCTTTCTGTGCGGAGCCTGATTCAGGACTCGAATCTAGGATCCCGGGATCATGACCTGAGCGGAAGGCAGATGCTCAACCACTGAGCCACTCAGGTGCCCCTCTTCCTCTCTTTTTCTTGATTAAAATTGCATAATTCATTTTTAAAAATGGTACATAGGCAATAGACTTTTGAATAATAACAGAAAATATTAAACTCTGTAAAGTTTTCATAGAGTAACCCCAAGAAGTTATGTGCAAGAAAGCTTTCATTTGGCTGATAAGACCACAGAAATCATTGCAAACAAAGGTAAGGATGCATTTAAGGTTCACATTCTTTTAAATAAACGAGGAATTCAGATTTTAAATGACAATCAAACTGTCTGGGTAGCTCCCGGGCTGGCCTGAGGCAAAACTGTAAAATCTGCAAAGTGTGATTTTTGTGTTCTCTCTTCCTTTTCCTGGCTCCTCTCCACTTTCTCCTGCCCATCTGTCCATGACAATATCCACTCATCTTGGCTATTCAGTCTAATCTCCCATGATACTCTGCTCTGGACTGCCCTTTCTAGCAAGTGCCTCAGACATGGGAATATTCCCATCTCAGAAAATAAGAAATTCCTCTGTTCCTGTATATTTAATTCATTGTACAGGCACAAATTCTTCTGGAAGTGATTTCTGCTAAATATAAGAAACTTCTTGGGGCTGACTTGTCAATATCCTTTCCATCAAATGTAGTAATATGTGTAGATATCGTGTAGGTATAATTTACCTCATATTTGATGATAAATAAAGGGCAATCAATACTATGCCTATGTGGAGGCAGGCTTCCTCAAGATTCCCTTAATCAAATCAAACCCATAGCAGCCCTATTGGGTGGCCTTCATTGACTGATGGACTGCCTGTGCTATCTCCACCTTTATTAATGAAAAAATCTCCACCTTTATTAATGAAATCTTTTCTATGCCATGTGTCATCTTTAGGTAAAGTATCTTTTTTTTCTTTTATCTTCTCAGACGTCAGAGAATGGATGGATAGAAAAATCTTTCTATTAGAGAAGTAACTTGTAAAGGTCACTTAATAATGATGAAAATGTGGGGAACTCTCTGAGGGGAAATTCTTACTACATTTCACAACTAATGCACCTAGCATGGACCCATGCATGCGTGTAGTGTTTGGTGCTTTCTGTTTTCTCATTTTGAAATCTTCCATGTGTTTTATTCATGTCAAGCAAAAGTAAAGTTCTATTTAAGTAAACTCATGACTATGTCATAAGCATAAGTTGTTTCAAATTTTAAAAAAAAGTTGATTAAATATCTAGTATATAAAGCACTCTAGGTATTGAAAAAGTACAAACATATAATGCACCAGAGGTTCCCAAACTTTCTTGGTTCACAGCATCTTTGGTGTTTCATTAGGTTTTGTCACAGCACTCACTGAGGGAAAAGAAAGAAATAACTGAAAATTTAATGTATAAAGAAATTAGGTCTTACCAACTTATTAACTCTTTTAACAAGTTAATAGGCATTCGAAAAATAATAACATTGAAAGCAAACATAATATTGTTAAACTTTATTTGTATTTACTAATGGGATGTATATACCTGTTGAACACAGCACAAATTCCCAGATATTAGAATCAGATTACACTGCTTTTATTGAAATAAGGGTATTGATTCCCCATATAAATTTTCTTCTGTTTTTTTTTTTCAAAGTTTTATTTTATTTCTTTGCAAGAGAGAGAGTGTGTGTGTGAATGGGGGCTGGGGAAGACGGAAGAAATCTCCAAGCGGACTCCCACTGCGTGCAGAGTCCGCATTAGACTTGATCCTACACCCTGAGATCATGACCTGAGCCAAAATCAAGAGTCAGACGCTCAACTGACTGAGCCACCCAAGCGACTCATTTTTTTTGGGAGGGTATTTTTTTACCATCACAATCATCAAAAACTCAGGGTCACAAAGTGTGACCTCATGAAAAAGAATATAGTGTGATCTAGTATGGAAATTATGAACTACCTCCAGCTTGCAGTTCATGCAGTGGCCGACAGATGTCAACTCTAGCTGCTTCCCTTGAAAATTTAAGCTATGCAGCACCATGCCTAGAAAGTCACTGGAGTACAACAGTGCAGTCTGGGAACCGTGCTAATATATACCACTATATTTATTCCTAAAGAATTTACAACTTACTAAATATATTAATATTCTCAGTATCTATCATGAAAATAAAAAATACACTATTTAACACCAGCATTTGGAAAGATCAAGTTTGGCTCTAAAAAAAATGAAAAATAAATTTTAAGAAGAAAGTTGACACTTAGGTAGCATTTATTCAGGTAAGGATGGAGACTAGAGCAATTGTCATGCCAGAGCCGCAGATCATTCTGAATGTGTTGATGCAGGGCATGAGAAAGATGCTGTGGATGAAAAGGTAAGTAGAATAACCTGAGGGATGTTCATATATCTTCTAGTAAAGGAGGCAAAGCAAGTTGTCTACTCTGGTATAGGATGTGCAGCATGAGAGATGGAGAGTGGGAAGGAGTTGTCAAACAAAACCAAAGCTAAAATACAGATCCAGCCATATTTAGAATATCTTCCAGGGCTGTATAAGAAATTGGTATACATTAAAAAATAATCTAGATCTCTCATACTATCATTACTAATAAACTAGTGAGAAATATCATCCACTTCTCTTAATATGTGACAATGAAAATTACCCAAAGCAGATTTCATTTCCTTTAACATGGACCTATCAGATTAATGAGCAAAATTACCTAACTAGATGAGCAAAACATCTTGAAATTAAAGAGAAAAATCCTTATTCCATTTTTATTTCCCAAATGAATCAAATTTCCCAAAGTATTGCTGCCTACCTTTTGCCAAACCAGAATAAATTTATAAGTTCTGGCATAACAAAGCATAATAATAATTTTACCCAGACCTTTTTAAAAGTTCTTGGGTAACACTAGCATAATTTATAATTTAGCAGCTACTGGTGGATACAGTTTTAAGCTTAAGTAAAAATTATTATGCTCATACATCTAAACTTTTACTGAGACTTATCAGAAACCCACATGGCCTGGCAACATATACATACTGAGCAAGAAATTAAAGTAATCCACGAAATATTATAGCACTTCATTAAGAAGAGCCCCCCCAAGGTATTATCAACAATTCATCAGCCACATTGTAATCCACAATAATCATGACAAATATTTTAGTATTATCGTCTTAAAGAAGATGTTCTTTTTTTAAAGATTTTAGTATTTACTCATGAGAAACACACACAGAGAGGCAGAGACATAGGCGGGGGAAGAACCAGGCTCCATGCAAGGACCCTGATGCAGGACCTGATCCCAGGACCCCAGGATCACAACCTGAGCCAAATGCAGATGTTCAACTGCTGAGCCACCTGGGTGCCCCAGAAGATGAAGTTCTTGATGGACTAAAGACTTCCAAAATATTATAGTGAAAAGATGTCCATAGAAATCCCAACACTGGCCTTCAGTGTCCCGCGTCTAAAAACAGGCTGGAGCCTCATTTGTAGCAAACACCCCCATTACTAGGATATGTATGAATCATTTAAAATTACAAATAGTGAGATCAATCACCACAAACAACCATAAAGGTCTTATTGATTACACTGCTTTTATTGATGAGGAAACAGGGGCAGAGAATGTAAGCAATGACTGAAGATCATGGTCTTTAAAAGCTATTCATCTCTAATCTAGGATTTCTGACTCATTTTATATGCTTTCTAATAAATATTGTGCCACAGATGAAACAGATGATGGACCACCATATGTGATTCGAAAAGCTCTATCATGTTTTCTAGCCAATAAATACACCCTTCCTCCCCTGCTAGGAGCCCAAAGGTCTGCCATCCGGGCCATTTTCTTGGGTTAAATCGTTAGATACCTTTCAAAATGAAAATGTTAACTTGGTTGGAGATAATATATGTGCACACTTTTAACACATTTCCTGACATATAGAAAGCATTCAATAAATGCTTGTTATTACTTTTTAATGACTACATTAACACTCAATCTATTAGTAAGGAGTCATTTGTCAAATTAACTGTCATTTAGCAGAGTAGAATCAGAGAGAACAGGACAAGAAGAGATAAATTTTGATTGGGGATGGGGGAGGAACAAAAAGAGTCTGTTCCAAATTGAACACTGACTCAGAGACTCTGGCACATAGGTTGCTGCAATTCTAATATTGATGTTGTTAAGGAGAAGAGAAGGGTAAGCAGACATGCTTTACCTTCTTCAGATTTTTTCTTTGGGGCAACCATAAAGATAATTTTTATCCTTTTGTGTCCTTTTCTTTTCAGAATCTTAGTGTTGGCAATCTGCTCTTCAGCTGCTGGCTAGATGTTACACAGAGTGGCAATTGGAAGGCATTGTTAAAATTGAAAGAAAACATAAGAATCACACCACTAGGTGCTGAATTCTGGTATTCCATTGGATCATCTATGGTAACTTTAAGGATTTTAAAATGTCACCTTGAGAAGCTGGATGTGAAGCTTTGTGTGTATTTGCCTTTGCCCTTTTTTCCATTCAATGTAACTGCTTAAGCTTCCATTAACTCTCTCTCAGATAACATTTTCTAAGGGAAGTTCATAATCTGTCTTCAGCTATAATGTCTTCCATAGCTTGCAATTCCTCACCCCCAACTGTCAGGGCCATCTGCACTCGCTCTCTTCCCAAGGAAGGGTCCTTTGTGCCAAGTCTTTCTCCCCCACTTCCACGCCTTACTCCATGGAAAGAACACACAGATATAACTCTGAATTGGCAGGCAACTTTAAAACACTAGAGTTTATAATAACTCTAGATAATACGTTCCAAATCTGGTATATTTCAAATTAGATAGAGCCAGAAGAACTACTGATGAGTCATATAACAGAGAACCATACGTTTCACCGGGTCAAATCTCCTGCAGACCCAACACTACAGAGACAAACTTTATAAATAATGAATGACGTGATCACCCCAGGGAATATTACTGAATTCTTCTTATGAAGTTCAAGTAAATAAATCCTTTTCCAAAAGACTCTACTTACTAACTTTAAGAATTATACACTCATAGAGAATATGTTCTTCTACCCCTGAAAAGATTATCTACCCCTGAAAAAGTAGTTCAGAATTGTCATCGTCTCTCTACTTCCTCCTCAAATCCATCCCACCTCCGAGGGCTTTTAATATTTACTTTATCACAATAGAATATGTATCATGTCAATAGCTGTACATAACGCATTAAGGTTGCTGACTTTATTTAGAAATCAAATATCTCAGCCCAGAAATTTTATTCTCAATGACCACCCAGAGTATAAAGGAAAGGGAACAATTTCTAAAGTCAAGAATCTTATTCAGAGATTCCTAAGTTTGACTGCACATTGAATCATCTGAGAAACTTTAAAGAGTGCAAATGCTCAGATCCCTTCCTGAGAGATCCCAATGCAAATAGACAAGGGTATGGCCTGACCATATAGATTTCTACAAGCTCCTTGGTGATTCTTACATGTGGCCAAAGTTGAGAGCCACTACTTTAGAGGGAAGGACCTCCGCTAAATGTTTCACTCCCAGTGGTGCACTAACATACCAGGCCATCATTGGCATACTGCATGGACTAACGATGCATGAATAGTGAAGATGTGACCTACTGTGGGCCAGCAGCTGTGCTAAATATGTTTCATTGCCTCATTTCACTCTCAAGATAATCCTATATAGATAACGTTAAACTGCCATTTTTCAAATAGTGAAAGTAGTATGTTCCTGTCAAGATGATGAACTAGTCAAGATGAAGAACTGTCGGTTGCTTCCCCTCAAAATAAACCCCAGAGAAATGAGTGAAGCAAGAAGGGAGCATCAATATAAAGAACAAATGACAAAATTGTCAGAAGCTCTTGGGGAACTTGAGGTTCTTGTGAGCTGGAGGATGTCTATGGAAGACCAAATGGGAGGAGGGGCTATGCTGTGGTCTGGAGCAGAGGGTGGAGAGTGGGCAGAGGGAGGAAAGTTTGGAGCATGTTCAGTTCTGCTCTTGCCTCTTCTGCAAATGTACACCCATACACTCACTCCAGAGGGGCAGTCATTGACTACCCCTCACTCTGGGGATTGACAGCCACCAGTGTCCATAGAATAAGAACAGAGCAGGACAAAGACCTTGTTGGGATGATGCATTGATGAAACCGATCTTTGTGGCTAGTCACCCTTGACCCTGTGTTTCTCCATCTTCGAACTTCCAGACTTATAGGAAAGGATATTGTACCTCCCAATGATGAATCTTTTCTTTTTAGATTTATTTTTATTTATTTGAGAGACAGGGGGAGTGCACGTACATGAGTAGGGGGAAAGAATCTTCAAGCAGTCTCCCCAATGAGCATGGAGCCTGACACAGGGCTCAATCTTACCACCAATGAGATCACAACCAGAGCCAAAACCAAGATTTGGAGGCTTACCCAACTGAGCCACCCAGGCACCCCAATGCTGATTTTTTTCTTTTTTTAAATTTAAATTCAATTAGCCAACATATCATTGGTTTCAGATGTACTTTTCAATGATTGCTTATTACACCCAGTGCTCATTACATCACGTGCCCTCCTTAATGCCCATCAACCCAGTTACCCCATTCCTGCACCCACTGCCCCCCCAGCCACTCTCAGTTTGTTTCCTCTAGTTAAGAGTCATGGTTCATGGTTTTTATCCGCACCTGATGACTTCCCATTCAGTTTTCCCTCTCTTCCCCTATGATCTTCTGTGCTGTTTCTTATATTCCACATGAGAGAAACCATATGATTATTACCTTTTTCTAACTGACTTTTTTTGATCAGCATAATAAGCTCTGGTTCCATCCACATCAATCCTTTCTGATGGCTGAAAAATAATATTCCAGTGTGTGTGTGTGTGTGTGTGTGTGTGTGTGTGTATACATCATATGTTCTTTACCCATTCATCTGTTAATGGGCATCCTGGCTCTTTACACAGTTTGGTTATTGTGCACATGGCTGTTCTGAATCTTTTTTGGAAGCCAAATGTGTATTTCTTATACAAGTAGAAGCCCCGTGGTCTGACAGCAAATGAGTATTGTCAAGAGTGGCCAGTGATGACCACATCTTAGCCCATCTTCTTTACTTAGACTAAGGATTCTTAACCTGGAATTCAGATAATTCTCTTTATTGATAAATATGGAAAACTACCATAGTGTCAGTGGTACCTGTGGCTTTGTCACCAATAAGTACTCGTGTTTTCTAGGAAAGGGAAAGAACACTAAAGCTCCTAGACATCACGTAACAAGTCACACAACCAGGAATTCAAGCCACATTTTTCTGACTTCAAAGCTCATGGTTTTTGATGTACAATATGGTCTCAATGAATTCTGCACAACCACATTCACTGTTGTTTCACTAACGTTCTGTATAAGGTGTGACTTTCCAAGTAAGTAGCTACACTGATAATTAAGTCTCTATAGACCTATAGAGTTAACACCAGACAAGGGTTCCCTGTTCTGCTTCCAAAATGTTCAATGATGTTAGAAGTGCACTGCCAGCCACAGTTGGGGAAACATTCTTTTAATTACTGTGGTCTGTCCATACATTTTGTCTGGTCATTAATATTAAAGTGCAGTCAGCTGCTTTTAGGGGAGCACTCAGAGAAGGTTTTGGGGGCCCTGATACAGAATCACTCATTTCTATAAATGTGAAGGAAAAATCAGTCTTTTCATTACACAAAAAATAAAAGATTAGAAGTGAGTCAGAGACCTCGGGTGCATTATAAAGGGGGGAAAAGGAATGAAGGAAATATGAGAGAAAAGAAAAAATAAGTTTAGTAAATTTTTTTTAATTGAAAACCCTCATCTGATAAATTTAACTATAGAGACCCGATGGCAGAAATTTCAAAAATAATGGGCTACCTTCTGAATTAATTGGTCTGCATAATGTGACACTCTTGGGAGCTCAAGCAATTCATTTGTTTGCCGAACACATGCACTTTACTATTCATGGAAGGACTGAGAGACTTCTAGGAAGAGACTGCAAGTCACCTGGGAAAGTTAATGTCATCGCTTCTCTGATTAATGTGAAAGATGAAGGTGATATCCAAATCTTGAACGACTAAGAGCAGTTTTAGTCATGCCTGAAATAGCTGTCTTCATCTGACGTCAAAGGAAGATAGATCCAGAACAACCTGATTCTGCTGTTGCCTTTAAAAAGGATCTTCAAGACAATCAACGTTACCGCATGTAGGGAAGAATCCAGAATGATGTGACTTTTCCAAGTCACCCTTGTTTTATTCTTGATGCCTGCTGACCTCCATTGCCTCAGCCTTCCTCCTCCGGCAAAGGCTCTAGAGTTTTGCTGTAAATTTAGGACAGGTTGGATTTTTCCAGTTCTAAAAGGAAGATTATGTTTTCATTTCCCAAGTGAAATTTCTTCCTTTCTTGGGAAAAGAGAATCTTTGAATTAATGGAAGGAAAAACTCAAGTAACCAAATCCTGGGCATTACAGGATCATGCCCGGCTTCTCTGTTGCCTACCTCAACAACCAGTCCCACACTTCAGTTAAACTCCCAGGAGAATAGAAATAAAGATTATTAAAGTAAGTAAGTCCATAAATATTTAGTGAGCAGTTATTATGCTCAAAGCACAGCACTAGATTATTGGAATACCAAGAATACTACATAGCAACATAGTTCTTGTCCCAATTGTGACTAGGATGGGAGAAAAACAAATTCACGATTAATTTTTTAATAAAAATGTTAATGGTCTGTTTTGTGCCAGGCACTGTGCTAAGTACTCCAGATTACTTCTTTTAATTCTCATGACAGCTTTTTGAAATTGCTATTACTTATACACTTTACAAATAATAATAATAAAAAAAACAAAGACCAGGGGAAAAGAAGTCATTTTTCCAATATCACAAGCAAAAAAATCTAAATTCCTGCAGCTCTGCCTGATTCCAAAGCAGGAATTTAAATTCCTTTTTTTAAAGATATTTTATTTATTTATTCATGAGAGACACACAAAGAGAGAGAGAGAGAGGCAGAGACACAGGCAGAGGGAGAAGCAGGCTCCATGAAGGGAGCCTGATGTGGGATTCGATCCCGGGACTTGATCCTGGGACTCCAGAATCACACCCTGGGCAGAAGGCAAGCACTAAACTGCTGAGCCACCCAGGGATCCCCCCCCCTTCTTTTTTTGAATCAACTACAGGAAACAGTTTCCATGGATAGGATTCTTTATCCATTTTATTACACATATTTTGGTTTGCTGAATTTAAGTGAGAAAGGATTTATCTTGTAGAATTCACTTTTGTTTTTACCATTTCCAGATATCCCTAACATTGTCTTAAAACTAATATGTGAAACCGTAAAATCTTTTGGTAATGACACTTACTTAATTATCCCGCAGGCTGTCTTTCCATAGTCCACCTGTAAGGGCAATGAGTATAGCATCTATGCCTTTGCCTACATTACAATATTCTCTTCCTTCATCCTAGAGATTGAAACAAGACCAATTGCAATGTTGCCACTGTTTCCTTCGATATTATTTTATTTCCTAAGAAAAACAACAACCTATGAAATGAAGATATTCGCAAGAGTTTATTTTGACCTAATCATTAAAACCTGATAACATGGTTCATTTATATATTAACCATTATCCCTGGCAGAAAACCCAAACCTAAATCTAAGGATGGTCTTGCATGAGCTCATCTAAGCCATTCCAATAAGTAAAGAAAAGAATACTGATGTTTTGTTTTTTTCTTTTTTGCCATCCAGCCCAGGTGGCATAAACTTGAAAAACAGTAATGTGTGTGTCAGGGATTCAAATAAACATACCTTCTTATATCTGCCCTACAATGTAAATTTCTCTACAGGCTTTGAACTTAATCCAGCAGTGGGCAGGCCCACCCACTGTTTTCTCTCTTAGTTCACCTAGGAGAGATGATTCATGCATTGATCAAGAAAGAAACAACCATCCATCAAGGTAAGAGCCTTTGGCTGCACCAAATATCAGCAAACCTGGCCAGCATGCTCCCTACGTTAAAGTACTCTAGCACATTAATTTCAAACCTGCACCCTGTAGATATATTTGGAGCAGACTTGGGCCACTGTTCTACAAACAAATAAATCACTTGTAATAGTACCATGCAACATCTAACATTATCCACATGTATAATCCACTAAATCATCATCTTGGGGCAAATATTTTAAATACCCTGAACACTGGGGTGGGGGGAGAACATGCACGTGAGCATACATACACACACAGGCGCACATGTGCGCGTGCACGCACACACACACACACACACACACAGTATTAGTGCTAGAAGTAGTATTAATATAGTAAACTATACAATTGGGAGCATCATTCAAACACTTAGAAGAAAAAAAATCATAGGCTATTAATGTTGGAAAAGACCTGACAGCTTTTTTTGTCTTGCTTCCCACCAAATTCAGGATCCTTTTCTTTGGTATTAAAGTGGAAAGTACCTTGATCTCTGGTTTAACTTTCCATTGATGGCAATGAAACTGACACAGCCGTTCAGTACATTTCTGTTAGAAATATCATCGTCATGATAACCCCAGACTCATCTTTTGTATATTTTATCCATTAGCCTTAACTAATGCATTATATTTATATGGAAGGAAACCCAGTCCCCCTCTCATGTGACAGCATGTGTCCACAATCCTTGCTTTGACAATATCTATGGGTTTTTTTTTCCAAAGTCTTTCTCAAGATCCCTATTCTCAGCAACTCTGATCATAGCCTTGCCCCCAAATCTGTCATTTCAATCAGACTTCCTGTTCCCCCCAAAATATAGTCTTTTTTGGCATTGTCACCCAGTTTACATAGGTTTAGATTTAGCTTTAGGAAACTCACTAAATATTATTCTCAGAAAGTTTTCAAACTGGGGAGCCTGAGTGCTTCAATCACTTAAGCATCTGACTCTTGGTTTCCATTCAGGTCATAATCTCAGGATCCTGAGATTGAGCCCCGCTTTTGTCACTGTACCCAGCATGGAATCTGCTTGAGATTCTCTCTCCCCTGCACTTTCTACTCATACCCTAAAATAAATAAATATTTTTTAAAAAGTTTTCAAAATCACAAAAGAATTGCACAAATAGTTCAAAGAATCTTACAATTTCATTTGGATTCCCCAAATATTAACATCTTATATAACTAGGGTATAATTTTCAAGATCAGGAAATCATCATTGATGTATTAGTATCTTACTCTACATTTTTTTTCAAATTTCATCTATTATTCTTACTTCCTATTTCTGATGCAAGATCCAATCAGAGATCATCTTTTAAGTGAGGAATGTCAAAGTTCACAAAAAGCTCATAGTGAGTGCATCCCTCCCCATTATTTTTCTCTTTATCCTACTTCAAAATAAAAAGGGTTCTTGAGCAGAAGTTTCATTTAAATAAAACATCACTGTGATAATAGGAATGAGAAATTAGTTCAGAGAAACTGGCAAAGCCAAGGTGGTAACCATGATAAGCAGGTTTTACATGAGACGAAATCAAAGGCTATTTCATGTGAATAAAGTCAATGTCCCGCATCACTCCTGGAACTAATTCACACACAGGCTGTGATGTTATCATGGCTATAGAGAAGAGCAAGGGAATTTCAAAGAAACTCAAGGCATTAATTAAAGCAATTAAAACTTCCTTCCTCTACTATAATTAAAGGAGAAGGAACAGCCTTCTCTTTTAGTGTATGCCTGTCCTTGAGCCTTCTTCCACCAAAATGTACCAAAGGACAAGTATTCCCATCACTTAGATAAGGCAGGTGTGTGTAGGTATTCAACTCAAGACCTATGCTTGGAACAGAAATGTAGAATGTAGGCCTCCATGTAGTTTTTCACAAATTAGTGTTCCTACTCTCCTTTTAAATATTCTTAATTAAATTTTATACACATACACACAATTACATACACCCACATACATGAATTCACACACATCATCATCCTAAAGGTGTCATGTGTATTTTGCAAACTATGTTTCACTGCACAGGAAGGGCATAATTAGGCAAACCAGCTAATGACTTCATGGAAGAATTAGAAACAGCTTCTCGCTAGCTGGAGGAAAATAGTTGATTTCTGTTCCACATAATGCCCTTGATTTTGCCGGTGAAAAGATCAATCTGCCCAAAGATGCCTAGGTCCTAATGGGAGAGATAGACACATGCAGACATGACTATAAGAATTTTGAGCTAAATACAAAGCTAGAGGTGAGTCTTGGCTGCTAGATAAGATGTTGTAAAGGTAAAGGAAGAGAGCAGATAGTAAGTATCCATTATGAGGGAAGCAGTTCTGTGGCAGCCAAATTAATTAGAGGAACACATGGCTAAGCACAATTTAGCTAATGAACATTGATGACCGATATTCAACTTTTTCTTTGTTTTACTATAAATGACTCTCTTCTCCTATCAAAGGTCAGCATTCCGCTTGCACAGATTGTTTCCTCTCCCTTCTTCAAGGACACTTTCAGCAATTGCTCCTCTCTTTCCTGAATCAACAATCTTTCTTACAGTATTGGGCATTCTCATTACCATGCAATTAAGCTATTTTTTCCATCTCAATAATAATAATAAATCTCTGCTGATTCTACAGTGTCTTTTGTTTACTTCCCCATTTTTTTATTCTCCTTCCCTGAAACACTCCTCAGAAACTCATCTGTACTTGCTTTCTTCCATTTTTCTACTCTCCTTAACTCTTAATCACACTCTGATCAGGCTGTCAACTATCAGGATTACCAATGAGCTTCATGTTGTTAAATCCAGCAGTCACTCTTAAGCTACATGCCAATTATTAGAACAATTCCTGGAAAATGACAGGTGCTCCAGCATTATTTATTAGGTGCATGAATAAAAGAACATAGTTAACATATAAACAAAAAGATCTTTTTAAACTACACAACATAGGGTTGTATACTCAGAGTAGAAAGTGAGAGTAATACTTGCAAAAATTACTTTCAAAAATGCTTACTGCATGAATCAAAATTTTACCAACCAATCAACTTTTAGACATGTCAGCATAAAATATGAGTCATGCAATAAACAGTCAATGAAGCGGAAAGAAAATGACTTTCACATTCAAAGAAAGATTCATTTAAGCAGCATAAAGAAAAAAATGCTATCTTAGGTGCTTATTTTTAGGGCCAGGTAAAAGAATATCCAAGAACCCCAGAGTTGCAGAAGAATGAAATGAAGAAAGAAAGGAGAACTGAAGGATGGGGAAGAGGCTTCTGAGAAGGTTGGCTGATAACCCTAAAAACAACACAACAATAATAATACAGTTAACATCTATGGAACATTTAACTATGTGTCCAATATTTATCTACTATAATTGTGATCTTTATTTAATCTTCTTACCAACCCTTTGAAGTCATATAATTATTTTTACTAATTTTGTAGTGAAGTAACTTGTCCAAGACCATGCAGGGTATGGGCAGCTGGTATGAGATGGCACCAGGATTCAATCCCAGAGTCTAAGGACATCAGATGAGGGAACTACGGTACAGCTCAGAGTCCACCAAACACACAGAGCATTTCATAAAGCCCTCCCAAAGGCAGGTCTCAGGGAAGTGTCTCAGGCTTTTTCTCTATACCGAGACATGTACTCCTCTCTGATAACTGATGGAGTTAGTTAGTGTTAGGACATGAGTGGCACCTAAACAAGATGTGATTCAGATTATTTATGACTCTCATCTAAATCAGGACATGGTCTCCAAAGATGAAAGCCTGTGTATTAGCCCACATCACCATTATAAAAGACTCCTCCAGCAATTCATCCAAAAACAATTAATTAAAGAAAACCAGCTAATGCTTTCAACCTCCACAAATTAAATTAATTCATAATTAATAAGATAAGCAATCCACTAGGCTATAATCATTTAAACCAGTAAAGCAGGGTAATAATAAAGTAATCAATTTTATCTCTTATAGAAAGAGACCTTAACACATAGTTTATTTATGTGAAAGAAATATGGTCAGCAACCTGTGGGGAGAGAATGTAAGAAACGAATTAACGGAAGGGATCCTTGGGAGAGAAATTTTCTTGTTTCAAAATCAAAAGAAACTGACATCCAATTCTTTAACCTGAATATAGATAATTGCTAAATAGCCTACTGCTGATGATCTCCATCTATGTGTTAGAACACAGGCATAGAATTTCTTAGTATAGCATTTAATGGAGGCACAATTTATATGGCTATGAAAGTGTCATTTGGGAAGAGCTGTTTGCAAAAATTATATAATTATGCCTAAAACTTGTATTTAAGAGCACAACAGTGATCAGAAGAGTTTATAAAAAGCCTAATTTATACAAACAGTAGAATAGTGGTTACCAGGGTCTGAAGGGGTGGGGGACATGAGGCAATATTGATCAAAAAGTGAAAATTTCCCATAAGAATGACTGAATTCTGGGGATCTGATGTACAGCATTGAAATTATAGATAACAATGTTGTACTATTGCACTTGAAGTCACTTTAAGAATAGATCTTAAATGTTCTCAACGCACTCACAATGATAATTATATAATGTGATACAGGTGTTAGCTAAGACTGTGTTTGTTAGTTGTATTGCAATATACAGTTGTATCAAATCAACAGGATGTGCAGCTTAAAGTTGCATAATGTTATATGTCGATTTTATCTCAATAAAGTGGGAAAAATTAGAGTCCATCAAAGAAGAAATTTTAGAAGTAAAGACTAACATATGGTTTAAGGACAGGAACAACTGGGTGAGATTTGAGGGAGGTACAGGCCAGTTTAATAGAGAGTCACATAGCACCTCAAGATTTTGCAACTTTGTTCTAGGGGAATGTGACAGTAGATGTTACCATAAGAATAATTTCATTGAGAGAGAATCAGTTAAAGTATCTTTATTTTTTATATTTTATTTATTTGTTCATGAGAGACACAGAGAGAGTAGATAACCCAAATAGGCTGAGGGAGAGGCAGGCTCCCTGTGGGGAGCCTGACAAGACACTCGATCCCAGGACTCTGAGATCATGACCTGAGCTAAAGACAGACGTTCAACCACTGAGCCACCCAGATGCCCCTGGTCAAAGTAATCTTAATAAAAGAAAATATTATTGGTCATTGGGATGATCGTTCAAAATATCAGATGAAATATCCACAACCACATCTCACCATGCATGATCCAAAGCTAGGTTCACACCGAGTACCAGAAATCAGGACTATTGATGTCCTCTTGCCAAACTCTATGTTCTTCCCTCTTGTATGGACATATGTGGAAGCTGTGGTCTTTCAGTGACATCTCTTTAAGTATGTGTCTGCTCATCTAGCATTCAAGGCTATTTTATTTCTATTGTTAGAGTTTGCCAACACCAGGTCAATCAGTCGGGGTATGTTACAGATTAAACACTTGGTATGTTCATAAATTAGCTATAATGTTTTCGACTAATTATTAAAATTCTGTGTTGGAAATAATGTTCAGCAAAATTTCCTCAATGTTCTTTTCTAATACTCTAGGCCCACATTAAAAAAAATGTAGTAAAAAATCTTATTTCAGATTGGAGCAGGAAAAGATTCTCTTGTTTCTATAATAACTTTCTTCAGGCTAATTTACATACTATGTATTTCATCCAATGTAAGTTCTTGGATTTTTAATAAATTTATACAGATGTGCAGTCATCAACAAAATCCAATTTTAAAATATATCCATAGTCCTTGTGGATTATCTTCAGTCAATATCCCTTGCCTCTCCCAGCTCCAGGAATTCATTCATATTCTTACTGTCTCTACAAATTTGCTCTTTCTAGCTATTTAATCTATATTAAATCAATGGGCATGTGATCTTTCATGTTGGCTTATTTTACTTAACATCACATTTTTGAAATTCATTCATACGTAACATGTATCAATGGTTTATTACTTTTCATTGCCAAACAGTTTATTTCTATGTATAAATACACCACATTTTGTTTATCTGTTGATAGGCATTTAGATTGTTTCCAGTTTTTTTTTTAAAGATTTATTTATTTATTCATTCATGAGAGACACAGAGAGTGAGGCAGGGACACAGGCAGAGGGAGAAGCAGGCTTCATGCAGGGAGCCCAATGTAGGACTCGATCTCAAGTCTCCAGGATCACACCCTGGGCTGAAGGTGGTGTTAAACCGCTGAGCCACGCAGGCTGCCCTAAAGCTATTATGAATAATACTTCTAGAAACATTTCTGTATCAATCTTCGTCAGGACATTTGTTTTAATTTTTTCCAGTAAACACCGAGGAGAGGAACTGTTGGGTTTTATGGTAAGCATACATTTAACATCTCAAGAAACTGTCAAATCTTTATCCAAAGTGGTCATACTATTTTTATTTTCTTAGCAGCAATGTATGGTGATCCCAAGTTCTCCAAATATTCACCAAACCATGATATTTGCAGTCTTTGGAAAACATTGCCATAGAGGGTATATAGATTTAGATGTATTGCATGATCTACATTGGGGAAATTTACATTGTTCCAATGGCTCATGATTTTGAGAAGCTTTTCATTTGCTTACTAGCAATTTTTATCTCCTTGTATCATCTTTGGTGATGTATCTATTCAAATATTTTGTTCAATTTTTAATTGGCTTTTTGTCTTCCTATTAGCCAGTTGTAAGAGTTCTTCATTCCAAATATGAATTATTTTTCAGGTACATAATATTCAAATATTTTCTTTGATCTGTGACCTGTCTTCATCTTCTTAGTGGTGTCTTTTGAAGAGAAAAAGTTTTCATTCTGGTGATGAAGTCAAATTTATAAAATTCTATTTTATGGGTGAACTAAGAATTTTTGCTTAATTCAAGGTTAGAAATATCTTATTCTAGGTATTTTATAGTTGTAGCACTTATATTTAGATTTGTATTCCACTTCGAGTTCATTTTAATGGTGTATGATTTACCAACAGAGGTTCCTATTTTTACAAACATATATCCAAAATTGTTGTAGTGCTATTTGTTGAAAAAACTGCCTTTTCACCATTGAAATTTCTTTGTATCTTTGTTGAAAATCAATTGATTATGTGTAGGCCTATATCTAGACTCCTTATGGTGTTCCATCGTTCTATAATAAGCCTATGCTTTCCCCAGTACCATGGTATTGCAATGGCTTTATGAATCTGGAAACCAGGTAATATGTCTTCAGGTCTCTACTGTGCATGCATAAAAATTTCCCATCAGCCAGGGCTGTGTGGCAAGCTTGTCTAGCCTTTTTAAGGCTTTCTTGGTTCCTGGATCTTTCTTCAATTTATAGTTGGCCCAAACCCCTAACTAGGTCTACAACCCCAGGCTAACAGAGCTGTGTGTTTTCCCCATTTGTTTTCTACCAAGTTTGCTGTTTTTCCCAACAATGCCTGGTGGGCATGAGTTTTCACTCTCTGCTCCAAATAAAACCTGGCCCCAGTGGCAGCAAAACTTCTTGTTTTCATAGCCAATCCTGCCCCGATAAAACTACTTTGCAGAATGATTTGAGAGGGAGAGGAATAGAAACAGCCATAGGCAACAAGACTATAGACTTCCACACTTCAATAACTACTCCTCAATTTGTTGTTTACCTAAATTGATTTCCAGAGCACTGAAATGGTTATTTTTCACAATTTTGTTTGGTTTTATATTTGTTTTATTGGGTTTATTTATTTATTTATTTATTGCAAAGATTCACTGAGCTCTATACATTACCAAGGCTGGAAATTCTGCCCCATGAAAAATATGTTTAAGATATATTTCCAAAAACTGAGCCAGTTACCTCAAGGAGAAAAGATTGCTGAATAGAGTTCCTAGTATCCATTCTTGGTTTTACATTGATAAATATGAACAGATGACCAAACATCACCAGGTGTCTAATTTGTTAGGTAGTATTACAAGTAGAAGGGACAAATTTATTTTTTAAATTAACAAACTGAATAACTTACCTTGATTTTAAAAAAGGAAGGGTATAGACATATTCCATTCACATATCCAGAGATATTTGAGAAAATATTTCATCCATGAGACCAGTTGGTATGAAAAAAGAGCAATTAGGACTAAAAGTCTCTAATTGGTGAAATTAAAATCATATGGGACAGAAAACATATCAGAACATGGAGAAAAGGGATAAAGAGAAAGATAACATGATAGAAAAGCAAGAGACATAGAAGACCAATATCCATCCAATAAAACTTCAAGAAGATAGAATGAAAGAAATGGAAAAGAGAAAAATAATTAAAGAAATAATAGAAGATCATTTTGAGAGCTGAAGAAATAAGTCTATATCTTGAAAGGGCCTACAGGGGCTGAGTAGAATAAGTGAAAGAAAACCAGAAGTTACAGAACACTGATAAAGGTACAGAACATTGTAGGAGAAAATATCCTTAAGATTCAAAAGTGAGGCAAGGGTAAGTGTATGCATCTTTCTATATAACAGGAAGTAGATTAATATCTACTTTCTCATCCACAGTGATCATAAGTAGAAGACCATATATTGCCTTTATATTTCTAAGGGTAATTGATTTAGAATTTTATTTTTAAAGATTTTATTTATTTATTCATGAGAGACAGAGAGAGAGAGAGAGAGAGAGACACAGGCAGAGGGAGAAGCAGGCTCCATGCAGGGGTCTCCAGGATCACGCCCTGGGGTGAAGGAGGCGCTAAACCGCTGAGCCACCCAGGCTGCCGATTTAGAATTTTAAACCCAATTAGGCCTCTTTAAAGAGTAAACACAAAATGCATTTCTGAACATCCAAGTGCTCGAAGTCTCCACCATACACACACCCTGCTTTCAAGGCTGCTGGTTTAGATAGATAACTTGGTGAAACATCTTCACTGCTCACACACCTAAAAGAGACAATGAGGAAGGTAGCACTCCAAAGAAAATATGTGTTTGTGCTCATTTTTTCTACTTCATGGATCAGGCAAATTAGTCTTTCTATTTTCTACAGCCAGTAATTCTCTGGTAATAAGGGGGAAAATATATGAAGACTTCATTAAACATTAGCATTTTAGGAATTGCTGATAGGTTTTTTGTTGTTGTTTTAAATTTTGTTTCAGATAATCAACCAGGAATGTATTTGTTTCTAGGCAAAAAAAAAAAAAAAGAAAAAGAAACAAGAAGAGAGTCCTTTACAAATCACTTAAAAAGCTGCACTTCATTTGGCCAATCTCAAGGCTATCTGAGATGATGCTAATGGAGACCTAAAATAGCTATTAAATAAGAATACAATGCAAAAGAATTTTTAAAAGCACCCTATTTGCAAAGCATAGTCTTTGACTCATTAGGAGAAAAATCAATGTTAGCTTCATTTTTATTTATTCAATTTTAGTTTCCTGGATACTTCTAAATCTGTGCAGAATATCACCTTCACATCCGAGAGGATCATTTTTGTATCCTCTGTTACAGAAATATACCGGTAAACTCAAGTTGTTTTGCCGCTTTTCAGTTACTAGAAACTTTGGAAAGGTAATTTTTCTTAGATATACAAGTGCAAGGGGAAAAGGCTATCCATCAGCCCAAAGACATAGCAAAGGTTGGCAGTTGGCCCTTGTCAACCTTGGATTCCCAAGAAACATGTCACATTCCCATTCTGAAAAAAAAATTAACACCTGATCTTTAAAAAAGTTTTAAAAGTATGCAGTCAATTTTCAGTAAAACTTTAATTAACTTTGGTCTCCAAGCATCTTTCAGGCTGGTATGCACCATTAGCTACATATACGTAAGATATTGTTTGTATTTGAGAAGAAACAAAATGGAACTCCATTAAGATTTACCTAGAGACAGTATACATGAGGCTTTTCACATATGCTTTTGTTTAATCCCTGTAATATCTATATAAGTGCTAATAGTCTTTGTATTAGAGTTCTCTAGAGAAATAGAACCAACAGGATGTCTATTTTTATGTATATACAGAAAGAGACTTATTTTAAGGTATTAGCTGACATAAGCATGGAGGCTTGGTGAGTCAGAATCTGATGGGAGAAGCTGACAGGGTGGAGACTCAGTAGAAAGTTGTAATTCAAGCTCAAAGGCAGTCAGACTTGAGACCCAGGAAGAGACAGTGTTGCAGTTGAAATCCAAACATTATCTGATGCAGAATGCAGAATTCTTTCTTGTTCAGGGGAGGTCAGTCTTTTGTTGTTATTAGGCTTCAACTGATTGAATAAGGCCCACCCGCAATATGGCAAGCCATCTGTGGTCTTCAAAGCCCATCAATTTAAATGTTAATCTCATCCAAGGATGCCCTCACTGAAATACCCAGTCATGTTTGACCACATATCTTCATATCATGGTCCAGTCAAGTTGACAAAAATTAATCATGGGAGTCACATGTTGTAGAAGAGAAATTAAAGATCAGAGATTTTAAGTAATGTATCAAAAGTCACATGTGTACTTAGGGGAGAGGCCTGGTATTCATAGTATAGCCCTGACTTCACTGAATTATAGATTCATTTTGCCCTCCTTTTCTATTACATTATCAACTATATGAGGTCAGGATCCACATCTGTTTTTCTCATCATTATATTATGATTGCCCAACACAACTGCTGGCTCACAGTAACCACTAAGGAAATATTTGTTAAATGAATGAGAGGCTGGGAGAGATTTTCTATGTTGAACTCAGATTCAGAGTGTGTACCATCCATCCTAACTATTACTTATATTGACTGGAAGGCCAACATGATGCTATGGGTTATATCCCTTAACACTTACTGAACTAACTTATAAACTGGAAATTCTGGGGACCCCTGGGTGGCTCAGTGGTTTAGCGCCAGCCTTCGACCCAGGGCGTAATGCTGGAGTCCCGCATCAGGCTTCTTGCATGGAGCCTGCTTCTCCCTCTGCCTGTGTCTCTGCCTCTCTCTGTGTGTATCTCTCATGAATAAATAAATAAAATCTTTTAAAACAAATAAATAAATATACAAACGAACAAACTGGAAATTCCATACAAATTTCATTGATTTGTTTGTTTTATGGTTTTGTTTGGTCCACCCATCTATCTTCTATGGAAAAGTTTACTGATTATTAACCACAAATCAAAAAATTCCCAAATGCCCCTTCTCCTCATGCTCACTATCAGACCTCCAACTCTGAAGGTAACCACTTTCCTGATGTTAACACTATAATGTGGCTTTGTTTATATTTTAACTTTATATAAGTGGAGACAAAAAATATATGACTTTTCACATCAATATTATATTTGTGAAAAGCATCTATTTTGTTTTGTATCAGTATGTTGAAGAGGTATTGTAGTCATTGCTGTATAGACTTCCACTGCTTAGGTATATCACAATTGATTTATCTAATTTCTTTACAGATAAACGTTTGAATCATTTCTAGTTTTTTTTATTGCAAAGAGTGTTATTATGAGCAATCTTGATCTAATATTTTTGAGCATATGCATGTACTTCTGTGAACATACTCTGATAAGTAGAATTTCTGGATCAGGGGATCCCTGGGTGGCGCAGCGGTTTGGCGCCTGCGTTTGGCCCAGGGCGCGATCCTGGAGACCCGGGATCGAGTCCCACATCGGGCTCCCGGTGCATGGAGCCTGCTTCTCCCTCTGCCTGTGTCTCTGCTTCTCTCTCTCTCACTGTGTGCCTATCATAAATAAATTAAAAAAAATTTAAAAAAAATTAAAAAAAAAAAAAAAAGAATTTCTGGATCATAGGGCACAAATATGATTAGTTTCAGTATATACTACTAAAAAAGTTGTCCAAAGTGATCAGTGCTATTTTATACTCACCAATCATATATGAGAATTACATGTGCTTTGTTTATCTATTGATAGTTGGTATTATCTGATTTTTCAATTTAGCTATTTCATTTGGTGTGTAGCAGTATTTAATTATGGTTTTGATTTTTATTTTCTTTGTGATAATTGTCGGAACATTTTTACATGTTTATTGACCATTTGGATATGCTTTTTGTAGGTTAGTTTTTGGTTTTCATTGATTTGTTGAAACTCTTTATAAATTCTAACAAATATTTATGCACTCCAAGGTCGTGAATACATTCACCTGTTATTTTTTAGAGGCTCTATTGTTTTACATTTCATATTTTATTTTTTTAATTAATTAATTTCTTTATTCACGAGATACAGAGAGAGAGAAAGAGGCAGAGACACAGGCAGAGGGAGAAGCAGGCTCCATGCAGGGAGCCTGATGTGGGACTCCATCCGGGGTCTCCAGGATCAGGCCCTGGGCTGAAGGCGGCGCTAAACCGCTGAGCCACCTGGGGCTGCCCTACATTTCATATTTTAATCTGTAATGTATTTGGAATTGATTTTTGTGTATATTACTTCCTTTTTATTTATTTTCATGTATATTTATATGAAAGCATTTAGCAGAAAGCCCAGGACAACAAATAAATAACCAAACGTGAGATAAATGTGAGAAATCTATGTTAGTATAACCATAAGTCTATGGAAGTAGATGGAACAAAAATGGAGATAAACTTCAAACAAATGGTCCTCTACATTTTCCTTATTAATAAAAGGAGAAATATCCCTCACCAACTCATCAAAAAATAAGACCATCAACTTATGACAAAATATTACATTATATAATCTTCATGTGATATCATGATTTACCCAAGCCCTAAATCTGTGAGAAGACAATTATTATCTATCAAAATATATCCTCTATCAACTTAAAATAGAGAATAGACTAGGCACAGTGTGTGTGAATCTTCTTTCTCCTTTTATCTCTCTCTCATTTTTATTATCATTTGTATTTTTCATAATAAAAGTAATACAGGACATTGTCAATTCTTGGTAAGTCATAAAAATGTAGTTTTGAGGTGTAAAATGTTTCCTCTAGGAAAATCTCAGTTGCAAATAACAATAAAAATCAGTCCAATATTAAACTACAGTAAAACAAAGGAAGAGGAGCTTTGAAAATATAATCCAACAGCTTTATCACATACATAGAAGCTTTTTTTCAAAAATAAATTGTATTCTTAGTAAAAGTTGTAATACAAAGTGTAAAACTCTTTTCCTTAAACAGGAAAAGGAAAAAAAAAAGCTTTCAATTAGCAGACTAAAATGGGAAGCTGGAAAAAGAAAACAAGCTCAGCATTTAGCCTTCTGGGAAAAGGAATTGCAAACAAACAAGAAAGTTTAGAAAGAAGATGTATTTAGCCTTTGCCTTTTAAATAATGCCTTGGTATTACACTGCATTTAGTTCTCACTGTAAAAACTTATCTAACCCAAGTTAATTACATTTCCAATGATAGTTGTGAGAGCAATTGCCAAGATTTACTACATAAATGACATATAAATTTAGTTGCAGAATAATTAAGTCAGAATTTCAGTCCATACATTAAGCAATGGAAGCGTAATTACATTCTTATGGATTTAAAACTTCACTTGCAATTCTTTAAAAATGGGTTCAACATAGATTCAGACTGCATTCACTTTCATTTATGACTTCTTTTCTTTCAATTATAATAGGGGGAAAAAACAATAATTTAAGTAGCTCTTGGTAGGCCATACCTGCATGATATATATATATATATATACACATCTGTGTACATTTCATGCTGATGACAGTACCAAGGGGTGGCTGTAGAGATTGGGATGACTGAGAGGTTTTGGCCTCCCAATGAATTGCATTAGTGTCTCCTCCTTTGCTTTCCCCAAAAGCCTTTAATTTAAAAAAATATATCCTTGCCAGAGCACCTGGGTGGTTCAAGTGGTTGAATGTCTACCTTTGGCTCAGGTTGTGATCCTGGGGTTGTGTGATTGAGTCCCGCATCAGGTTCCCTGCAGGCAGCCTGCTTCTCCCTCTGCCTGTGTCTCTGCCTCTCTCTGTGTCTCTCACGAATAAATAAAATTAAAATAAAATCTTAAAAAAATACCCTTACCACATTAGTGGAGGTCAAAGACAAGCATCTTGAATTTCCAACCGGATTTCTGCTCCTACTTCATCCCATATAAATGGAGGATATTCAGACGCCACCTCTGGAGTTCAGATCCCAGTTAAGTCTATGTACTCCTGTTTCCTTACCAATCTACTCATAGGTTTGAACCACTTTTTAAAAAGTTTTTTACATTTCTTACTATTATTATAATTGTTGTTATTTTCTGGATAGCCAGATCCACTTTATATTCACTATTTTTATTCTGGAGCTAGTAACTGAACAGGTGACTCTTTTTATCTGCAGTACTTCATCTTTTACTGCTCCCTAGTTCCACAAGGTAAGATAAGAAATAGGTTTCTCACCCAGAGGAGGAAATTTTAGTGTACATTGACTACTATCATTTGGTAAGCAATTGTTCTTTAATCCTAAAAAAAAAAAAAAAAAAAAAAAACTACAGTTATTTAATGATTGTATAACAAGACTGATTAAGCAACAGTGTCAATTAACACATTTAATGCAGAGGAAGATGATATCTAGCACTTAGTTGATATCCTGTTATTCTTTTTTTTTTTTTTTTTTTTTTTTTTTTTTTTTTTAATTTTTTATTTATTTATGATAGTCACAGAGAGAGAGAGAGAGAGGCAGAGACACAGGCGGAGGGAGAAGCAGGCTCCATGCACCGAGAGCCTGATATGGGATTCGATCCCAGGTCTCCAGGATCACGCCCTGGGCCAAAGGCAGGCGCCAAACCGCTGCGCCACCCAGGGATCCCGATATCCTGTTATTCTTAAGTTATATGATGAATAAAAATAAAGCTAGCTAATAATTTACTTTCCTATTCTTTTCACTTGACTACCTAACAGCTAAGTTTTCTATTCCCACTGTGAAGTCTCATTTACGTTTCTCCTAGCAACCAATTTATATTTAATCATGTCCAAGATCGGACTTACAGAGAGGAAAAAATTTAATGGTAATATCTGAATCACAAGGTAGGCAGACAAAAAGGCCAAGTTTGCATTTATGTGCTTTTGTGTGTAGAACCAAGTGACAGGTTGGGATTAATATTACCATAGCTTCAACTGACAGGTGAGCCAATCATTTCATGCACACACAATTCTCGTTATTGTAAGAAAGGTCCTTGATCCAACAGTAGAGACTTTGCCTGAGAGCTTGTGAGAAATGTAAACTCTCAGGCCCCATCCCAGACCTACTGAGATATGTACAAGAGTCCCCAGGTCATTCGAATGTTCATTACATTTTGAGAAATGCTCAATTCTTTGTGTCTTTTTACATGCCTTACTGATGAGTCTTTCATCACCACCTCAATAGGTGGAAAAGCCAAGTGCTTGGTAGTTATTTCCCCATCAGTACACAGCCCACTTCGTTCTGAAGTTTCAAATCCCCCAAGTACAATGTAAACCGCCCCCCCCATCTAGTCATCACAGGGTGATTATTCCTTGTTTTGACATTCTCTTTGTATAATTGAAATAACAGACGCTGAAGATATGACTAACCCTGGGACTAAAAAATCAATGTTTACTCTTTTCCTTCAATTGTAAAATTGCCACAAAGGCACCAGAGGATTCATTTTGATTTAATTCAATAAACACTTTGAGGCACCTACTCTTGGTCAGACCTTGCTTTAGGGGCTGGAGATCCCACCCTGTGGAATTAATTCACTGTCTATCATGGAAAACAGCCTCATTAACAAAGCATCAAGATTCAGATTTGGGGATGCCTGGGTGGCTCAGTGGTTTAGCGCCTGCCTTTGGCCCAGGACCTGATCCTGGAGTCCCTGGATCAAGTCTCGCATTGGGTCACCTGCATGGAGCCTGCTTCTCCCTCTGCCTATGTCTCCACCTCTGTGTGTGTGTGTCTCTCTCATGAATAAATAAATAAAATCTTAAAAAAAAAAAAGGATTCAGACTTGCCAGGGGAAGGAGCAGAAAAGGCTTTACAGAAGTGGTATCTGAGCTGGAATTCTAGGAACAAATAGGAGCTGGGGTCAGAGTGGGAGGGCATTTTGGGCAGAAAGCACAGAAGCACGAAACAGCTGAAGATGTTTTGGGGACCTCGATTAGGCCTTCCTGTGGGTAAGGCTGGAGAGAAAAACAAGGCCAGCCCACAAGAATCGTGATGATCAAAGATTCTAGATGGTTTTTAGACATTCCTCTAAAATGTAAAGCTTTTTTTTCCCCCAATGTTGAGAAAACCATAGCACAGAATTAAATTATAAGCTCTTTGGAAATGGTTCAAGAAGTTTTCTAGTCTTCATTCCCATAACTCCAATGAAATCTTAGCATTATTTGCAATCTTGAAACAGTAGCTTCTGACTTGTTAACCACCTAAAACTCTTTTTTTATGATTAAAATGTTTCACAGAAGATCCCCTGATGGCTCAGTCAGTTAATCATCTACCTTCAGCTCAGGTCATGATCTCAAGGTCCTGGGATCAAGCTCTGCAATGGGCTCCCTGATGCAGCTTCTCTCTCCACCTGTCCTGTCCTTCCTATCTCATGCTCGTGTTCTCTCATAAATAAATAAATAAAATATTTACATCAATCAATCAATCAATCAATCATCCAACAGAGAGTTCCTGTTTTTCAAGGTTTTCTATACCAAAAACATTGAACTTGTTATGCATGGCCTTTATGGCCCAAATGATGGATGCATTGTTTGCATAAGAATTTTGGAAATAATTGACTGTCTTTGAAGGCCTGGCGGTCAGGAACCATTGATGCCATCTGGAATAATCCTTATTTGGGTACAGAATTTTCCCTTTGGCTCCCTGAGCAGTTAAGAGCCTCCCTCCTACCTCCAGCTCTCTCATCTAGCTCTACAGATGCCTGTGCCAATAATTTTAAGATTGCTTGAACATGGGACGCCTGGGTGGCTCAGCGGTTGAGCGCCTGCCTTCAGCCCAGGGCGTGATCCCAGAGTCGCAGGATGGAGTCCCACATTGGGCTCCCTGCATGGAGCCTGCTTCTCTCTCTCTGCCTGTGTCTCTGCCTCTGTGTGTGTGTGTGTGTGTGTGTGTGTGTGTGTGTCTCATGGATAAATAAAATCTTTTAAAAAATTAAAAAATAAAAAATAAAAAAAAGATTGCTTGAACTTAAGCATGCCTAAGAGACAGGATCCAAGAAGATAGACTGTCACCTAATAAAATGGAGAGAATTCATACAAATAGATCCAACAAAGGTCTTAATACCTATAACAGGACTTTTTTTTTTTTTTTTTTTTTTTTTTACTTATTCATCTGGTCATTCTCCTCCCACAATCTTCTAAGTTGCTTTAAGGACAGATCCTTTAAGAGAGTCTATTTCAAACCCATTTCTGTATCTCTAGCCCTTAGCCCAGTACTTGACATGGTAAGCACTTAGGACACTTCTAGTGAGCTACTTGAATAATAACATGCCTAACATCATAATTCACATTTATATGTGTGTCAATTTGTTGTTTCCTTATAAGAATAGGGGAGGAGGAGATGTTTTTATCCAAATCTGTGATTTTTTTTAATAATAAATTTATTTTTATTGGTGTTCAATTTTCCAACATACAGAATAACACCCAGTGCTCATCCCGTCAAGTGCCCCCCTCAGTGCCCGTCACCCATTCACCCCCACCCCCCACCCACCTCCCCTTCCACCACCCCTACCTAGTTCGTTTCCCGGAGTTAGGAGTCCTCATGTTCTGTCTTCCTTTCTGATATTTCCTACCCACTTCTCCCTTCCCTTCTGTTCCCTTTCACTATTATTTATATTCCCCAAATGAATGATTAAATATAATTCTTGGAGGAGATTTTTTTTTAACAATGTATGACCAGTAAACCTACTAAACCCCTTAGGCCCCTAAATCCCAGAGGAAAATGGAAACTGAGGCAAGAGAAGAAGAAAAAGAGATGAAACAAAGGAATGCCAGTGTTGCCTTCCTGTAATGTCTGAGGGAGGAAGTCTGAGACATGAACCAGAGTACCCTGGGTACCACACAGCACGGTGCTGAGGAAGAATGGGCCTTTCTGCAGGCTGAAATCAGAGTCCAACTAAATAATCCTCAGAGGTACTGCTTAGAGTTTAAGAAGGAGGATTTTTTTTTTAAGATTTTATTTATTTATTCATGAGAGACAGAGAGAAAGAGAGTCGGAGACATAGGCAGAGAAAGAAGCAGGCTCCCCATAGGGAGCCTGATGTGGGATTCAATCCGGGGAATCCAGGATCACTCCCTGGGCCAAAGGCAGATGCTCAACCACTGAGCCATCAAGGCGTCCCTAAGAAGGAGGATTTTAAGACAACCAAGGGAGCCAGTCTTTAATACAGCAGAACTAAATGTTTTCAATTGTTAGGCTCAGAACACTGCACAGGCCAAGGGCAGAAATAGGCTAAGGTTTAAGATAAAGGAGACCTAATAGTACTCATATTGGCATCATGCCTCACAACCAAAATGCTTTCATGTTCATTTTCCTTGGATTCTACGACTCACAAACCATCTAGAAGATGGATATTCTTATCTCATTTTGCAGATGAGGAAATGTAAGCTCAAAAAGGGAGGAAAAACTCGTCCAAAATCGCATTGCTTTTAAACAGTAGAGTGAGATGAAAATTTGGGTTATTGCCACTAACCAGTCAGAAATGTCGAAAGAAATGGGCGGGAAGGAGGCCATGGACAGGTGGCAGAGATGTGAAAGGGAAGGAGTCATTCTCCCCTGTTTATGATTTGTTTAGGGGAAGAGGGCAGTTCTTAAGCTTTGAGTTGACTCAGTGCAGACTACTAATATCCTGGGAGGTTTTTGGAGGTGTTTAACAAAAAGAAAAAAACCCTCGATATCAACAATAATAATTTTAGGGCTCCTGGGTGGCTCAGTCAGCTAAACACCTGACTCTGGCTCAGGTCATGACCTCAGGATGCTGAGATCAAGCCCCATTGTCTTCCAGCTCCCCACTCAGCAGGGAGTCTGCTTGTCCCTCTCTCTTTGCCCCTCCCTCTACTTGTGCTCTTTCTCTCTCTGAAATAAATATATAAAATCTTTTTAAAAAATAATAATTTAAAGAAATTAAAATGATGTATATATTAAATAACTCTCTGAACTTGTAATATGCAAAATATATTGTACACTTCCAGGAGGCTGGCTATGTCATAGTCAGCATTTCCCAAACACTTCATTTTCATAGATGGCTATAAACATCTTGCTGAAACTATGAAACCAGAGGAATGGTGAGCTAGCAGAATGATAAATCTGAGCATGTGTGGCATGTTGCTAAAGACAGAAGCACAACACTAATGCAGTGGCATTGCCTTCTCCGCAGACTACAGGGGTTTGCAGAAGCAGCATCCCTCCAGATTACCTCTTTGAAACAAGCTTCATGCAGGATGTTCTTTCTCTTACTCTCCAGTTTATGGCTACCTGAATATTCAAGGTTTGTCACAAGCACTATACCTTTGACCTGCAGGCAAATCCCAAATTTTCCAAGATGAGGGACCATGACCCCCATCTACTTTTATTCCCCATAAATACAGTTCATGAGAAAAGTAAACTGTTGACATTTATTGTACAACTATTATTTTCTGTACTTCCTTCACACATAGGAATTCAAAAGTGAATGAATCAATGTCATTGTGGTTAAATAAGATCTAGAATGAAGTCCTTGGTCATTTGCGATCATTCGAAAAAAATCAAGGCAATTTTTCTTTCTCTTCATTTAAAGAGGCAGAAAAGTGGTCAATGATAAGTAAGTTTTCCCAATGATCTCTGGCAATTTCGACCTTAGGATTTAATCACTTATATATGGGGGTCTCCCTTTATAATTCAATTTCAGTTTAATTTGTAATTATATTTCTGTATTCATGAGCACTGAGGAACAAAGATCAAGGATGGTGCTCAAAGGCAACACTCTGGGGTGTTTGAAGGAGGTTCCATACTAGTGGTACTGGGTAATTTACCCTCATATCAATGCTTTAAGAATGGACTCTGGAATATTCACTGCTTGCACGAGTAATCATAACATCAATTATTACTGGAATAGTCACCACTTTTTGAGGCCTTACCAAATCCCAGCCACTATTCTAAGCAATTATCCTTGTAGTAAGTCATTTATCTTCACAACGCTAATGAAGTAGCTATCCAAACCTTTATAGAGTGAGAGGAACTGGGGGTCAGAGTCTTTAAGTAATTCACCTGAGGTCCCATAACCAATCAATGTAGTTGACAGGCTAAAGTTAAAGAACAAAAAGCACCCATTACAGAGTCCGGGGACATGGGCTTTGCCTTGAATCAACAGCAACTTCTCAGTTCCTCCATCTGCAACATGAAGACATTTACACTAAAATGAGATCCTTTAAGGTCTCAAAATCAAAGTTAGACTGAGGGACCAGGGTTAAAGGAGTGAAGGTGCAGGGATCACACTTGTGTTGAAAACTCCTGATGGGGAAAAAAATGCAAATTTCCTCTGAGGCTTCATTTTTTATGATTATTATGCTTTGAGGAGGTGGAGTTTTGTTTTCTTTTTTTTTTTTTTTTGGAGTTTCTTTTTTTTTTTTTTTTGGAGTTTTGTTTTCTAAGGGTCCTATTTCTCCAAATAAAAACAAATGAAATGTCTATTGTAACAGGTGGCCCTTTGTAGGAAAAGCACCAAAACAGAAGTAGCAACAGCTGCGGAGGAGGGTGTTTCGAGCCACATATTAAAATGAAGCATCATTTGTTTTTATAAAGAGATGTTTATTTTGTGATAATGGATACAATTAATAGCAACATATGTTGCAGGGTGCATCCCCATCAGTAATTAATGTAGCATTAATTTAGATGCTTTTAAGAAAATGTAATAAATCTGCAAAAGCAACAGAGCTTCCATACTCCTCTCAAACGTACACTGGCTCTGTTTAATCCATGGAGCTCCAGCCTTATTCTGAGGTCTCACACCACATGCGGGTTCTTCAACCTGAACCTGATCCCAATAACAATGATGAGGGAAAGTGCTTTGTGTTTCTAATTGAATAGTGTAGGCATTTTGAACAGAGATCCAGGGGAGTGAGCAGTAATTATTTAACTTAAGAACATCTGTGAACTGACACCATTAATGCTCATCTACCTTCATTTACACTTGCAGCAATATGGCTGTTTTCAGCAAAATTTAAATTACAGAAAACGAATTAAATATAAAAGTGAAGATCATTGCGTGAGAAATGATACTGTAGCTGGCGACGAAAGGCACATCCTGGCTAATCAGGTTTTAAAAGCATAATTCCAGAAGTCAGAGGCTGTAGGATAAAGGATAACCCGGCAGGATTCAGCAACAACCCCACGCTTCCTGTCAGAACGAGGGACTGCAACTTGACCTAAGATCTGTTTGGTTGGGGGGGGCACTTGATGGATGAGCACTGGGTGTTACTATATATGTTGGCAAATTGAACACCAATAAAACATAAATTAAAAAAAAAAGGATGCATCAGAATCCAGAAAAACAAAAAAAGATCTGTTTGGTTTTAACACCAAAAGTCTGCCTCTCTGCTTGGTCCTTTCCCATTTGAGATTGTTTATTAATTATTTCCGATACAAACTTTTCCTTCCCCTCAACCCCAGTGTCACTCATTCCTGGACTGTATTCAGCTAGACAAGCTTCAGCATTAAGAAATCCATGTGGTTTGGGCATTTATACACCTAAGTCTGCTGGATCCTGTTGGACTCCGTATGCCTCCAAACATGCAAAGGGGACAACATGAGGGTGTGGAAGGCACTGGATTCTGAGCCAGGAAACCAGCAGTCTTGTCATGTTCTGACTCCTGATGGCACTTTCTCTGAGTATGTCAGCTCCCTCTCTGCAAAAGGCCATGGCTTTATCATCTGCAAGATCACAAAGTTCTACACTAAGATCAGAAGAATCCCATCACTTGAAATCCTAACATTAAATGTCTCTTCTGACCCCACCCATGTTTAGCTGTAGATCTAGACTCAATATGGATTAATAAACAGAATGATAGATAAGGAGATAGAAAATCTATTCTCTACTCTCTTGATACTCAGAGTACATCCTGGAACAGTAGTAGCAACATCATCTGGGGGTATGTTGGAAACAGAAAATCCCACCACTGCTACGGCCATCACCAACCCTAAATCAGAATCTGCAAGATTCCCACATGACTCCAATGCACAATAAAACCTAAACAGCATGGCACCTATCTCAGCCCTGTTCCTGGCTAACTAGGAATTGGGGAGTTGTTTAAAACACCATTCATATTTTTTAAGATGATGTGCCCTCATCATCCATATTGCCAACCAGACACTATTCTAATGAGATAATGTCCATGAAAGCCCTAGAAAAACTGCAAAGGACTAAACTGATGTAGAATATTATTGAATTTTTCTAAGGAAAATGAACCATAATATTTGATGAGGTTATTTCTGAGATTCAGATATGAGCTCACCAGTGGTGATGAGGTTCCCTAACCCTGACACCCTCATCTACTCCAAAGCTTGAAAAAACACCTATAAATAAGTTCACTCCTCCACACTTCTTATGCCAGTTTGAATCTCCTCTCTCCTGAGTTCTAGACTCATATATCAGACCATCTGTTAGACACCCATTAGGTTTTTCCACAACCTCCTCCAACTCCACAGTCTGAAATGGAACCTGTCCTTATCGAGCCTTAAACCTGCTCCAGTCTCCTGCCCCAATAAATGGCCCATCTTCTACCTATTTACTCAAGTCAAAAGCCTGGAGTGGTCATCCTTCACTCCTCCCCTTCTGTCCCAGTGCGTCAGATCACATTTCCCTCCTAACGTTGCTTGAACCTCTTCTTTTTATACCTCTTGCTCCCAACCCAGTCTGCAAGTTACAGCCTTCCCATTGCAAGAATGGTGGCAATGGCCTGCTCCATGGGTCTGCCAGTCTGCAGTCTTGCCAACAAGCTAGAATGATCTTTCTCAAACACGGATCCATCACTCTCACTGTTCTGCTTAAGCCTCTTCCATGTCTCCTAAGGACACATGAGCCAGACTCCTTCATATGACATACCAGGACCTTTCATATTCTGGCTCAGACTTAACTCTACACTACATTTTTTTTTTTTGCCCTCCCCATCCTATTTTTTATTATAGCAAAATGGAATCACTCACAGTTTCACCAGATAAACCCACTCCCTCTCCCCTATGTATGCTCTCCTAGGCTGCTCCCAGGCTGGCATGCCCTCCTCCCAAATCTTCACCTGGCTTCACCTGCACAACCTTCAAAATTCAGCTCAACCCTCCCATGCCAGGGGTTCTTCTCTAACTCTTCCTTCCTGTAGATTTTAGACACATTTTCTTTCTCCCCACAGTTCCTCAAGTTCGACTTTGCCCAACATCAAAAGGAGACAGAGAGAACAGGTTACAAGTATAGGCTATGGGACTGGACTGCCTACCTCTGAATATTAGCTCTGCCCTTCACCAGCAATATGAATGCAAATAAGTTTCATAACTTCATGGCACCTCACTTTCCCTATCCATAACTTAGGGCAGTGGGAGGGCTCTCCAGAGAGTGATGGTAAGGATCGAATGAAACCATACATGTAGAATTTTCAGGCTGGTTCTTGGCAGTTAAAACCATTCAGTAAATATTATCCATTTCATTAAACTTTTCTTTTTCTATTTGTTACCCAATTCATGACAGCCCCAAGCTCTTTGGGATCTGGAACTTGAGCGGAGGGAGGGACTAGAGCCAGACGACCTGGTTCTCATTTCTGCTCTGGAACTATTAGCTCCATGATGGTGGACAAGCTTCTTCACCTTTCTGAGCCTGTTTCCTCATCTGCACAGTAGGGTAGTACTAGCAGCAACCCATAGAGTTACAAGAATAAATTAAGTAAAGCTCTTAGATACTCACCTGGAATTTAGTAAGAGCTTGATGGAAAAAATATTAGCCATTGGTATTGCTTTGATTTGTGATGGTTTTTTTCCCTTTTTGTTTTTTTTTTTTTTTTGTATTTTCAATGTCTAATAAAGTACCTAACAGATGTTCAATAAAAGACTACTAAATGGATAAGAATAGTCAATCCAAGGATTAAGTCTAAAACTGACTCAGCTTTGGGAAATTCAGCTTCCTCTCTTCTTATTCATATTTGCAGCAGACAATAAGCAATTGCTGACACTGATACTGTATTTCTTTGCTTTGATCCACAGTGAGGCTGATAGCATTTGTCTCTCAGGAATCAGACTTAAAGATAAAATAACTGATTCCTGAATCCTTGGACATGACCAGGTTCTAGTGGGGCTGAGGGCCAGCATGTAATCCTAATCTCCATGAAGACTTTGTGTCCTTTATGTTTTCATGATTTTTGAATTACATTCCAAATTTATGTAATAAATTAAAAGTCCTTTTGCAGTTGAAAAGATTTGGGGGGGGTGGTTTTTGGTGGTGGTGGGCTTTTTTTTCTTTTTTTGGCAGGGTTGTTGATTTGATTTACATATACTGTGAAATGTTCACCACAATAGGCTCAACTAGCATCCATCTTCTCACACAGATAAGATAAAAAGAAAAAAAAATTTCTCCTTGTGGTAAGAACTCATAAGATTGACTCTTAACAACTTCCCTATATATTATAGTGTTAGCTATAGTTGCCATGTACTAATCCTTAGTATTAATTTATTTATAACTAGATGTTTGGACCTTTTGACTGCCTTCCCTCAGTTTCCCCTCCTGCCACCCTTTGCCTCTGGTAACCGCAAGTCTGAGCTCTTTTTCTATGTTTGTTCATTTGTTTATTTAGATTCCACATATAAGTGAGATTATATGGCATTTTTCTGTCTGACTTATTTCAGTTTCCATAATGCCTTCAAGATTCATCAATTTTGTTGCAAATGATAGGATTTCCTTATTTTTATGGCTGAAGAATATTCTTCAGAAGCCACAAATTCTTTATTCATTCATCTTTTGATGGACACTTAGGTTGTTTTCATGTCTTGGATATTGTAAATAATGCTGCTATCAACAAGGGCTGCAGATAACGTTCTGAGCTTGTGTTTTCATTTTCTTTGGATATATTCACAGAAGTGGAATTCCTATATCATATGGTAGTTCTACATTCAATTTTTTGAGGATTCTCCATACTGTTTTCCATAGTCTGTACCAACTTACAATTCCATCAACAATTGTACAAGGGTTCCCCTTCTCCATATCCTCACCAACACTTGTTATCTTTTGCCTTTTTGATGATAGCCCTTCTGACAGGTATGAGTGACATATCATTGTGGTTTTGATTTGCATTTCCCTGATGATGAGTGACATTGAGCATCCTTTCATGTATCTGTTGGCCTTTGTATATCTTCTTTGGGGAAATCTTTTTTGCCCTTTTTTTTTGCCTGTTTTTAATTATTTTTGTTTTCATTTTTATCTTTTGCTCTTGAGTCGTATGAGTTCTTATATATTTTGGATATTAACTCTTTATCAGATTTATGGTTTGCAGATATTTTCCTCCATTCTTTATTTTTTTTAAAAAAGATTTTATTTATTTATTTATGAGAGACAGAGAGAGCCAGAGACATAGGCAGAGGAAGAAGCAGGATCCATGCCAGGACCCCAACTTGGGACTCGATTCCAGGACTCCAGGATCACACCCTGAGCCAAAGGCAGACACTCAACCACTGAGCCACCCAGGCATCCTTCTTTAAATAGCCGCCCTCCCCATTCTTTAAATAGCCTTTTCACTTTCTTGGTTTTTCCTCTTGTTGTACAGAGCTTTTTAATTTGATGTAGTCCCACTCGTTTATTTTTTATTTTGCTGCTTGTGCTGTGGGTGTCATACTCAAAAAGTCATTACCGAGACTCACCCCAAGGAGCTCTATTCCTGTGTTTTCTCCGAGGAGTTTTATGATTTCAGGTCATACATTTAAGTCCTCACTTGAGGATCCAAATCAGAACTGCACCCCGCTGAGTTCCCTGGTCAGAATGCACTCCTGACTTGGTTCCAGATGGGCAAAACCACTGGTTGGAACTACAACTTGGCTGCTGCAGGTATGAACTAAGGCTACCAACATCTGTGTTCTAATTGTTGCAAGCCCATCCCCTCTTCCCTGTCACAGTCAGTTTCCCAGTGGCAGGGCCTCACAGACTGCCCCTGCAATCTTTGTGGTATGCGATCAAGGGTAGGGACTCCCACAAGGTGACCTACAATGCTGGGGGTGAGGCCTGGTTGCCCCCACTCACCCACCTCGTGGGTTTTCTTTTCCCAGTGGAGAAACCGGAGGCTCAAAGAAGACCTCTCCACATGTTACTGCCCTGGCCTGCAGGAGTGGCAATGTGGTCCACATGTAGCCAGTTCTCTTGTTCTCCTACTGCAGCATGTCTTGGTCTCTATGGTGCAGGAGTGCATCTGCCTCCCCGCTGTGTTGCTCTGGGGAATATTAGCTCTGCCTGATTGTCCTCGGGTACCCTGTTTTTGAAAAATTGTTAGTTGCTTCTCTTGTGAAGGGGAGCAATCTCAGAAACAACCTATGTCCCATCTTGGTGATGTCACTCCCTAATATTCTTTTTTTTTTTTTTTTTTTAAAGCATTGGTCAACTGGATTAAGTCAAAACTGCATCCATAAAGCTATACCATATGACTTGAGAAAATAAATTAAAGGAGGCCTCAGAATATATCTTGGAAAACTAAGAAAACAAACTTCTCTTAACAGGAAAATGGTGTTTGTATGTACCTGGTACAGCATCCAATTCCACATTTTACTCAATGCTGAGTACCTCCTAAGGGAACATCTGGGAATTTGTCATAACTCTGCTTTATGTGTGTGTGTTGTGAGCTTGAGGAAGGAGAAGAGTCAATGGACAGCTCAACGTCTGGTGGGATAAACATTTTCTTCTTTACACTTTTCAGTACTTGATCCTATTTTCCGTGATGTAAATACATTAAATAAGCACGGAACATTCTTTGTTCTACGAGTATACCAAGCTCTTTCTCACCTTTTGGCTTCTGTGAATGATGTGATACTATCTGGAAAATTCTCACCAAACCCTCACCTCAAAGCAGCCTCCCCACGAATCCTTCTTCCTATAACTAAATCTTTTTGTCCCCTTATATACTTTAATCACACTCTTCATTCTTTTCTTTTTAAAGATTTTTCTTTTATTTATTTTTGGGAAAGATGAGAGCATGCTTGAGTGGGGTGAAGGGCAGAGAGAGAAGCAGACTCCCTGCTGAGCAGGGAGCCCAATGAGGGATGCAGGACTCAACCCCAGGACCCTGGGATCATGACCTGTACCAAAGGCAGATGCTTAATCAACTGAGCCACCTAGGTGCACCTTTCATTACATTCTTAATTTACCTTCACAAATAGCTTACCATTTCCATATAATTGTTATTTTTGTTGTTTCTGTGATTAAATGTGAAGTATTTGTCTTCCTTCTTACATAGTAAGTTCTGAGGGGCCAGGGGCCAGCTCTCTGCCCCAGCATGTAGCACAGTCTCAGCACAGCATCACAGGATATGAATGAACACATGTACACCTTGTACCTGCTGTGTGTAACTTAAGGATCATGCCTGTTCACTCCAGAGGTTATTGCTATGGCCAGCAGGACACAGAAAGCACCTGGGCCCAAGCAGAACCAGACAGTGCTTCAGGAAGGAGGCGTAGAAGAAGCAGGACTTCAGATGGGTCCAGGGATTCAACAGATTGCAAGGCACTAACACTGGGGCTTGATTGGAGTTAGCCAGTATGGGGTAGATAGACTCAGCAGGTGAAGCAGTGCCCCACTCATCCTCCTCACTACAGTGCCTAACTTCCACCTGTTCCAGCACCTGATGGGATTTGCCTAAAAACTCCCTCCCTGGCTGCCAGCTCTGCCTATACACACAAGACAGAAGCATAGGGAATTGATGCCCAGCCTTCAATCAATGGCTGATCAGGGTTGGTGTGAAATATCCCTGCTTCCTTAACCCTTGGTAGAACAACACTGGGATTTGTGTGCTCTCCTGGCTCTCAGATTTGCTGTCTAGCACCATGCAGTGGAGTATGGCCCTGCACTAGTGTAAAGGAGGGAACTGTGTCTTCACTGGGCCACACATCGTGTAAGCTACTGCAGATATAAGAAAGTATAAGGTTCGGGCACTGCTGCCAAAGAACTCAAAAGTCAATCATGGTGACATGTATATGGATAGATCATTATAAATGTGACACAGAGTAGCGAGAACAAGGACAAAGGAGTAGTATGCAGAAGGAACAGATGCGTGTCCAAAAGGCTTGAACTCCCTGTGGGTTGTAGGAAGAAGGGGATGCTGAGCACCTCCCCAAATTCACAATGAGCATTTTATGCCTGGCATCCTTATTCTCAAATGCACATATTAGTGCACAAATTAGTACTTGTGCCCTCCATAAAGAGCATAGGACAGGAAAAAGTGAGGTGCAACTGGCCTTCTAAGGTGCTTGGTGAGGATTTGAAAAATCGTGAGTTTCAAAACCCCACAAAGCCCCCTGGGGCATGAGGGATTCTTTTAAGGAGCAGAGAACCAGGCAAGCTTTATATTATACAATGTAAAATAGCCACCTTAGCTCCCTTGTCTTTTCCATAGAGACAGCTGGCATAATGCTTTCTTAGGATCAAGGCATTTGACTCATCTTGAAATTGTACTTCTATGATAAAAAAAAAAAAAACCTTTGGAGTATATAAAAGGCTTTTGTGGTTCAAAAATTCAATGACAAAATCAAATTTGATATTGAGCAAATTAAATTTCTATTGAAGCATCTTGAAAGAATGAAATGTTATTGTAAACTACAACTACACACAGCCTAAATTCTATATAAATATAATCCAAAGGGATTTTTTCATGATTCAAACATCATGAAGTGCTTCTAAAATTATTTTGACAAGCTGTAATTATTTCTAGATTTCATTAAGTTTCTGGGCTCCACTTTTTGCTCTCCCTTTATGTTTGTCACAAAGGAGGCAAAAACATGCTGGAATGGAGCATGGAAACTTTATTCATTTTCTAGGGC
The DNA here is from genome assembly GCF_018345385.1 of Vulpes lagopus. Taxonomy (NCBI): domain Eukaryota; kingdom Metazoa; phylum Chordata; class Mammalia; order Carnivora; family Canidae; genus Vulpes; species Vulpes lagopus. Next base: position 14,456,429 of record NC_054829.1, on the reverse strand, counting down.
TGCTGTAACAAAGTACTACAAAGAGTGTGGCTTAAACAACAGAAATTTGGGATGCTTGGGTGGCTCAGCAGTTGAGTGTCTGCCTTTGGCTCAGGGCGTGACCCAGGATTCAGGATCAAGTCCCGCATCTGGCTCCTCACGGGGAGCCTGCTTCTCTCTCTGCCTGTGTCTCTGACTCTCTCTGTGTCACTCATGAATAAATAAATAAAATCTTAAAAAAAAAAAACAGAAATCTATTGTCTTACAGTTCTGGTGCCTGCATGGTTAGTTCTTTCTGAGGCTATAAAGAAGAATCCATCTGTTCTAAGCCTCTCCCTTAGCTTTCTGTGGTTTGCTGGCAATCTTTGGCATTCCTTGGCTTGTAAAAACATCATTGTGATCTCTATCTTCATGTGCACAGGGTGTTCTCCCTATGTTCACATCTGTCTCCAAGTTCCCCTTTCTGTATGTTCACCAGTCATGAGGATTGGAGCCTACCCTGAAGACTGCATTTCAACTTGGTTAACTCTGTAAAGACCTTATCTCCAAGTAAGGTTACATCCTAAAGTATTAGGGTTAAGACTTCAATGTATGAATTTGAAGAGACACAATTCAACACTTAACAGAAGCTCACATTTATATAGAATCTCCTTCATAAGAGACCTGGTTCTGGTTACATGGCTCGTTTTATTTTTGCAACACTTTTTGAAGTACACACTTCATTGCTACCACTTTGTAGATTGTTTTTTTCATTCCTTCAGCAAATATTTTTTGGGCATCTACTAGGTACCAAGAACTCTGAGTAGAAAAAAAAAACCCTGCTCTCTATGGTTTGTGATAGATTTTCACCTTTGTACCACATTCCTTACTGTATATTCTTGTATGTTCAAAGAAAAAGAACAAATGCAAATTTAAGAGGAACATAAGATTTTTCTCAAGATTAACATCATCAAAGATATAGGTTGCAATATCAAATCAAATATCTATATGGCAACTTAAAGACCTCTCGTGCCATCAAACAAAATGATAATATAGCAGATGAAACAATTTCTAAACCCTATTTGATTCTTTATTTATTAGAAATAAAGACTATTCTCAAAATGTCTGGATTAGGGAAGAATGCTTGCAAAAAGCTCCTCTCATATATTTTTTTGCTAATCTTATATTCTTTTTTTGCCTTTTTTTAATAAATTAATTTTTTATTGGTGTTCAATTTACCAACATACAGAATAACACCCAGTGCTCATCCCGTCAAGTGTCCCCCTCAGTGCCCGTCACCCATTCACCCCCACCCCCCACCCTCCTCCCCTTCCACCACCCCCTAGTTCATTTCCCAGAGTTAGGAGTCTTTATGGTCTGTCTCCCTTTCTGATATTTCCCACACATTTCTTCTCTCTTCCCTTATATTCCCTTTCACTATTATTTATATTCCCCAAATGAATGAGAACATACACTGTTTGTCCTTCTCCAATCTAGAAATAAGACATGAAAGTTATTGATACTGTACTTAGTTTTCTTAGCATTGATTTAATAATTTCAAACATTGGTTGGTCAAGAAAATTCAGGTCTTTTTGATACTGGAACATACAGTTCTAACATTTTAACATGTATTCATTCCCAACACAAAACAAAATGAATGTCATTTCAAAATTGATTGATTGACAAATCATTTGTCTACAAACATAATGACCACTAACAGAAACTGCACATATTATTTGTTACGTGGCAAAATGTTTTCAAGTTTGTTGTATGATTTAATAATTTACAGTTTTATTATATGTAATAAAGGTTTTTTAAAAATGAACTGTACAGCACAATATTAACATACTGAATTGACATAAATGATTTTACTTAAAATTACCTCATCATAAACCATCTGAAATTGTGAAGGAATAAACTAATGGGTAAGGTAGAGATTCAAGGGTTTTTATATTACTTGAAAAGGTGCTAGGGAGTCAAAAATAGTCCGGGAAACATAAAGGAGTGAAGAATTTGTTTTCTAAATGTTAATTGGACAAGTCAACCTCCCTTAAAAGTCTTCACAAGCTTTGTATCCCCTACAGATGAAGTGCAACCTCCTTGGCAAAAATGAAAGAACATGATGTTCATGATCTTGACCAGTTTGCCCTCTCACTCACCTCTCTCTCTCTCTCTCTCTCTCTCTCTCACACACACACACACACACACACACACGTGCATGCACAGACAAATACATACTCTACTCCCCTGTTAACATCAACCCATTCCTACTCTTTGGACTAAGTATACTGATGTTTTTCACACCTCTGCTTTTCAAGGCAAGGTATCTATCCTCTCTATCTGAAAACACTCCTGTTCCCCATCTGCCTGCTGAATCCCTAACTCCCACTCAAGCTTGACCCCCTTCTATGCATCCCCCCTCCTCCCTATCTCGAGTAAATTAATCCTTCCTTCCTCCCCCAAGCAACCTCAGTGGCCAGTCCTGTAAAGAATTCTACAGATGCAATTGCCCTCAATAAGGAATATGTCAATGAGCTCCGAGACTCCTCGAGGGCAAGAACCAAAGTCATTCTTTAGCAGATGCTTATATGATGGACTGAATGGATGGATACGTAAACAACCAAGTGGATGTGCCTCAGGCCCCTCCTTCATCTGGAAGCTTAGAATAGCATCCCTCCAAACCACACGGGGCTGCGCTAAGGATGGGGTTGGATATCCTATATATATAGGATATACATTCCTATTACAAAACATGGACCCTGTCAGGTAGTGATTATTTGACCTGCCTGAGTACTGATTTATGTGTTTGTAAGAAAAATTTTAGTTGCCCCAGCGTTTATTCCAATTGCAAATGCTTTGAAATTCTCACAGTGTAACGACCAACACCGGAGTCACTCATAAATGTTTTAGTGTGCAACTACTATGAGCTCCTCAGTATTTTAGATGCTGGGGATAGTGCTCCTTGCTTCACAGAGACTGCCATCCAGAGTGAGGTAAAAGAAACATATCCTACCCACAGGCTTATTTCGTTGACTTTATTTATGAAAGTACAGTCTTTTTCTTTTTTTTTAAGTTTTATAATTGGAACCTAATTATCAGTAATTGTGTGGTGGATGATTTGCAGTATGTTATGAACATCTGGTATTATGTACTAAATCTCAAATATTCCAATTTTTACTGACCAAACACAGGGTTGTAGAGTACTCTTTATTCTGATCCACATTTGAGTTTCTTAGAGAATGGTACCAACAAAATTCCAAATTAAAAAATAAAATGGGACATTTAAATAGCTGATAAAGTAAAATATGCTTTCTGAATATGCTTTTCATTGTTTTTTTTTATCAGTTGGTGCCATGGCAATGTTAGTAGTATGAAATAGACTATATATTTTAAAACTCTTTTAAATAGGCTATATCACAGATTAGACCAGCCCAGACCCAATATCTCTGGTAGTATTTTATATAGATATTTAATATAAATGGCTAAGTCTCAAGGCTGATGAGTTTTTCATTTGTTTCTAATGAGCAAGATGTGCTTAACATTTCACTGCACTACAGCCTAGAGTTTTATAAAATCTGATTCAGTGATTCAGCTAGAGTGAAACAGACTAAAGAAAGTATCAGACTGAAATCTTTTGAACCAGCCTCCAGTTATCTAATAAGAAACCTGGCAGATTGTTTTGGTTAAATGTGAAGCCATTCAACTCCTCCACAAGTATTTTAAATCTATATTTGATGTCAGAGACCACATGTCTAATAATTAGCCATGTGCTAAAATTCTGGGATTTTGTTTCCCCAACAGAAGAGATGAGTCTTCCATAGTATCTATCCTGGTCTATCTGAATGAAGAGACTTATTACCTATTACACTCCTGGCTAGTCAGGACAAACTGTGCTGGGTTTCCCACGTAAATCCATACTTAGATTGAGTTTAGAAACAAGCTTCAAATTTTCTACCTTCATATAACTGTTTACTGTATATTCTAATCAGCGTCTTACTATGTCTTTTAAATGAGGAAACAGGGAGTAAGTATGATATTTCACTTTTCAAAGATTGGCTATTTTTCAATAGCCTTAAATAGCTATCTAATTGGTGAGATTATTTCTAGGGCTGAGGAATAGGCTATCAATAAAAATAATGAAGAGTTTGTGGTAATTACAGGGGCCTGTGTTAGTACACACTTCTTTTTCCTTCCCCTGAAATATGTTGTGCAATTATTTATCCATGAAGTGAAAGAAATGGTTATTAAACCTTTATTAAAGAGGTTGGGGACAGGTTATTCTCCCACTAAAAAGTTTAATGGTTTTTAAACCAAACAACCTTTAAAGTGTGGTGACACATGGACAGACTAATGAGACTCAGTAAGATGACTTATAGGCTGGTAACAAATGGTGTGTCCCTCTGGCCTCAAATGAATAACTCTTTGGATGTAAACACCTTTCCTCCTAAAGAAATCGTTGTAAACTGAGACTTGTATGCATGCATTCTTTCATTGATTGAGCCCTTATTATATTCCAACCATGGTTACCCAGGGTGGAAGAACAAATTATGGACCTTGTCTGTACACTCTATGCCTTGCTTGGTAGACACACATCGCTTGTGGACTAAAGTCATGCAAATTCTGAGTTCAAGGGAAGACTTGTCCTCAGCAAAGAGGTTATTAAAAGTGAAGACAAGTGTTGGTGAGAGCCTTGTAACATAAATGAGTATTGAGCCCCAAAAAGGAAGATGGGGATAATCTTGCAGAAAATTAAATGAATCTTCCAGAAGGGGAAGGAACGGAGAGGGGCCTGTGCTCTGAATGAGTTCAGTGTATTTGACAGAGACAAAGAGGAGGAAGAGCTAATTCACATACAGGAATAGAGGGTAGTAGAGTGAAATAGACACAGAAACATCAAATTAAAGACGACTTTGAACGACAAGCTAATTTCTAATTTGGTTTTTATTAATTTTTTGGCTTGTTTATTGCTTATATTATACAATTTCTCAGAAAATAAAGGAGCACACTGATTCTATGATCAATCTGTATCGTCATGAGCAAGTACTTCAATATGCCCAGGACTCTGTTTATCATGTACACATTGATCTACTAGCATAAGGCCCTTTGATGTCTCTATCTTCTACAAAAGTCCATGAGCTTAAAATTCAAAGAGCCTTACCAATACTACATGACAGCAAGAGGAAATTGAATTCAATGCAATGCAGGAACTCACAGATCTATTTGATCTGGAACAAGTCACTTGCTACACAACAAAAGGATGGAGCTGTGGGGGCTATGCATGAGTCATCTCCTTTCCATGGCCTATGGCTCTATCTCTCACTGTCCACCAAACACTGAGTCTTTCTCTATCCCAGGAACCATTCTAATCATTTGATGTGAAGTCAATGCTCTATCATTTTCAGAATAAGTAACCAAGGTTCAGAGAAAGTAACACCAAAGTCCAGGGAGGGGTCAACCTGCCATTCAAAACAAGGCATTCCATTCCAGAGCTACTTATTGTATATCCTTTAAAGTTTCTTTAGTAGGGCAGCCCAGGTGGCTCAGCGGTTTAGTGCTGCCTTCAGCCCAGGGCCAGATCCTGGAGACTCAGGATTGAGTCCCACGTCAGGCTCCCTGCATGGAGTCTGCTTCTCCCTCTGCCTGTGTCTCTGCCTCTCTCTCTGTCTGTGTCTCTTATGAATAAATAAATAAAATATTTTAAATAAATAAATAAATAAATAAATAAATAAATAAATAAATACAGTTTCTTTGGTGAAGGTCTAGTAAATTAACATCTCAGGTTTATTTTCTTAACCCTAAAAATTCCTATATTATGTCCTTGTTCTTGGCAGATTTCTGGATCTACAATCCAAGGTAAACAGTTATTATTTCTTATAACTAGTGAGGCATTCATATTCTTCTTGTTTTCATTGTTGCTATTGAAGAATCTATTATTAATGGAATTTTCTGTAGCAGTTTTCTTTTTTATGATAGTCTCTGTTTTGAGTCTTCTGAAATTTCACTACATTGTGTAAGCATGAATTTCTTTTTGTTTATTCTGTATGGTTAATGTCATGTTTCTGAACCATTAGCTCTTCAATTTTGACCTCATCCATAGTCCCAATTTTTGCATACTAGAAATCTGATTTGAAATAAACTTTCTCAAGATATCCTTCATGACTTTTAGCTCTTTTTTTCTTATTTTTTTTCCTTATTCCCTACTCTTCCTGTGTTGCATTCTAGATAATTTCTCTAATCACTAATGCCCTCTCAGTATAAATCTAAGTTGCATCATTCATTCATTGAATTTTATACTTCAACAAGTATATTTTTTATGTCTAAAGTTTTAATTTTTTTGCAAACTTTCTTGGTAATTTTTAAAGATTTTGGTCATTTATTTCTTTAAATTTTTAAATTTAAATTTACTTATTTAAATTTTAAAATCTTATGTTTTTACAGATTTTATGAACAGGTTGTTTCATATATCCAAAGACTTTGGAAGTTGAAACATTATTTTTTTGATAAAGCAAAAAAAAAACAAAAATCTGTTGAAAATTATCAATGTTGGCTTTTTTCCTTATGTGTTTTGTAAATAGTGGTAGTAGTTTCATGGTATATTGAATTTAACTTATGGAAATATGTAGGGTCCAATTGGGGATGTTCTTCTTTAGAAATATTGATATTTTCTTCTGCCAAAGTCCAAATAGTGTTCATTGACCTGGGCCAATCAGCTTTTTAGATGGTCCTAATTTAATTTGGTTATATCAGATTCAGTTTCTTCACCTGTTTTAGGTAAGACTTAGTCATTTGACCTTGATTACAGAGGTCATATTTCCCTTTCCCACAGCCCAGTGGTATTTATTTACAAGCACTTTTTAGAAGATGCTTTCTGCCATTTTTCCTTCCTTAGACTTACCTTCTTGGAGACATTATTGACTCCGTCACCCTTTACATTTGTCAGCTGCCAAAAATTATCAATATTTTAATTCATAGTACCTTCTCGTTTGTCTTCTCCTGTCTAGAACTTGTGTTCCTGTTGTCATCCATATTTTTTTCCATAGTATTCTCGTGGAAAGATCTTCTTTGTTTTTCTTTCTGCTGTCACTTAGCCATCTCTTTATCATCACAAATACAACACTACCAGATCATGTTTCCCCAAGCAACTACTTGTGAATTTACTGCTTAAAACCTTTGAATTTATCACCGTCAACTATAGCAGGCTTCAGCAGCATTTTATTGGAACATAGCTTCACCTATTCATTTCCCTATTGTCTATGGCTGCCTTTGCTCTATGAATAGAACTGAGTGGTTTCAATGGAAATTGCATGGTCTTCGAACTCTCAAACATTAACTGTACTTTAAAGAAAAAGTTTTCTGATTGCTGAATTATTGAATGAAATCCAATTCTTGTCTTACTACTAAAGGATCCCAATGCATTTTCAATCTTCTTCCCCAACATTCTCCCAAAAGAACCAACAGCTCAGTCAAATTATTTCTTTAACTAAATACATGTGATTCAAGGCCTTCCTTGTGGAAAAAGCTTTCTCGCCCATCTCTAGTCCTATCCATTTATCTAAGATTTCTATGTCTTCCAACCCAACTAACCTACATTTTGCCCCCCAAAAAAGTTTATTCTCAACAATCTCAGCCCATGGTCTTATTTATATTGAAACTTATAAATTATTGTCTCAAAATATGTCTATATTTATATTTTCCTTCTGATGTATATGCCACATTTCTCTAAAACTGTAGACTATAGCCTCAAACCTTTTAAATGTATATCCCCTAAGACAGTGATTCAAACATGGCAAAGTGGAAATGCTGGGGGTGAGGAAAGGAGACAGAGCTTGGTTTAAAATTGTCTCTTGCACAAGGTTCTTAGCATAACTGAGCCTTGGCTTTCTTTTTTTTTTTAATATTTTTTTTTAAATTTTTCATTTATTTATGATAGTCACACGGAGAGAGAGAGGCAGAGACACAGGCAGAGGGAGAAACAGGCTCCACGCACCGGGAGCCCGACGTGGGATTCGATCCGGGGTCTCCAGGATCGCGCCCTGGGCCAAAGGCAGGCGCCAAACCTCTGCGCCACCCAGGGATCCCGAGCCTTGGCTTTCTAATCTATAAAATACATTAAAAAACATATTTTTTTGGTTCTCAACTATCTTCTCTTTTCATCACAATGGCTTTACTTTACTTATGCAATTCCTGTTTTCTACACAAAATAATAAATTCAGTGAAGGAGGAAGCACAACTGACTTACTCACTAAAGTATCCTCAGCTCTTAGCACATGACCTGAAAGAATTTATTCAATGTGGGAATAAAAATGCCCATCTTAAAAGATTTTCAACAAATGCTTGTTCTGTTCCATTTTTCCCCTTTACTTTCCTATACATTCCTACTGAGTAGGAACTCAGTAACCATGGTGATTTCATGATGATTAAGATGCACAGCAGCAACTGATACAAAATTGATTTATTAGGAAACAAGTTAATAAAAATATAAGGCAAAGAGAGTTAATTGTATTATATTTGTGATGACCCTATTGTTAATTCAGAGTCTACAGAAGACAGAGTAATCTTATTTATAAAGGTAATCTTTTTAAAGTACTCATACTCTAGAAGTCATGAAAAGATGTATGTTTGATCTCAAAAAATAACTAGTTTTACAAATTCTTGATATGTCATTAAAAAAAAAAGTGTCCATTACCCCAAAATGGGGCCTAGGGCTTCCCAATCAAGTTTTCTTGGGCTATTTCTCTGTAACCATTCGTTTTTAGTGCTGGGTTGTTATATACCAAAGTAGACGTGAGAAGGTTTTTCCATGTTCACTTACTCTTTGTGCCATTTCTATCAGATATTTGAATGGAAATTGTAAGAATATGTAGAAAGGCAGCTGTGCTCACCACTGTACAACCAAAAATGAATGATCCTATAAAAAATTAAGGAAACAGTCCCATTGACAATAGCACCAGAAAGAATGAAATACTTAGAAGTAAATGTAACCAATGAGGTGAAAGGTCTGTACACTGAAAACTATAAGACACTGGCAGAAGAAACTAAAGAAGACATAAATAAATGGAAAGCTATGCCATGCTCATGCATGAGAAGAATTAACATTGCTAAAATTTTCATACTATCCAAAGTGATCTACAGCTTCAGTACAATCCTTATCAAAACTGTAATGGCCTTTTTCACAGAAATGGAAAAGACATTTATAAAATTCATATGGAATCACAGAAGACCTCAAATAGCCAAGATAATCTTGAGAAAGAAGAACAAGGCTGGAAGCAACAAACTTACTGGTTTCAAATATATTACAAAGCTATAGAAATCAAAACAGTGTGGTATAGACTCACAGACCAATAGAACAGAATAGAGAGCCCAAAAGTAAACCAACATATATATGGTCAACTAGTCATTGACAAAGGGTACAAGGAATATGCAATGGGGGAAAGACAGTCTCCTCAATAAGTAGTGTTGAGAAAACCAAATTATTTACATGTGAAATAATGAAATTGGACCCTTATCTCACTCCATACACAAATATCAACTCACAATGCTTAAAGACTTAAATATAAGGCCTTAAAGCCTAAAATTCCTAGAAGAAAACATGGAGAAAAATCTCCTTAACATTGGTTTTGTCAATAATTTTTTGGATATGATACCAAAAGCATAGGCAATAAAAGCAAAAATATTCAAGTGATACTACATCAAACTAAAACTTTTCTGCACTGCAAAGTAAATAATCAGCAAAATGAAAAGGTAACCTAAAGAATACTACAAAATATTTGCAAGCCATATATCTCATAAGAAGTTAATATCCAAAATATTTAAGGAACTCCTACAACTTAATAACAATAAACAAATATATAACCCAATTTTTAAATGGTCAAGGGACATGAATAGACATTTTTCTGAAGAAGACATCAAATTATCAGTAGGCATATAAAAATATGTCTCATAAATCATCTAGAAGATGAAAATCAAAACCACAATGAGATATCACCACACACCTATTAGGATGGCCAGTTTTTTAAAAAGACAGCAAGCAATGGAAAGGATGTAGAGAATAGGGAATCCAACCACTGTTGGTGGGAATGTAAGTTGGTACATCCATTATTGAAAACAGTATTGAGGTTCCTTGAAAATTTTAAAAATAGAACTACTATATGATTCAACAATCCCCCTTCTGGGTATTTGTTGAAAGGAATTAAAGTTAAGATCCCAAAGTTAAGATCCCAAAGTTAATATCATCTGTATTTGTTGCAGCATTTTTTACAGAAACCAAGATTATGGAGACAATGCAAACATCTATCAACAGATAAATGGATTTTTTTAAATGTGGTATATACATACAATGGGATATTATTCAGCCTTGCAGAAAAAGGGAATTCTATCCTCTGTAATACATGGATGGATCTGGAGAACACTCATACTAGCTGAAATAAGCCAAACACAGAAAGACAGATACTGTATGATCTCATATATATATATAGAATCTGAAATTATCAAATTCATAGAAGCAGAGAGTATTATACAGGGCTCAGGAGAAGGGGGAAAGGGGAGATGTTGATTAAGGAGTACAAATTTTCAGTTCTGCAAGATGAATAAGATTTAGAGATCTAGTCTATAGCATGGTGAGTGTAGATAACAATACTGTACTGTATACTCAACATTTGCCAAGAAGCTAGATCCTAAGTGTTCTTAACACACACACATACACACACAGGGTAATTATGTGATATGACAGATATGTTAATTAGCTTAATTGTAGTGATTATTTCACAACATATACATACATCAAATCATTGAATTATACAACTTAATTATATAAAAATAAACAAAAAATAGGCAGGGCTTTCAAAAGGTAGAGGCCTCATTCTAAGCTTGGAACCTAATGGTACTTAGCTACACGATGATGGGTTAAGTCACTTAACCTCTTTAAATTTGTCAACTAAAAAAACAAGTGGAAGGTTTTGTATGATTTCTGCTACTCCTTCTAGCACCAGACGAATCCATGAGTCTTTACAAATGCCTGAGGCAATTTGGATTCAAGAGTCATATTAGCCTTAGTTTTCTTTCAAAAACACGATACCTCTTTTTCTTGCACTAAGAAGTCAAGAAACACTTTTCAGAGGAGAAAATCCAAATGTACAATGGCCAGCTTCCAGACAGATTTATTGAAGATGGAGAATTCCAAACACACAGCAGCAGCAAGAAAATCAATGCCAGATACTTCTAAGGGCTTTAAGAAGCAATCTTTCTCCTATATTTAGGTAAGAGGAATTTGTAAAAAAATCTGTGTGCTAATAATATTGACCAATAAAGCAGATGCCCCTTCAAGCAATATTTTTTCCTAATTTTCTACCTGTTTTTAGTGTCAACCAACCTCCTATTGCCATTTTATCCACAAAAGATTCTTCCCCTGACTCTTTTGGCGGTAACTTATTCCAAATTTCCGAATTTTCAGTGCATTGTGGCCACAGATGCCTTTTGTGTCTCTCTCTCTCTCTTTTTTTTTTTTTTTTGTTGAGGCTTTGGCAGCACTTCTTATGCATTATTTAAAGTGAACTAAATATTATTCATAAATGCCTATAGCTCCCTCCTGTCCTCTCTTCCCCCACTCTTCACATGATGATATCAGAGCAGGGTGGAGAGGAAGTCAGGTGAAGCACAAAATTAGTTATTATACTTTATAATTCCTCAAAGACCATTTTATCTTTGCTTTCCTCCCACACACACAGTATACACACCACTGCCCTGTGGGTCACTTCAGACACCTGAAGCCGAGTCAGACAAAACATATATTACCGGTAAATTATCTCTGTGACTCACGTGAATCAGATAGCACAAAGGCAAAGGGCACATCCAAGGAAAAGACTGAGTCCTGAGATTAATGAATTGGAGAAACCAGAGGCAAATAAAGTAGACAATTTTAATGAACCTCTGACCCACCTCTAAGATGTGTGAGGAAGGAGCATACAGGGCTTTAAGGGAAATTGGAGCGAGATATAAGACAAAAGAAGGCATTTTAAGGATCCAGCACTTAGCAAGGTATAGACAATTAGAAAGAAAGCTGACTTTATCTTTAAAGCCATAGATGATTAAGATTCTAACTCAAATGTCCACTCATCACCAGCCCGTAAGTACAGATGACCTCAGAAAAGCAACAATAATTCAAACTGTAATGGATTATCAACTGACACAGAATGTGCGTCATATACAAAGCTCCCTCTCTCTGTCCACCCAACTATGTCTGTATATTCTAGAGGATATTTTAAATGTGTTCAAAAATTATTCTACACTAGATCTAATGTGCCTCTGCTTCACCACATCCAGTCTGTGGTCCTTTGTCTCATCTGCCACTTGCATGCTCCATCTTTTCGTGATGGTGGATACCACCACCCACTGGTGCTCTTCCACGCCACATAGTAGAACTTGGCATTCTCCTGCCAGTGACTGCCACTGGCCCCCACTAGGCTTGCAACCCCCTGAAGTTAAATGCTGCTTACCCACTGTTTATTCATTCATGCATTTATTCAACCAATGTTTAATACCTACTGTGTTCCAACCACTGTCTATGAATGTGGAACACAGTGGCAAACAAGTCAGATTTCCCTTAAATTCTAGTGAGGTAAGAATTTAAAAGCAAACAAAAAGTAAACCAGCTAATTTCAGCCATTGTTAAGGATGACAAAGGAAATAAAACATAATGATATGATAGGCATACATGGCTGAGCAACAAAACAGAAAGGGCTTGGATCCTGAACCATGGAGCACTGAACCAGCCCACCCACCATGACCACCTTCCATTAACCTTCAACATGGTTGTTTCCAGTTTGTTCCATATACATTCCATCCTGTAGTCAGCAGAAAAGAGAAAAAATAAAGGAAAAATATATGACCGCTACCTTTAAAGACACATCCCCAACATTGCACATGCCACTTCTTATATTCTACTGTTCCGAGTTTAGTTATATGGCCACGTTGAATTGCAAGGAAAACTGAAAAAATGCAGTCTGTATTCCAGAAGGTCAAATGCCTCACTAAGAATGTGGAGTTCAATCACTCTAGAGGAAAGGGGTTAGTAGGTTGTAACATGTAGCCTTCTGACCACACCTACACAGGCAAAACTTATTATCCTCACTTAACAATGAGGAAACCACACCAGAGAGAGAAAGATGGCTTGCCCCAAGCTACATAGCTAATAGGCTGCAGAGCCAGAATTTGAACTTAAAGAATCAGAGTTTCTCTTTGGCACAATGAGATGCTTCAGTAATTGAGGAAAACAGTGAAAAGGTGGAGGAGGAATGCATCAGTAAAGAGGAGAGGGGGAACGAAATGGCGACTTCCTTAATTCGTGCATCTTTGGTTTAGGAGAAATATGTCGATGTTTAAGAAAGAAAAATCTAGCTCCTTAGAATGAAATTCATACACCCCTCTTCTATGAAATTTCACCTGCCTCCTAGAAAGATCAAACATGTGGACAAGATTAAGGCCAATAATGACAGAATGCAATCTTGAAAGTCATTTGGGTATAAAAAGAAGCATGTGGAGAGTAGCAATTTAGTACCACTGATTATCCAATTCTCCCCAGCATGAAAAATGAGAAAACCAACTCTTGGTTGGCCCTCAAGCTATGAGGATCTGTCCGTTTTCTCAGTGTACTAAACAGAAAACCAAACAACCAAGAGGGCAGGAATTTGCATTCAAAAAATTCTCCTAGCAATGATTCTAAATTCTCACATGCACTAATAATCTTTCCAAATTAAGTTTATATTTGTAGACATGAGAGGGCTCAAGAGGCTTTTGATTCAGAAGTATTTATCAGTTTTCACCCTTTGATCATTGCAAGGATTGGCATCTTTAAGAACACAAGTGTATCAAGATATACAACCAAAGCTATTGGACTCTATCTCCCAGGGGGTTCATGGTGAATTGGGAGAGTGAGGCCGCAGTGGGAAACACAGACTCTGTGAGGAGTGTGAGCGGAGAAGGCTGTGGAGAAGAGGCTCATGGAGGGCAGCCACAATGTGATATCTCATTTCCCCATTTACTGTGTGAATCTGCTTTACAGCTACAAAATTAAGGAAGTGCTCCCAGTGACTTTTCCTGAAGCTAGCAGGGGTCTGACAGCAGGGGTTGATAGAACGTCAACAACCTTCAAGAATACTTATATTCTTATAGCCACAAAGAAGTGAATTCAGGAATTTTCACAGATTCATGCAAAATCCTACTTGCAACATTGTACAGTTTCAAACCAAAGGTTTCTAAACCTCTGAGGGATAGGGAATACCCAAGTGAATTGTGGGGGCCAGGGGGCCATCAGGACGCAAAGCACAAGGTCTATACTGATAGTGAACTCAGGTACTTTGGCACTTGAGCAGTACTATGAATTAGTTAAGCAGGTTAATGGCTGCTAGATACTATGTTTAATAATGAAGAAATGGTACAGGAGGGAGAAGAGATAATAGGTGAAGAAGGGAGAAAACTAATATTGTTTACCACCAATATGCCAAACTGTGTGCATCCTATTATTTTCCCTCATCTAATTCCCATAACAACCCCTCTGCAGGAGGTTTTGTCCCGATGCCGAAACGCCGAAATGGAAACTCTAAGAAGATGAGCGTCTTGCCAGGAGTTACCCTGCTTGGGATGGAGGAGCTGCATAAAGAAGAGCAAATCTTGGCCTCTGACTCAAGGTTCCAACAGCTCCTTGGAAACTTTCTCTCACTTTCCAAAGCCCTTGGCAGTCACTGGAGGTCAGACATTCATCCCAAAGGACCAAGTCTCCATAATGGCACCATAAATCAGAACAATAGGATCCAGCTCCTCATAAATTGTCCTGCTTCTAGCCAACTCAAGAAGATGCAATCTCCTGGCACTAAAAAATTGAAGAAGGTGTTCAAACTCAATTGAGACTTGCCAGATTGTCTTCATCTGGGTCTTTCTAAAAGGAATAAAATGTCAAGGTTTTACTTAGCACTTAGCAGAGGAAGCACTGTGGCATCAAATCACACAGGGAGTTCTTTTAGAAGATACAAGTTCAGACCTTCCGCTCTGGAAGTTCTTATGCATTTGGGCTAGGTCAGGCCAGGAGATAAGCATTTCTAAAAAAAAAACTTTCCAAGGGATGTCTCATACATTTCATTGTGATTCTAACATAAATAACACAAGTGAGCCCTACTGCATTAATAATACAAATTAAGTGTCAAGGAAAGACATTCAAATTAGTGAGCAATTATTTTAAATGTTTGTAAATAAAATTTAGCTTCACCACCATGGAGACTGGTAAGAATCGGGGTTAAGATGCAATATTTTATCTCTAACTACCAACAGACCCAAGGGAGTTTTGAGAGCAATCCCTAGGTGTGTGTTAATTCCCAGATAAGCAGTAGTGCTCTTTGTAAGACTATCTCAAGAGAGAATGTTGGCAAGTGTGATTTCCTTCCTTTCCCTTTGGCCACTTCTCACAGTCCTGGTGCCTTGGACCAGCACTACTTCTGCTGTGCTCTTCAGTTGGAGCAGCTCCTGGAGTCAGTGGCACACCTGCCCCAAAACATGCAAGCAGCTAATGATGTTTCATTTTTACTTGCTGGTTCTCCGCTCCCATTGCCCAGTCCAATTTATGTAGCACCTTAAAATCAAAATCTACCACGTCCTCGCACACATTTTACATAGTGATTTGATGCTAAACCTCCCCCACAATATATTCCAAAATTCTGCAAAGACATATAATGGAAACATCAACAGGATGTTATTCTCAAATTGACTGTCTACTGTGCACCAGGCAAGTTAAGTGCTATATGTCTAGTAGCTCACTGAATCTTTACAATACACCTATGAGAGAACTGTTGTGGCTCTCCTCATTCTACAGGTAAGGAAACCAAAGCTCAGAGAGGTGGGATAAGTTGGCAAAGATCTCAAAGCGCGAAAGTGAAGAGGTGGGATTTGAACTTTACCAGTGTGATTCAAGATGGCACACATGCTCTTAAGCACAAGATCAGTATGCAAACTGTTGCAGCCACTCTGGAAAACAGAAAGGAGGTTCCTCAGAAAGTTAAAGATAGAGCTACCCTACAACCCATCAATTGCACTACTGGTTATTTATCCAAAGGATACAAATACAGTGATTCGAGGGGGCATATGCACCCCAATGTTTATAGCATCAATGTCCACAATAGCCAAAATATGGAAAGAGCCCAGATGTCCATCACCAGATGAGTGGATAAAGAAGATGTGATAGATATACAGATGATAGATGATAGAGAGATAGAGAGATAGAGATACAGAGACATAGAGACATAGAGATATAGAGATATTTCCTGCTCTGTAACAATAAGCACTCCTGTGGCTAGGTACCACACTAAGTGCTTTTCAGATGTTAACTCATTAAACCCCATGTTATAATTCATTGAATAGGCACTTAGTACAGTACCTGTTACATAGTGCTCAGCTGAACACACGTGTCTTATGTATGCATGTAAATGTACACACACATGTGTAGTATATAATTTTAAACTGAATATGATCATCAGTTGATGTCTACCTTTTGCTCATCACCCTGGCATTGTCAACTGAAATCCGAGTTCTAACCAGCACAAGTAAAAGAACAGAATGGTCTGAGGGTATCTCTTGAGACAGAGATTGAAAACGGCCAGGAGAGGAAGGAGTCAGGAATTCTTTAGTTGTCTTGGAATAACTGTTACCTCTCATCCCAACTCTAAAGAATGGACTGAGTAGAGACTGATGCAGGTGCTAAAGGCTAATGTTCATTTAGGAAAAGACAGGGGTACCTGGTAGTTCCATTGGTTAAGTGCTCAACTCTTGATTTCAATTCAGGTTATGTTTCAGGGTTGTGAGATTGAGCCCCAGCATTGGACTTCATGCTGGGTGTGGAGTTGACTCAAGATTCTCTCTCTCCCTCTCCCTCTACCCATCCTCACTGCTCATGTGTGTGTGTGTGTGTGGAGGGAGTGAGGTCCTAAGTAACTCATTTTGGAAAATCTAGGTATTTACTTAGAGCTCTTGTCTGAAAAATGGCATGCTTTATAACTCTAGATTAGGGGAAATACGGTAGGTATGGTGTGGATCCTAACATTCTTCTCAACTCTGAGCTTTGAGTGACATCACACACACATACCAGCCGGCAAAGGTAGCTGGCTTTCTTTGCATATTTTTTTAGCACTGACTATTTTAGGCACTCTACTAAGCCCATTGCATAGATTATCTTGTTTTGCTCTCATAGCATTCCATGATTTAGGAGCTGTTACTGTTCCCACTTTAAAAATGAGGGGATGGGGAACCCTGGGTGGCGCAGCGGTTTAGTGCCTGCCTTTGGCCCAGGGCGCGATCCTGGAGACCCGGGATCGAATCCCATGTCGGGCTCCTGGTGCATGGAGCCTGCTTCTCCCTCTGCCTGTGTCTCTGCCTCTCTCTCTCTCTGTGTGACTATCATAAATAAATAAATAAAACTTTTTAAAAAATGAGGGGATGCGGGTGAAGAGGTTTGTCTGAGATCATAGATGTTACATAGAGAAGCAGCGCCCAGGGGTGCTGGCTCCTGGATGCTCTTCCCAGGCATTCCTTGATTCAGGAATTCCTTTATTCAGTTTATTCAATGCATTTTTACTGAGTGCTGCATCAGGCCAGGCGGTGGGTGTACGGGGGAAAAAGAGAGAAGCAATGGTCTAGTGTGAAGATCCTGTTGTGCCACATGCTTCCTAGCAGGGGTGATATCATGCCCCTAGTGGCTAAAAATTGGTCATTAGGGGCAAAAAAAAAAATCCTTTCTCTTTTGTACACACAGTACATATAAACAGATAGAATATCTGTAGTGGCAGGTGATTAGAGAAAAAATGTCTACAAGGGGTCCCTACAGGTGATGATGACAAAGAGGTTGAGAAACAGTCCTCTCATGTGAAATACAGATGTGAAATACATAATTACACAAATAAATATATGACTACAAACTATCACATAGACTAGGAAGCAAAAGCAAAGGTGTTATAAAAGTGAATTTAAAAAAAAAAAAAAAGATACCTCATTGTGATTAAAGGGTCAGGGAAAACATCTCTGCATAGAGGCATCTAAGCTGACACCCGAATGATGAGAAGGAGTTTGAGACAAGGGTTTCCCAGGTTGAGAGACACACGAAGGCCTTGAGGTATGTGTAAGAGTTCTCCGAAGAGCAGAAACAGAACTAACAGATTGTGTGCATATACATATGTGTCTATACATACATATCTATATCTGTACCTGTATTTTTATCTTTATCTAGATCTATAATCTATAGGTAAAAAGAAAAAGAAAGAAAACAGTGTGTGTTAGAGAGAGAGATTTTAAAGAATTGGCTCACATAATTGTGGAGGCTTAGTGAGCCCACAATCTGCAGGGCAGGCCAGTAGGCTGGAAATTCAAGAAGGAGTCGATGTTGCAACTGAAGTCTGAAGGCAGTTTGCTGACAGGATTCCTTCTTGCTGACAAGAAGTCAGGCTTTGTGCTCTGACTTCATCTGATTAGATGTGGCCCACCACATTACAGGAGGCAATCTGTCCTACTCAAAGTCTACCAACTGAACTATTAATCTCATCTAATACTCTCACAGTAACATCCAAAATAATATTTAACAAAACACCTAGGCCCTGTGGCCCTGTCAAGGTGACACATAAAATTGACCCTCACATTTGGTCTCAGTATTTGGAAGAACCAACAGAAAAGCATTTGGCTGGAGAATGTGCCAGGAGGAACATGGTGCCGCATGAGGATGTAAAAGCATCAGAGGCAGATTGTGCAGGGCTTTGTAGGCACAATGAGGGTTGAATCTTATCCTAAGAGTGATAGAAAGTCACCAAAAGATGACACAGAGGGGGTGGCCTGAGTCGCTGTGTTGTTACCATAGCTGTTGCTAACAACCACTGATGGACGATGACGAGGGTAAGTTTGGGGGAGCAGTCTGGAAGCTGCCAGAGCAGAGCTCATGTTGCCCTGGACTCAGGTAGTAAACTAGAGGTGGAGAGAGAGGCTTGGATCTCATACACGCTTGAGGGACAGAGTTGAGGGACATGTTGATAGGTTAGATATGTGGATGGGGGAGAAAGAATCAAGGTTTGTTTCTATCTTCCTGCAGTTCTCCAAGAACCCCCTTGAAAATCACTCAGCAAAGCTTTCCCTGACTCTACCAATGCTTAGTTTATGTGCCTGTTGCATTCGTTCGAATTTTTATATGTCTTTCTCATGTCTGTTCCCTCAACCATTTATTAGGGAGGGCTTCAGTCACTTTTGTACAAAATAAAAAAGGTCAGCTCTGACACAGATTCCCATTAGCTGCCAAATAAATGCGTGACTGTGGAAACAGACAAAATTAGGATTCCTAATTCCACCTTTAAACTTTACCAGGGGCCTAATAATCATATAGGTTTTGGCTTATCATCACTGAGTTGCAGTTTTTTTCTTTCATTGGAAAAATTAATACACATTCTGTGCACTTTGGGGGGTTTCTGTATCATAAAGATAATATGTGTGAAATGTATAAAAAGAGGTACCACCCTGTAGACATAACTTGTTTTTCATCACTTAAAAATTAAACCAACAACATCAAGGATATGTAACAGTCTTTCATTTTCACTTATTACACAGATAAGCCATGAATTTCACACTTCACAAAGAGCATCCTTGACAGTGTAGAGAAGTCATTGAGGAAAGTGAGGATCAGAGTCACACGGGACTTTGAAAGAAATGAAATGCACATAAGCAAAAAAGAGAAGAAAAGCCAACAGATATGGTCACATATTTCTGTTCATTAGGAATTGTTCTGTTTCTGTGCCAAATTAGAAAAAACATTCTAAAACCACTTAAATAGTAGACATTTTTGTTCCCATATATAATGTTCCTGAGGCATTTTTGTCTTGTTTGATAGATTATATGTCATGATGTGGGTAGAAACATACATATTTCTATTTTTAATTTTGAAAGTTAGATAAGTAACCTTCAAAAAGAAACAGATCAAAATCAGAGTCAGGATTCACAACATTACTAATTCTCTATCTTAAAATTTGACTTTGACCATTATCCATTATAAAATTTGAAATAATACAGTCACCGCTAGGTTAACATATTTGAAAATCAGAGCACACATAAATTATCCTTAAAATTGAGTATCGAGGATGAAATGTAAGATAATTCTGTTTCTTCACATCTCTGAGTATGGATTAATAAGGGTCATCTAAAGTGAGCATTTCTACAAGTTCCCATTATGACCATGGCATGTATTCTAGATTGTGCCTCTCTCTATATTTATAACCACTATGTGCTTGTATAACCTACTATTGATTTAGATTTGCTTAAAAGTAAGCAATAAAGTACTGTATATTGTTAAAGACTAAAGAAAATCAATAAGTAATCCCAAAAGAAGAATATCCATTCTACTCCCTAAAAGCAATATATTGTCTATAAAAAGTATTTACGTTAGAAATCTAAAACTTGAGTCTGTATCTTCAGTGCTTTTTGAAAACTGAATGTATTAAATTCTCACTCATTTTTCCCAACATACATGCATGCACATATACAGATGCACATACGATATTCAGATGCACACACAAACATCCTATAAATAAAGGGAATAATCATCTAAATGATCACATAAAAAGATTATTTTTAAAGCCCTCAAAATATGCACTATCTCTATCCAAGTTTGTGGTTTGTTAAAATCATTCTAAATTCACCAAGTAAGCAAGGTACACTCACAATCAGTCTGCAGAATAGTTCTCAGCATTCAAAACTTTCCTACAAATAAAATGATTTACAGAGCTGTTTGTTGTTCAAATCATTCTGTTATTGGTCAAATCAGTCATACAATCAATTGGGTCATTCCATCAGTGGATGACTTGAATAATAGTTGTTCTCCTATAAACCTTCCAACTGAAGACAGCAGTTACAGGTACATATGTAAGATCAAGACTAAGAAAATTTTCCTATTCCTGGTGTTCCCCTAAGATACAGCTCATCTGTTTTCTGACATTGTTATTTTTACATATTTAATGAAGTGTATATAGTTACACAAAAATAACTCTGTCATTAACAGGAAGCCCAGATTATTTTGAATCTAATATAATAAGGCACTTAGAATCTTACAAGGACCTCGAGGAAAGAAAATCGGAAACTTGGTTGGAATGAACAATACTCCAACTATGTTTTTCTGTTAAATCCTAGAAGCTCAAAATAGGCAATCGTTCAATGGCCAAGGGCATGTTCTCCTCAAAGTCTTGTTCCTTTGACATTTTTTATTTCTATTAAAAACATGCACGTGTGGGGAAGAGCTAGGGGTTCACTTTGAGGGAGTGCCAGTCAAGGTCATCAGGCCCCATCACAGCTAATCTCAAAACCAGTCTTGTGGTTTTCTAAATACCCAGTAGGAATTGTAATTTGTACCAAGCCAGAGTTGTATTCAGTCTGATGATCAAAAACTGGCGTGCACACACACACACACACACACACACACACACACACACATATATATCTGTATTTATATATACACAAATGTGTACACACATATATTACATATATACACATAATATACCTAATACACAAACGATATACATAATATATGTGTATAATATACAATTATAATATGTATTATAAAAATCTGAGCAGCCTAGAAGAAATTTTTTAAAAACTTAAAATGTTTTAGAAATAAGATGCTTGATTAGTTACTTATCAACTATCACTTCATTTCACTTCTGGAAGATGTGTCTTCTCATTTCATTCTTTGGAACCACTGTGCTGAATAGGTTTAGAGACAGTAATTGATTAGAAAACTCAAATGCCATTATCAACTCAAGGTTTTGCTTCCAATTTTAGCTTTTAAAGCCAGAATCAAACTCCCATTGAGCGGTGAAATTAATTAATCCTTCTATATTCTCCTTAAGTGCAATTACAGCGCTAACGCAGAAGAAAATTTTTCTGATCACTTTCTGCAGCAGTTTTAATATGGCCTATAATAGACATTGTGGTTTTTTAAAGGGGCAGTAGCACCAAGGAAATTTAAAAATATTTGGATATTTCCTTTCTGTGGGGAGTGGGAGGCCAATATCACTGTCCTTTTGTCTGCAAACTACTTATTTTACTCTTAGACCTCATGTGTCTGTAGGTCACTGGGCAGTCTGCTGACCGAGGCAGGGCTCAACTTTACTCATCTGCCTCGTTCCTATGTCTGCTGGCTGGTGGACTACCTTGTGCATCTGTAGGTCGGCTGGAGGCTGCACACAGCAATATGGGTACAGAAGGAAGGCACAACATGTGAAGGCTTGGGGAGGCCTATGCTCAGACAGGGCACACCATCACCCCTGCCTCATTCTGCTGGCTGAAGCAAATCCTAGGGTACAGGGAAACTGACTCTGCCTCTCCAGGGATGGCAAAAGCTGTGACTACAGAGAAGGGTTAAAAATGGGGGCCATAGGTCCAACTACCACAACTCTAATATTCTCTTTGATGGAAGAGTCCTCAGTAGCAACCTGAACAGCATACTGATCATCTGGAGAAGATAGTTCTAAATTTTTGTTTAAAAATCTAATTATGTGGGGCACTGGGGTGGTTCAGTTGATTAAGCATCTGACTCTTGATTTTGGCTCAGGTCATGATCTCAGGGTTGTGAGATCGAGCCCACATCGAGCTCCTCGCTGGGTGTGGAGTCTGCTTTTGAGATTCTCCCTCTCCCTTTCCCTCTGTCATCCTGTCCGCTCCTGAATAATAATAATAATAATAATAATAATAATAATAATAATAATAATTTAAAATAAATAAATATCTAATTATGAATACCACATATTTCCTGATTCAACACAGCTGACAAGTCCCAGTGTGTTTATGTGCAGAAGGAGATTTTTCTCACCTTGTAAGATTCTTTTTTTTTTTTTTGTCCTATTCACGAGCTGCTGAACAGCCAGTACATAGCATTTAGAAGCAGGCAAAATTTGTGCATGGGACTCCTCCTCTAACTCTTACTCATTGTTTACATCCAGTTGAGGTGATAAAAATATTTGCTGAACTTCTGTCACTGTTCTATTCTCTAAATCCACCAAAAAAAAAAAAAAAAATCTGATCCTGTACAGAGAGGAATCTCACAGAGTGACTGCAAACATCTTTACCCACTGTAGGAACTTGACAGCTGAAATAACAGAATGTAAATCCAAATGTTTCTAGCATGAAACCCATGACACTTTAAGTCCTCATTCCTCTCCTTCTGCATAAGCCAAGCTCCATGAGAGAAAGGCCCTGTAGACTTCCAGTCCCTGACTTATTTGCCTTCGATCACAAACTGCCAGATGCCACCCAGGATACTGCGTTCAGATCCTGCCATAAAGCTGTGCTTTGTGCCAACTCAATTTCAAATGAGCCATGAAGTATTACGTTCTTGAGAAGCCGAAGAAGTTTGGTCTTCGGCAGAGCACCGGCTGAAGTCCTAGTAGAAAACAGCAGAAGATGCCGTAGTAGATGTGGGGCTCAGTTTATCATGTGGAAAGCAACTGTCACTTTGTGCTTGGGGAAGTATTCCAGAATACAAAAGCTGAATGTTTAGGTGTTGAAGAGTAAGAGATTGTCATAAGAATCGGCAAGTCAGTTTCCAACCAGAGAGAAAAGAGTTGTGATCTGCTGATACCGACCCCTGCCCCTCCGCTACCCCCGCGCCTCACTGTGGGTAGAGTAGTTTCACTGATGACCAAATGTTCAATTATGAATCTGCCAAAAATGCGGTTCCTGTTTGGTATTTCTTTGCATCTTCCCAGCATAGTGTATTTGGTATGTGTTTAAATATCTAAATTTAAAGATGCACATGACACTTAATTTACAGTGGAAAGTGCTTACCAGCTGGCCCTAGCTATCAAATGCAAATACGAAAATTTAGCACAGTGCACTTCTGATAGTATAATTGGCATGAGTGGAAAATGAATTCCAACAAGAAGTTCTCATCTGTGGCTCCAACGGAAGCTGATAAGGTACTTAATAGACTTTTAATAGAGCTTCTGAGACCCAGATCATGAAAAAAAAAAAAACAAGCATGCCATGCAGTTCATTCCCCAACTTTTCATCGACAGTGTGAAGCTTTCCAAAGAAAATGATTCATGGAGGTTTTTCCATGGAGTGTATTTATAATTTGGAAGAAAGTTTCTCACAGCGGATGGCTTTTGTTAGTAATTCCTCAGCAGAGCGACAGGGTTCGATAGACAGAAAGAGCTAGAGGGAATCTTGTAAAAACAGGATTCAAAGAAACAGGTTAGTGTGGAAAGCTCTTTAATGGCAGAAACGTGGATGGACTAAATCCTATGCATTCTGCTAGAAACCAAGGAGCAAGGCAAATGTGAGCTCACATTCAGATCTTAGAATTTGGAAGTGAGAAAATGCAAGGAAAACAATAAATGATCTCTACTAAATGATTGTTTGGCTTACCATCACTGAGTCTCTCAAAATGACAACATTAATACTTTATTCATTATTGGTCAGATAATGAATTCTTAGAATCGCATTGATTCTAGAAAGACCACCTTTTACATCTCTGGTCAGTAGAATAGGGCCCCTTCACTCCTGAAATATTCACATCCTAATCCCTGGAACCTGTGCTATAGTCGCAAGGGGACTTTGTAGATGTGATTAGGGTTAGGTACCTTGGGATGGGAAGATTATCCTGGATTGTCTGGGTAGACCTAATCTAAACCTGTGAGTTCTTTTAAAGCAGACAATTCTTCCTGGCTGGAGAGACATGATAAGGAAAAAGTGGTCAGGGAGATGGCTGGCCTAGAAGGTTGTTTGAGTTTGCTCAGGATGCCATACAAAGCATCGCAAACAATGAGTCTTGAGCAACAGAAATGTATGTCTTCAAATTTGGAGCCTGGAAGTCCAAGATCAAGGAGTCAGCAGGTCTGGTTTCTCCTGAGGCCCTTTTCCTTTGCCTGCAGGGTCTGATGCTCTCTGTGACTTCGGGTGGCCCTTTTCTCTGTACACATTGATCCCTGGCCTCTCTTCCTCTTCTTATAAGGACACCGGTCATCTTAGATAGGGGCCTTGCCATAATGGCTCCACTTTAACATAACCACCTCTTCAGAGACCTTATTGTCCAATGCGGTTCCATTTAAAGGTGCTAGGAATTAGGATTTCAACATAGAACTTGGGGCGTGCATAATTGAGCCTATAGCAAAGATGAAAGAAGGGATTCTTGAGCCAATGGATAAAGCAAGGAAATGGATTCTGCTCTAGAGAGGAAACAGAAAGGAACACAGCCCTGCTGACACCTTGGGTTTGGCTCAGTAGAAAATAGGTCAAACTTCTAACCTATATAACAATGAGATTACAAATTTGTGTTGTTTTAAGCCACTAGATTTGTTGTTATGACAACAACAGAAAGTTGATATGCAATGTGCAAGCTTTAACGAACAGATGAATGTACCTTGTGTCCCTATTATGTATCCATCACTACATAATGGATGATAGCCTACCTTCCACGGACTGGTGCTTTCCTACTGTTGCATTAGGGACCACCTGAAGCACAGTGGTTTAAAACAGCAATTATTTATTATGGTTCACACGACTTCTGTATACTAGGGTTAGGCTGTTCAAGGTCAAGCTTGGCCAGGTCTGCCCACTTTAGGCTTTTGAAGAAGCTCTACTTCTCCCTCCAGGTCTGTGGGTCATCTACGGTGGCTTTGCTCTACATATGTCTCATTCATCTCAAACCAGAAGGCTCAGAGAACATGTTCTTGTAGAAATGCCAGAGACTCAAGAGAAAAAGTTTATATACCTCTTAAAGCCTAGTCACCAAGTCTTGGACTGACATACTGTCACTTCTAACCACATGCCTTTAACCAAAGCAAACCACATAGCCAAGTCCAAAGTCAAAGAGCAGAGAAATATACTCTGCTCACAGGGAGGCCATGGCAAGAGTATGGATACAGGAGAGGTGAAGGCCTCATGCTGTAACGCAATCTACCACAGGCTGACAGTCCAATCACAGAAAGACAACTAGTGAACATGAGACAATAAACGTGGATTTGGATAGTAGAAGGTGAAAATACTGTATTGGCAAGTATCAACTAAAATACAAAAAAGAATATAATAGTTAATATATTTTCAGCTCTTTTGCTTATCTAAACTTTATTTGCATATATATGAAAAGTAAGTATTGCATTTCACCATGTTCAGAAACCATCTTCAAAACACGGGGAAGATAATGAGGAATTTATGGTCCCACGTTGGAATTGAGTTGAATATCCATTTCAGAAGAGATTCCAAATGTTCTTTAAAACCAACAAGAGATAATTAAAGTATCTGAAGCTCAGCTTGAATTGAAAATAAGCTTGGAAAATTCTGAAATTAAATTACTTTCTGTAGTAAGAAGCAAAATTTCCACAAACATTTCCATACCTCTATATATTTCTACCTGCGGCTCTTCCAGTCCAGAAATGGAGTCTACTCCTGCGCCACTTCAGTCTGGGCTTGGCCATGGGATCTGCCTTAGCTGATGGAACATTAGCAAATGTGAAACAAGCAGAAGCTATAAAAGCTCTTGCAACTGGGATTTTCCCTTCTTTCTGGGACCCCTTCCAAGACCATGTGAATAATCCTGGGCTGACCTCCTAGAGGCTTGGAAACCATGTGGAGAGATGTCTCAGCCATTCCAAATGGCCAATTTTCCCACCTGAGGCCACAGACATATGAGTGAGGCTGTCCTAAACAACTGAGCCCCAGCCAAGCTGGCCCAAACCAGAAAAAGCAATAAAGCAACACTTAAAAGTGTGAGAAATAATTAAATGTTTGTTCCTTTTAGTCATTAAATGTCAGGATGGTTTGTGACTCAGAAATAGCTTACCGGTAAACCTCCCTGGCAAGTAAGGTCTACACTGCTGGCAAATGAAAGAAGAGCTAGGGGACGCCTGGGTGGCTCAGCAGTTGAGCTGAGCTTTTGGCTCAGGGCATGATCCCTAAGTCCTAGGATTGAGTCCCACATCGAGTTTCCTGCATGGAGCCTGCTTCTCCCTCTGCCTGTGTCTCTGCCTTTCTCTCTCTCTCTCTCTGTCTTTCATGAATAAATAAATAAAATTTGAAAAAAAAAATAAAGAAGACCTAGGATAGGACTCCCACCCAAAATATTCAACTCCTGGATCATTCCATAAATTTCCAACCTGGGGGCTGAGAGCTCAGAAAGGCTGGCAGTACTCATGTGAGCAATTCTATAACACACATGTACACCATGCTTTGTCTTTCATAACATTGACATGATGCTCTTGTTATGTATCTGGAGCGTGCTAATGATGTACCTGGATTATATCATTTAATTTTTACCACAAACCTATGTGGTAGGACTTACTAATACGCCCATTTTACAAGTGAGGAAAATCCTCATAAGTTAGGAACATAGGTAGTATCACCCACCTAGCCAACGAGCTGAGAGGGAGCACACAACTCTTAATATCCTTCAACTGAATAAAAAATTCCTTGTGCATAAATATACTACTATTTTTCAAATGTTTGTAGATTTTATTGTGATGCATAAAATACAAAGGGACTTAATGGTATTCTTGACTACAAAAAAAAACATTTAAAATGTTATTTGATTTTTACAATAAAATGGCATTCTTCTGTTCAAATAACTTTTATGTCAATTTACCTTGTTTTCCTTATAGCAACATACAGAGCCAGAAAGCTAAAATTGACCAATTCATACACGTATATATTTATCCAACAGAAAATTACTAAGCGCCTTCGATGCAAAATTATCTTTACAGGGGTACATGTTTCATACATTTTTGATAGTCTCAAAGTATGTGAATCAGTCAAACACTACAGAATAAGATACCTTTACAATAATATCTGATATTTAATAAGCACTTCCTGTATGTTGACTGCTTAACACATGAATGGGTCATGTGCTGTGCTAAGCACTTTACATGCATCATCACACTTTTATCTCCAAATAACCCATAAAGCATTATTAATAGCCTAATTTTACCAAAGAGAAAACTGAAACACCAAAAATTTAAATAAAATACTTAGTGTCACATTTGATAAGAGAGACTTTGGGAGACAAGACCAGCAATCTGGCACCATGCTGTAGATTGCTTTGTTTTGAATACCTACTACTGTCCATCAAAGCCTAGAGTAGGCTTCAATTTGCCAGCACAGTCTTATTAGGAAAATGACACCTTATTTTACTACTTTAACTTTCATTTGTGAAAAATAATAATGACTTTAAAATTCTGAGTATTTATCATGAGAACTCTTACAGCCATTTAGAGGAATTTCATTGTGCATGAAATCTTTCCTTTGGTTTTCACATCTATATCTGAATTTTGGATATAGCTTTATGATTCTTCTAGCTATTTGTAGCTAAATTGGTATCCCCATTGAAACATTCAACAAAATATTCAGTGTTTTTTAAAAGTGTTAAAGCCAGGCTGCTCTGTTCTTCCACACATACACTCACCTTTCATTTCCATTTTTCTTTGGACTTCATTTGTTAAACTATTCAAGATCGGTTTCATGTTTTTACAGGTATTCCAGATATTTCCATCTGCAGTAGTACTAACTCTTCATTTAACATGTTACCTGAAGAATAAGCAGAAAGAATGGAGGAGAGCCAGTTTTGTTTAGATAATTTCTTTGATTTTTTTTTAAGCATATCACTAGCTTTTCCATTTTAACATCATTAAGCTTATACTAATATGCTAATTACACCACTGTTGTATTTTTTAAAAGCCACATTATTAATTCTAACATGCTATTGCTAGCCAGTGGTAAAAGCTTTATAGCTAATGGTGACAAATGGAGATTTCTCAAGAGCAAAATCTTATCTGCATATATTGTTGAAATTGAGCTGATGGAATTTGTTTCCCTACTCCAGATTTTTTGAAAATAACTTTTCTTTCTAAATGTGTTTTCCATGTACCTTTCTTCCTGATTTGGTCAGAGTGATAGACTACAGATTATAAAACTGATGGATGTCTCCCTTTTTCCATTCTCCTAACAGATGAACTGGCCAAACATGACAGTTTTGAGAAATTGATATATTTTATTGTCCAGATACAAAGAGGATCTTCTTGTCAAATTGTTTTGCGAAAGAAATTCCTTCCAGGATGAGATTGTCTGTATTTATCTTAATCAGTCCTCTACCTGAGTAGGTAAATCCAATAATATATTAAATATAATGACAGGATCCTGTAGCCCACAATATGTCCTCATACTCAACATGCTTGGCAAAATAAGGATCTAGGATATATAGTACCTCAGGGATCCTGTAGACCAAATGCTATAGCGGACTCCATGGGCATCAATCATTTTATTAAAAAGTTTCATTGCAGTCAACACACAATGAACTCAATCCTCTGCTTAGAAACAGGCTTAAGTTCAAATGGATCATTTTCTAACTCTTAAATGCCTTCAAATGAGTCCACTCCCCTAATTTTACCTTCATAATCTTTCAGAAGGAAGGAAGGAAGGAAGGAAGGAAGGAAGGAAGGAAGGAAAAGAAATATACTCCTTTTTTTTTCTATCTCAAACCTTGCTTATGTCTCTATTATTCTGATAAATTTTACTCTCAGTGTCACTAATAGAAAACATAATAGCGGGATCCCTGGGTGGCGAAGTGGTTTGGCGCCTGCCTTTCACCCGGGGCACGATCCTGGAGACCCGGGATCGAATCCCATGTCGGACTTCTGGTGCATGGAGCCTGCTTCTCCCTCTGCGTGTGTCTGTGCCTCTCTCTCTCTCTGTAACTAGCATTAAAAAAAAAAAAATTTAAAGAAAACATAATAGCCTCTTCTGCAGCAAATGCTTCTCCCTTCATAGAGACAGCAATCAAACACCAACAGGACCAGGCAGGGGACATACATGAGAAAAGGACACATCAAGAAAAGCACAGGCCCCATCTATAGAGACTACCAGTCCCCAATCCCAGCCTGTATTGCTAGGTGGGCACTGGAGTGAAGTATGCACAAATAAATATTGACTTTTATAGGAAAGATCCTATTTTTTTTAATATCTGAAATACTTTGAATCACATGCCTCCCCACCCCCACTCCCCACCACCCCAACCAATCACTCGTTGGCCATGATGGGTTTGGACTAATTGAGATCTTGCCTAAGTCATGGGATGGAGGAAGAGCCAACAGAACAAAATGAGATCTGGAATGGAATTGATGCTGGCTTGGTTTTTAATCAACAGTATCTATGGCAATCTCCTATCAGACTAAATTTCTTGGGAGTGAGGATTATATTCCCAAATACAATAGTCCAAGAAAGAGTTGGTAAGGATTTAAGGTAATGCAGTAGGATAGAGATGATGGATTAATGCACTGCTACTGCCCTTTAGCACAGAACATGACTTGTAATAAGGACTGAATAAATATTTGGTTGAACATATTTGAGAAGTCTTTTAACAGATGTGTATCAAAGCACTCTGAGTTAAGAGAGGAAGGAAGGAGTCATTTTGCCTGGGAGGGTCAGATAAGTCTTTATCACAGAGGTGATCCATCAAGAGCAACAGTTACCCTGTCATTGAATGTAATCTCTCTGCCTCTATTAAGCCCATCAATTAGTCTTTCCCCATCATTGCTAGGTAGTTTGACTAACATGTATGTCAAGCCTACTGTAGGTCACAGGCAGAATAGGTTACCACTCTGTCTTCACTAGGCTCACAAAATTGTCTAAAAATAACTTGATAGTCACTAACAAAAGGGCATAGCCACCTCCCATCTGTGTTGCAAATATTAAGATCTTAAGACCTCTGCTTGTTACAAAAAGGTAAATCAGTGAGTCAGCGATTTTCTTAGTATTTTCTAAATATCTGTTCTGCACATCTCTGAGTAGTAGCATCATTGAGATGCAGGTATTTTTTGGCCTTCTGAGAGCAGACATCTTTTATTCCTTGCCTCGAGCTTTCCTTACACTCCATTTTCTCATAGATTGATATGAATAAAGATTGCCACTCAACCTCAGCCTTGCGTTTTTCTTCTGAATGATACCAGGATTGTGTAATCAGATCAATTTATTGTTAATCTGAAGGAATTTTCTTTCCAATGAGACTTGTCAGACACATTTATGTCCTTTGAAATCACTGTAATTGACCCACCAGAGGTAAAATGCAGAACAGCACCTGTCTGCTCAGGCAATCAATGACAAAACGGCAGGTACTGAAAGCAGAAATCCTGGCTCCTTGTCCCTCTTGAAGCATTCATACTGTGATAGATGTGAGTAGAGTCCTGAGAGGCTTCCTAACTCAGGTGCCAGCTAATAAAGGTATTCTATGAAACAGCACATGACAACCATTTAGGATAAAAGGTAGTAGCATACAGAGAAGAACCAAAGGCCTGGTCATTAGTCCCAGCCAGAACTAACTGCCATCCAAAAAAGAGAGGACATTTTGGACCTTCCAGCCATCTCAGAGCACTAGCTGACACTACTTGAAGCAAAGGAAGTACCTGGCCAACCCACAGAATATACTATGAGAGCTAAGATATTCTCATTGTTTTAGGCCAATGCATTTGGGGATATTTTGTTATACCACAGTAGGTGGCTGAAAACAAAGAGATCCTATGACAGAAACCATGAAGGCTATGAGAGGCTGATACTAAGTAACTAGTCCTAGGTCTACCTTGGTTTCCAGTGACCTTCTTTTTCTAGTCCTGAGATTTGTTTAGCTTCATAGTAAACCCCTTTTTGTTCAAAATAGTTTCTCTTCTCTGCAGCCACTAATTAACTGACATCGGGAATTGACAAGGCTCAGGCCAAAGAGTTCAGCTCTGAATACTGGTTATAATCCTTGAGACTGCAATGGGAAAATGGCTCTATCCTGGAAAGATCCTGTGCAGGGTAAAAGCCAAAAAGGAATTCGGGGACAGGACAGAAGCTCACAGAGGCATCAGGAGGGACAAGGCAGACAATGCCAAACCTAATAAGTAGGATAGCACCTGCTCAAATCTCCCAACCATAGTGCTAGGACCTGGAATCAGGGTTGAGGTTACATATGGAGATGAGTGACCCTGTATTGGTGAGGAAAACAGATAGCTCAAGACGTAGATAAGCACAGACAGACACAGCCTCTCCTTACCATGAGCAGTAGAGTTGGAGGGAGGACAAGAGGCCCAAGAATAGCAAAGCAGCCTCTGTCTGGCAGCCCCAGGACCAGCCCTGCCTATCCACAGCCCCAGCCTCTCTTTAGGGAACTACCTTGCATATTAAGTTTGAGCAGCAACCAAAAGAATGAGAGATGGGAAATGCAGATAAAGTAGAAGAATCGAAGCATCCCAGAGCCACCCTTCCCAGCCTTAGCTTTTTATGCCTGTGTATAATTCAGTTTGACATTTAGATCTGGTTTCAGCAGGCTGGAGTCAGAGTACAATGAGTGGGAAGAAAAAATAGATTGAGCAGAAGCATTGGCTGTGGCCTTACGCACTCATCTGACAGTCATTGGATGGGCAGAGCAACTTGACAGGGACCAAAGATCCACATAGGTTGATGAAGCTGTTGGCAGGTAAAGAGAACTCTAACTGGAGCTAGAAATGAAGGATAAAACTCATAGCACTTAGGATAGGCCAGGTAATGCTGTAATCAAAAACCTCTCAGCTTACAACAGGACAGTTACTTCTTATTCATACTATCTCCATCATAGTTACCAGACTCTGCTCATCACAGCTACTCATGGACCCAATCCTTGGAAAGATCCACTCTGCTGTGGCTCTGTCATTGGAGAGATGGGGAAAAAATGACCACCCATAGGTTAGAGGCTCTGCCCGGCAGTGACACAACACTTTTGCTTACATTTCACCGGCCAGAGTAAACCATATGGCCATGCAAGCACTCGAGGAGATAGGGCTATCAAATCCTCCTGCAGAGAGGGGCTTCAACATGAGTTAAGAGCAAAACCCTGCCACAGGGCCCAGGCTATAAGAAAAGATCAAGAAAATTCCACACGTCTGCAAGCTAAGGAGCTGAGCCCCTTGCCAACTGAAGGATTTGAGCATGAGAAGTCCCACATATGTAGCTCAGTCTATGGGGCAAGGGCTTCAGAAAACAGCTGAAAGCAAATTCGTGAAGCCAGTGATAAAAATAAACCATAGTCATATTAGTAATAATGGCTACCATCTATTGAATTCCCCTTTTCTTGAACCAAATGCCTTATACACATTATTTTATCCTCATGACACATCATACACACATATTCTATCCTCTTAAGAATTCTATGAATTTAGTGCATCTACCTCTACATTACAGATGAGAGCCTGAGAGTCAGAAAGACCATATCACTTGACTAGGATCATAAAGCCAGAAAATAAGAGTCCAAATTTGAACCCAGCCCTGGTTGGTTTTATTTTTATTTTTTAAAGGGTTTTAAAGATTTTTTTAAATTTATTTATTAGAGACAGAGAGCGAGAGAGAGAGAGGCAGAGACATGGGCAGAGGGAGAAGCAGGCTCCATGCAGGTAGCCTGATGTGGGACTCGATCCCGGGTCTCCAGGATCATGCCCTGG